>NC_142496.1:27663171-28263171 GCF_965113065.1 Corylus avellana
TGAGATTGGATTACTTATCAAAAAAAAAAAAAAGTTTCAAAGATACACCCTTACTTTTAGTGTGCTGAAATAGTCCCTGAGTACTAAGCAAAGGTCGTGATCCTGAAAGTTATAAATAAAAGTAGGAGCGAGTTCCTTTGGTGCTTTTGATTGGCATTTTTGTTCTTTGTATCAGCCTTTCTTCTAGCCGTTGTTGTTTAGATAATGTGTGATTGGAAACAGTATAAATATCTAAGCTAATTATTTCAAGATCCTTCAATTATAGTATCATGTTTGTTCTATTTCTCAGTACTTCAAAGTATATAGTACAAATGTTTACATCTCTTTTTGCATTTCAGGGGGAGCAAAAGTCACCTGGAGTTATTCCCTTGGCAGTGAAGGATGTCTTCGGAATTATACAAGAGGTAAGGCATTAGTCTGTAGTAATTTTAATAACAATCAATATTATTTCTTTTGCTTAAAAAAATTCCGTTCATTATATATTTCAGACACCTGGGCGCGAGTTTCTTCTTCGAGTCTCATATCTTGAAATTTACAACGAGGTCAGCCTTATTATTATTATTATTATTATTATTATTATTATATATATTTTTTTTATAAGAACCTCTTGACTTTTTGAGTCTTGTCATGGCTATTTTTCTAATGATTCTTCATTAGGAGGTAAGATTCACATGCTGTAGAACCTTTAGAGGTGAGAGTTTAAATTGAGAAAAGAAAGAGGTTAGGCATTGTCATGACATATTTTATCTTTCAAGTTGTGGTTCATTCGACTTAGGGAATATGTCACTAGGAATTGTGCTCTTTAACTATATTATGGGAGAAGATACCATCATAAAAGAATGGAATATTCTTTTGGGTTGCAAGATCCAAAAGAATAATTCTTGCATAAAGATTCAACCCGATCAGTATTAGACACTGTCTGATTGAGATTAATATTATCAAGTATGTGGAGTGTCATTATTATCAAGTATGGAAACAGAGGACACATCATGTAGATTGTTTCCTTCTATCTTTTGTTTTGGAGTGCCCTGTATCTACTTTGAGGTGGTCAAGGAGTAGATGTCGCTCACAATGTACCATTCCTGGGAAGTTGTTGAATAAGACTTTTATTTAGAAGAAAAAAGAAAAGAAAAGAAAAAAAAAAAAAAATCCATGGGCCTCTATGGCGCTGGCCCAAATTACTCTTTGACTTTTTTAACCTAGGGAAACTTTAAAAGAAGTGAGCCTGTGGCGTACAACCACAAGGGAAAGGCAGAAAATACTTAATAGCAACTAAATGTAATAACACAGGGTTACAAAAGGGCTCCACCCTGACATTGCATCAACTTTCTATGGTCTTTAGACTAAATCAATTTGGGATGTTAGTACTTTGTAAACCTCTACCAGAAAATGTGAAGCATGTTTTGCCCCAAAAAGTTGCACTTCAATTTTTTACCAAACCAGTTTGTTTGGTTCACTTTGACACGCTGTGAACAATCACTTGAAACTAGAGTAACTTTGTATTTAATCTACTAAAATTCTGTAATTTTACCAAGCATGTAAGACGCTTGTGAAAGCGTTTTGGGCCTCTGCATTAAGAACTTCTTGAAGCACATAACAATTTGTTTTGACTAAAACTGCATCATTTTTCTGATTACTAGGATAAACATTTGTCATTACTTATTGAAGAAAAGAAATAGATCCATATGAATCATTGTTGTAGCATTGTTGTTGATATGATTGGTCAATTTTACATGACTAATAATGGTGTAACTGTTTTACTTTGCCAGAATGTGCAGTCGGAAAAGTCCTATTCGCTATAGAATTTTCTTTGAATTGATGAACTATAGTCAAAGCTTATTAGTCTGAAGTCTCGACATAAATGGAGTAAATGGTTTTTGTGTCTTCAATATTATCACCTGTTGTTTGATTTTGTTCCTGTTCTTTACAGGTCATCAATGACTTACTTGATTCAACAGGGCAGAATCTAAGAATACGGGAGGATGCTCAGGTGCTTCTAGTAAAGTAGAAAAGCAGACATAGGTGTTATGGGCCGAAGTTATATATCTATATACATACATACATACACATGTTCAACCAGAAAGAGATTCCTAAGTCCTATTCTAGGGGGCATGCCTAAAACGATAAATGCTAGGAAATCTAATAGTTCTTAAATTGTTAATCCAAATATAATCTTAAAAGTGGTAGCTTTCATTCGTATTAATTTGCACCATCTGTCTACTAATAGTTGAATCTTGTTATTTGAACGTGTGGTATTTTTTGGGCAGGGAACTTATGTTGAGGGAATCAAAGAGGAAGTTGTTCTGTCCCCTGCTCATGCTCTTTCCTTGATAGCATCTGGGGAAGGTACTGAATATTTTTGCCGCCTTCTTGTACTTTGATTTCATCCCTTCAGTTACTGTTTTTATATTTGCTTTTCTCACCCTCCTCTCCTGATTTCCTTGTTGAAGCGCAATCTGTGCTGTTCATGTGTTTCTTTTTACTGGGTCTGATGGCTGCTTTCCTCTCTTCCTTCAAGCATTGCATGTTCATCAGATGTTTGTTATGTGTGCACTTGAGAACCTTTTGATGTATCACTTTTTTATTCTGTTATTGCAGAGCACAGACATGTCGGTTCTAATAATTTCAATCTACTTAGCAGTCGGAGCCACACTATATTTACCTTGGTAATTATGTCTAATTTCCATATGATTAAGTTTTGTATGTTTGGCCTTGTCTTTAGAAGCTAGAGCTTATATTGGACCAACATGTAAGAGAAACTGAAGTAGATTGTGTCGAGTGTAATTTATTTCATTTAACTTGAATTGTTCTCTCCTACCATTGCTAATAAAGAAAAGTTGTTGCCCCTTCTAAATATCTTACTTAGAATCCTTTCATAAAGCATTGAATTATGTATTGGTATGTAATGTGCGGTTTAAAACTTCTTTTTTCCCTTATATTTCAGAGAGTTATAAAGTTATGCCTTTTAGCATTGGGTGTATCGTATTGGTTGAGCTTGTGGAGAGAATATATTGTAGTGTACTACATAGAGGAGAAAGGGGAAGATTGTGAGTTTCGATGTCTAATTTTGGAATTCCTCATGAGAGAGAGAGAGAGAGAGGCATGGAACGCAAATTTCTGCCAGCCATGAATAATAGACTGCCTGGTCAATAAAATATGACCATTCCTGTGATTCTAAGATAAATATATGCAGGTTGAATCTTCAAGTCACCCAAAAACCTTGTGAGACTTTGATCATTTAGTCTAAATGAAGCTGGAGCCCAGGAGTCGCTCAACCAGTAACTTTATTTAAAGAAACTCAAAAGTAGAACTCAGTATTATGGAGAAACTCAAGTGGGCCTCCAATCAAATCAAAGCAATCTTTCCAAATGCATTTTATTCGAAACTTGCTCTTTCCTTTTGTAGTTCACGCCAATGATACATAATGTTGACTACTTTTGTGAACCTACCATCTTGTGTTACCACACTTGGTAAAACAAAATTTGTTTGTTGTCAAGCTTATTAGGTTAGACTAGCTTATAGGGTCTTACATGTTGAGAAATTTGGAATTTGTTTGTTAAGCTATGAAGGTATACGTCTTTGACCAAGCAAGCATTCTTGCCATCACTTCTTATTCTTTATATAAATCTCATTCTTGTACTGTTCCCATGTGTATGTAAATAGATACATACATCATACATACATATGAATATATTTATTTATTTCTCACCCATAATGTCATACTCGAGGTTCATTTATAATAAATTTTTTCTTGCTCAAAAAAGGTTGATATTCTACTGTACTTATTGTTTTATCAGACTGTTGAAAGCAGTCCACGTGGTGAAAATCATGGTGAAGATGTGACCTTGTCCCAGTTGGTAATATCCTACTCATTTTTATTATTTAAATTTGAGTTGCCAACAGATTTATAGTTGATCTGACTCCTAAGTGGAGTGATGTATTTAATTACATTTCTAACATTCTGTTTTTTTTTTTTTTTTACAATCTGGCTCGGAGCCCTATATTAACTCAAGTATCCCATGCAGCACTTAATTGATCTTGCAGGATCTGAAAGTTCTAAAACTGAAACAATTGGATTACGAAGAAAAGAGGGCTCATACATCAATAAAAGCTTACTAACCCTTGGAACTGTAAGATATTAGTAATTTGCCCCTTGTTTTCCTTTTCTCTATGTTATATGGTCTACAATCAATCCCCTGTCCTGTTCGTTTTGCCCATGCTAGTTAGGTGGTTCATTTTGTATACTTTCTGTGTACTTAGGTGCACCTTATACTTTTAATGAGGTTGGTTTATTACTTATTTTTTAAAAAAATCAATGCTCTATCCCCCGTTAACATGATTCATACTCATGCTTTTACGTACTTTTTACTGCAAGAATTTCTGTATAAAAAAGAATAATATGAGAATGTTTTCTCTTATCTGGATTCTTTTTGTACATTTGCCCCCCTCATCTTACATGGTTCAGCCACATCCGGCCACAATATAATTGAGAGCTGCAAAGGGTTGGAAGAATGATGAATTCGATTATTCAATTAATATTTTAATAGTTGCTAAAAATGTTTATATATATATATATATTGCAATAAAATCATCTACTTTATAGTAATTAATGGCACTTTGTGTTATTTAATACTATTTACATTATGACCCTAAAATGCTAAAGGCAAAAGTTAACTATCTCTTATTGCAGGTGATTTCTAAACTAACCGATGGAAAGGCAACTCATATTCCCTATCGAGATTCAAAACTTACCCGTTTATTGCAGTCATCCCTTGGTGGCCATGGACGGATCTCCGTAAGTTTTATACAATATTTTAAATATCTACTATTCCTGTTTCATGTTAATTGAGATTCAAGTTTACTAATTGTGGAATATGATCTTGTATGTTGTTGTAGCTCATTTGCACGGTGACTCCTGCCTCGAGTAATAGTGAGGAGACACACAACACATTGAAGTTTGCACATCGGAGTAAGCAGGTGGAAATTAAGGCTTCTCAAAATAAGGTGAATTTGATATTCACTCTTGGTGAAGTATTACTGATTAACAAATTGTCCACTGGCGGCTACTTAATCTCTTCTTCCCCTTCTCCCCCCCTTAATATTGCCTTTCTTAGATCATGGATGAGAAATCTCTCATCAAGAAGTATCAGAAGGAGATTTCCAGTTTAAAACAGGAGCTTCAGCAGTTAAAGTATGGCATGGTGCATATTCCTAATATGGCTGCATCTACTCAGGAAGATCTGTTTAATCTGAAGCTTCAGGTTTGTGTTTTTACATGAGGGCAAATAGTAATAATTGTTAGCAAGCATTCTTGTTAAATTGCTACCAAGGCTCTCTGTGCAAAAATCAGCTCTACCATGACTGTAACTAGCTGGCATGCTGAACATGCTCTAGTTTGAGGTCCAGTCTTAGATTGTGCTAAAATATTACTGTTACCTATCTTAAGCACATTGGTTCTTTAAACATAGAGTTGCTAAACTTCATTGTGGATTTTGTTGTTTATTTCTAATATGTATTGCTTAATGATGCCAAAGCTGGAAGCGGGTCAGGTAAAACTACAGTCAAGATTGGAAGAGGAGGAAGATGCCAAGGCTGCTTTGATGGGAAGAATTCAGCGATTGACTAAGCTAATCTTGGTTTCTACAAAGAATGCTATGCCATCAAGCATTCCTGAAAGGCCTGGCCAAAGACGGAGGCATTCTTTTGGGGAAGATGAGGTGTGCAATTTAGCAATTTTAAGCTCAGTTTGTGTGACAATCAGTTTCTTGATTGGCCAGATATATGGATAGCTTGTTTCTTGATATGGATTTTTCAACTTCTTGCATGTGTAACTTGCAAATCAAAAGAAAATATCAACATTACCCTTGATCCATTTTTATGCAGCTAGCATATTTGCCAGATAGAAAACGGGAACACATGATTGATGATGATGTGCTTTCAACGGAAGGGAAGTGTGATGTCACTAATATCGATGAGTTGGTTAAAGATTACAAAAGGAACAGAAGGCGTGGAATGCTTGGCTGGTTTAAACTGAGAGTAAGTTCCCTGTTTTCTTTGGCAAATGATTTCAATGTGAATTTTGATTTGTTTATGGTGGTTGTTAGAAAAGATGAAATATTGGATTTAATTGGTGCCTTAACTTCAATTAATCTTGGATATTCGTTTGCACCAAAAAGTTGAAAGAAAAATGCTAGCCACAACCACTCGTGCCAAGGTCAGCCAAAAATGATAGGGCATCATGCATAACAAGCAGGCACCACCCAGCTAGTGCAGAGCACAAATTGGTAGGCTCCATGTGTTTGCTTGGCTCTGTGTTAGTGGCGGCTCCATGACTGTTTCAGGATTCTGCTCTTCTCATGTTTAAATTTTTAAACCAAAAGAGGCTTTGACATGACATATGCTTAAAATAGTACTTTTTTTTAAAAAAAAAAAATTTCTGTTGTGCTAGCACAAATAATATTTTATTCTTAGAAGCTTTGGAGTTATCCTTTAATGATTGATTTCGATGAACCAAACCTTAAATTTTTCCTATACAGAAGCCTGAGAATCTGGTAGGATTGTCACCAAGTTCTGATAGTGAAAGATCTGCAAGTGGGTCACCTGCATCTAGCTCAAAATCATCTCAAAATAGAGTCATCTTGAATGATATGAAAGATGGAGGGAGAAAATCAGTCAGTAGAAGGGGAGATGAATCTGCTGTTATTGACTCATTTCCAGAGACAACCCAAGCAGGTGACTTGTTTAGTGCGACTGTTAGAGGTCGCCGTCTGCCGCCGGTGAGAGGAATTCTGACTACTACTTCATTATGCTTCCTTCATATGTATATAAGTGCCGAAGGGAACATTAGCATAGCTTATCGGACACTGCATCACAAAGTCATGGGCCAAGTTCTATTCCTAATTAATGCAGTTCAATATAGCCTGGCCAATGAAAAAAAAAAAAAAAACAATTCAATATAGCCTGCATTTCTCTTGTGTGCACTGACCTAACTATTTAAATGTGTATTATAGTTTGCACGAGTGAGTTAAATGAAAAGTTTTATTTTTCACCTAAATTTATGTTTATGCTTAGATTTCCTTTCTGAATGCTTATCAAGTTTTTCTCTTTCATGAATACTGTTGGAAGTCTCACATTGCTTGGGTATTAAGGAGATGGGCCATTTATAAGGATAAGGGGAAAGCTCAACTCTTGAGTTAGCTTTTGGGTTGAGTTAGGCCCAAGACCCATTTCTAATATAGTATCAGAGCCAGGTTCAATTGGCTATGACCCACCGTCTCCCATTGTCGCACATGTTGGTTTGGATGTCCTCCCGCCACACGTGCTTAGCCCAATTGGCTGTGGCCCATCGTCACCCATTGTCGCACGTGTTGGCTTGGATGTCCTCCAGCACGTGAGGGGGCGTGTTGGAAGTCCCACATTGCTTGGGTATTAAGGAGATGAGCCATTTATAAGGTGGAGGGAAACCTCAACTCCTGAGCTAGCTTTTGAGTTGAGTTAGGCCCAAGACTTATTTCTAACATGCATCTTGTTGATTGCATGTTTGTCAAACCATATTATAAATGGGTCTTGGGTCCAACTCAACCCAAAAGCTAGCTCAAGAGTCGAAGTTTTCCCTCACCCTTATAAATGGCCCATCTCCTTAATACTCAGGCAATGTGGGACTTCCAACACACTCCCTCACGTGTGGCGGAAGGACATCCAAGCCAACACGTGAGACAATGGGTGACGGTGGGCCATAACCAATTGGGCTAGGCTCTGATATCATGACAAATATGCAATCAACAAGATGCATGTTAGACACCCAAGCAATGTGGGACTTCCAACAAATATCTTTAGAAATGATCCAGTCATATCATGTTTTTATTTTCTGTTATTAGGAAAAATATAATTGCTTTGCCTTCCTGGAGACAAGGTCATATGGACTGGAAATATCCACTTTTCTTTTTTCCTTGTTTGTTTTCCATCTAAGTTGAAAACATCCACGTTATTGCTTGTTCCCAACTGGAAATGCCTTGTGGTCTAAAAAAATCTGTTACAGATTTGGAGGATTCGTAGGTTTGCTGTACTCTTAAATTGACATCATTTCATTTTGCTGTAACTACATTTACAGCAAAAATTGCATATTAGTTTAAATAATAAATACTCAACCTACTTCTACTCAATTTCAACTAATTGGGGTTAGCTAAATTGTGCATAGAACAAATGTTTCTTGGGTTGTCATGAAGACTAATGTATGGCATGCCTACAGTTTTATGTCAATCAATAGTTTTTCAGGGGCATTTCTTATATGTTCCCCACCCCCAAACCAAAAAAAAAAAAAAAAAAAATTGGAAAACTTCGGGTTGGTTTTCCAAACATAGAGATAGGGTTCTGTAATTGAATCTCGGGTTATTTTACTACTAAAAGCATCTGTGGGTGTTTGTGTGTGTGTGCATGTGCCAAGGTCACATGTAGAAGTTTTAACAGTGAAAATAACTAGAGAAATTTAAATTGCTGAAGACTAGCCTCATAGCTATCATTTGGGAATAGATCTGGAACTTACAAGAAGGAGATGAACTGAAACTTAATTCTAAAAATAAACTCCATATTTGGTGCTTTACATCTCATGATCTATTAAGAATTTAACACGTGGTCCGAAGTTGTTCATGATGATCTTGAAAATGCCAAAATTGGTGTAGTGCTACGGGCACACTCTGTAATTAATGGCAGTATCATATTGTGATATCATGGAGCATGACAAGTGTCTGTTGGCTCTTTCAACTTTATATTTAAAACAGAGCTTCTCTGGTACTAACGGCAATATTTGTTGAATTTTTTATTTGGGAAAATTTAGTGACTACAAGCTTGATGATTTGTATTCTTAAAAATTAATTTATATAGGTGGTTCATAGCAAGTGGGTGAACTTATAACTTTAACTGGAAATTGTTGAATGATTTTTTTCAGACTGGGACCACTATTACAGATCAAATGGATCTTCTTTGTGAGCAAGTTAAGATGTTGGCTGGGGAGGTGGCATTGTGTACTAGTTCTCTGAAAAGACTCTCGGAGGAAGCAGGTAGCAACCCTGATGATTCACAATTGATGGTGAGCTTGCTTTTATTATTTTCTCATTAAGAACAAATTCAATCGGTTATCCTGGGTGACTCTTCTAATGGTCATATTGGTTATTTTAGGAACAAATGCAGAAGTTAAAGGATGAAATTAGTGAAAAAAAGCGTCAAATACGTGTTTTGGAGCAACGTATGATTGGATCTATTGAGATGACTCCACATACATCAAACATCAGTGAGAAGTCTCAGGTAACTATGTGCCTAGTGACGCAGGTAGCTTAGCCTTATATGGAATCAATAAAGACGAAAATTATGAGTTTGAATTTGATGCAAATGGTAATCTCATAAAAAGCTTGCTATTGCACTACAAAAATGAACAGTACTATTAGACATTCTTTTGTCCTAGCTTTTCAGGGTACTTTGAGCTACTATTATTTAATTGAACTATTACAAAAGGTGGTAAAATAGATATTTCTTTTGAAATTTTGAAAATCCATCGACTTTTGTAGTACTATTTAAATTTTACAAGAACTGAGATTTGTTTTATTTGAGCCTTTAGCTTGTTTGCTGTTAAGGGTGTAAGTTAAATCAATTTAAGTAGGTGCAGAACATATAGAGGACTCGGCTTTGGGGCATATCATTTCTTTCAAGATTGGGGGTCAATTACTTTAGTGTATGATGTCATGTACAGTGGTATATACCAACAATGATAACAATGATGAAAATAACTGAAATAGAAATTACAATAACATCAACCACAAAAACAACTGCAAGTCATGCTTTACCCTTGCCGTGTGTGTTGCAGTTTAGTATGGACTTGTCATGCTAAACAGTCCTGGTCTAGGCCTTAGGATAGTTTGCTTGCCATGTAGTTGAACTCAGTCTCAGTTCGTTGTAGGCCATGCTATTAAGTGAGCCAATTTGGCCTTGCTATCTTGTTCCCTGCTTGGATGTGAAATCAAATTGGATGACCAATTTCCATGTCAGTAAGCGCAAAAATTGTTTTTCCCCCCCTAAATAGCACTTCATTTGCCCCACTCAGATCCTCTTTGAGAAAATCAACAGTTATGCATTCAGCATATTTCAATTTTATTTTTCTGATATGCTCTCACTATTGTATCCACATTCTGAAAATAAAAGAGAGGAACACTTGTTGCATAGCGATGGTTTGGGGAAGTGGTTAAATCCGTACCCCAGCCTTTTAAAATAGACAAACATTTTGGGGCAGACCAAGGAGGAAAGCACAGTTCTTGTGAGATGGAGGAGTCAGCATCATCATCATCATCATAATAATATATACATGGTCACTGTTAAAAAATTTAATGTGTTGGACATGATCGCTTATTCTTAGTAGTTAGTACTGTACTAATTTTTTTCTAATTGGTCAATTACACTTCAATGTAGGCTCTGTCCAAGCTTGCTTCTCAGCTAAATGAAAAAACTTTTGAACTTGAGGTTTGTTATCCTATTTATTTTGTAGCTGAAAAGATGTTGTTTCAATATTAATTTCCAAAAATATTTTACTAAGTTGATCACTTTGTCTTTGGATGAGTAACCAAGATTAAATCAGCAGACAATAGGATACTTCAGGAGCAGCTACAGATGAAGGTAAAATTCGAAAGCTGTGAGATCTCTCTCTGTATGTACAATTTTAATATTTTATATTGTTTTATTTTCACCAGTTATCAGAGAATGCTGAGATGCAGGAGACAATTCTTCTGCTAAGGCAACAGCTCAACTCATTATCAGATAATAGCTCTTGTAATTTACAACAAATTGCTGATGCTGGGGCTCCCACTTTCAAGATGTGTTCTGAACAGCTATTGGAAAATAAAATTGAAGAGGGGAAAGGATTTAGTTTATATGAAGAAAATTGTGCTGATGAAAATACTCCAACAAGTGTCATGAGTTTGAATAGAATATATTCTCTTGAGGATTATAAAGAATGCAACAATGATTTGAAAAACCAAGTCCACATGCAGGTTACCCCTTTCTTTTCCTTGCTTGTCATATTCCTCATGGGAAGTCAATATGCCATCTTTGTTCTAACATATTATCTTGTTGAATATTAAGAGTTAGCTAAGAATAAGTTCTTTGTTGTTAAATTGTTCTATTGATGCACTTTTATTATTTTATCTTAGGCTGCTGAGATAGAGAATTTGAAGCAAGAGAAGGTGACATTGACTGAAGAAAAGGATGGGCTTGAAATTCAGACTCAAAAGCTCTCAGAAGAAGCCTCATATGCAAAAGAGTTGGCTGGGGCTGCAGCAGTTGAACTCCGAAACTTGGCTGAAGAAGTAACTAAACTGTCTTATGAAAATGCGAAGCTTACTGGTGACCTGACTGCCGCCAGAGAGGGTCACTGCAGATCTATCTGTTGCCAGAGGTCTGCTTTGTATGATTTCAAGCAAAATAGCACAAACGGTGCTCGAGCTGATGGACACCCAAGAAAGTCAGAGGATGGAGTTTTGGTTGAGGAGTTTCAGAGGGAACTTAATGCAAGAAAACAAAGAGAAGCTGTTCTGGAAACTGCACTATCTGAGAGAGATCAAATAGAAAGTGACCTACGGAGAAGACTTGATGAAGCTAAACAGCATGAAGAAGAATTGGAAAATGAGCTCGCAAATATGTGGGTGCTTGTTGCAAAGTTACGGATGTCCGGCACTAACACTGATGACATGGCATCCAAAGGGATGCATGCATCAAATATATTGCAAACCAGAGTTAGAAATGGATTTCTTCAATCTAATGATCACTCAAATAAAATATTTGAAGAAGATGAAATCTATGAAAACACGGATAAGATGAGTACATTGGAAGAATTACGAGCTAGCTATCTGAAAGAAAGGAGAAGATGCAAAGAGCTGGAAAACCTTGTTTCAAGATTGAAGGTATGATTGTTATAGACCAAAACTTTTGAAGAAACTGCACGCCATGCACAACTTATTTAGTCCCTGGGCTTTGCAGTTGTAACAAACTAATCCCTGGGATATCAAAAGTATCTGAAAGATCCATTGGATAAGCTTTCTATCCAAAGTGGTCCATGCTGTCAGCTCTTTGGCAGAAACTGGTAGATGCACACGTGGATCCACGTAAAAACTAATTGCTGATTGACATGTGGCATAGCTGATGGCTCAGCCTATTGTAAAATTATAATTTTACCCATAAATTTTTTTTTTTTAAAAAAAAAAAGGAAAAAAGAAAAGAAAAAAAAAGGGGGATCATTGGTGGGGGGGTTGCTGGTCCTCAGAAAGGGGTGGCCGACAGCCCCTCATCTGTTGAGGGGTAGCCTCCCCTCCCCAGGTGAGGGGAAGTCGACCACCTCATCTGGTGAGGGGCAGCCCCTTTTTCATTTTTTATTTGAGGATGAAATTGTAGTTTTACAACAGGCTGAGTCATCAGGTATGCCATGTGTCCATCAACGTTTGGTTGTGATGTGGACCCTCATGTGCATTTAATGGTTTCCGTCAAATGGCTGACTAAAGGAATCATTTTGGATGGATAGCTTACTCATGGATTTTTAAGATATTGTTGATACATCAGGGATCAATTTGTTACAACTGTAAAACCCATGGACTAAATAAGTAATTTTCCCCGAATTATATGCAATAGATTGGCATGGATGTGGGTTAGCTAAATGCTTTTATAGCTTTTAAGTTTTCTAACGTATCTATCCATTTATGTCCTGGTCTGTTCAATTTTCTCTTGTATTGTTTCACTTTGTTATTAAATACATTTTACAATTTGTAAGTCACAGAGTTCAGTATTAGGTTATAGAATCTGTTTTAAAATTCTCAAATTGGTCAGTGCAATTGACATGTTTATGAAGTAATGTTACCAAAAAAGTTAATTTCATTGGATCATGTCAGGGTGAAGATGTTGCTGGCCTGGATGTTACTGCTCTTGAAGAACTGCAGAACCTTCATGTTGAGGCTATAACAAAGATTTGTCATGCAAAGGTGATTGTTTTGTTTGCTTTATATCGCATATCACATTTGGTAATATAAAAGCTCCATCCGATTATGAAGGAAACCTCTGGCTGTGACGATTCTTGTTGTCTTTGTATTAACTTGACTTAGTATTGGTTTGATGGGTACTATTTCATGATTGAGCTTTTTGTATGTTACTAAATTGGGTTGAGCAAGCGCAAAAAATCATAGTTAGCTCACTTATATTTGATGTTTCAATGGTAATTTCACATCTAGAGGGCTATTTGCATGGAAACAATATGTTACTGTACATACCAACAATATCAGCATGCGTTTGGCTAACTCTATATCTTATCCAGCAAATCTCTGTTGAACTCCTGCTGTCACTTTTTGATCTCCTGTGATTCTATGTGTTCATGGACTTATATTAGTCATTTGGCAATTGGCACTATGCAGTGTACAAATCATGACTTATGGCATCCTGAGATGAACCCGTAACATGGGCTCTTCCACAGATGGAGTTTCTCACCATAAGGTTTGTCTTGATCCAAAATTCTTTTGGGAAATGGGAATGGAGTTTGATGCATTAATAGCCAATAGAATATTGTGAAATCTTGGATAAAAAGATATTGCTTCAAACACATTTCATATCGGAATGGATATTCAAGATGAGGTTTCCTTTTTGAGCATTCTTTTCCTTGGCATATGCTTGCTCTCAAGACACCTTTGTAAGAAATTAACTGTTATATATTTTAGAGTAGAAATATCCGAACTCCTTGTCATTGCACCTAACTAAATACGTGTCTATTGGCTTATAACTTATTGATGGTCGATTATGTTACTGAGTTTATATGCTGTATTTTGGCATCTGCCAATCTGCCTGTGAGTAATCTAACTTCTTTACTCCCAGAATGAATTATAAATTAGAATATGAGTTTCTTTTACATAAAATTTAAGTCTGTTGACTTGTCAGTGAAGGGTACCACATCTTTGAATTTGCAGTCTGATGTCTCTTTATGTTATAATTTTATTAGTGAAAAGGATGTAATCTTTAACTGCACAATATTGGTTGGATACAGATTTCTTGTCTTATATAACCCACATAAAAGTTACAGTTGATGGTATTCACCGAAGTTGGTTACTTCATCCTTATTTCTTATGTATGGACATGGAATAGAGTATGGAGACAGGATAAGCCATCATTTCTCTTTTTTAAAAAATAAAATAAAAACAGAAATATTAATTATCATTTCTAAACCACAAGAAAGTTAGATTGAAGCAATCCTTTTCTAGTGATGTGCCCTAGGTTTTATGCCAGGGTCATTTGTAGAACCTTAGCTCTGGAAATGTCTCTGTAATGTGTATAGTCCAACTAAATTCATTAGAAAAAGAGATTCTCGTGTGATTTGCGACTACAGGAATTTAGTGGCCCTTTCTTGAATGAACAAAGCAGCAGCTATTGTAGGTAAGCCAGCTCAGATGGTGAAGCTTTCTTGTCCTGGTGTTAGAGGCATGGGATCGGTTCCCTCTTACACCACGGGAGAGAGGATTAAGGGAAGGGAGAAAGTTATCTCCCATTGTATAATCCAGAGGCTTTAAGGGACCAAAAACAAACTTGTTTCTCATCGAGTTTTGAAGTTCAGCACGCTTCCAAGCTGTCCTCACAAAATTATAAAACCCGCTACTTTTTCTCGTAGTCTTGAAGTTCAAACCATGCTTAGCCCCCAATAGTATTTCAAACCCCACCTGTGTCTCACGGGCAATGTTTTTCTCATTTTCTTTCTCCCAAACTGAGCCCACTATATATACATAGGATGCCTTTATCCTACATATACAAAATATTTGAATGACGTGTCATAATTTACACTGTTGGATGTCATAGGATCCTTGTCCTGGACCTCAACAATTGCAAAATTCAGTGACCAATCGATGAGATTAATGTACTCGGGGTATTTTGTTGAGTCATGTTAAGAGGGAATGAGTCAGTTGTGACTAAGATCTATGCAATCCTGGAATTGTTCATTTTATTATTTGTTTGATATCTCCACTTGCGTAATTTCTCAGATAAGCAATCTAAGAAAGCCATTTCCAGAAGTTATGCAACTTTTCAGTGATGTTGTATCAGTCTATGCGAGTTCGGACTTGCAACTAAATACCCCTGAAACCGCTTTAGCCCACTGACCCTTGAGCCTTGTCCAGTCTGTTTGCAATGTCCGGTTAATTGGCTTGCACATAATCTAGCTAGATAGACTACTTCTACTAATCAAAGTGGGTGCATTCAACCCTCTCAGGCTACTTCCTTATTGTATTCCTTTTATTATTATTATTATGATTTTCGCCTTTTTGATGTTGTATTTGCAAGATGTAGTTTAATATACTGGAACTTCCTGCGTGACCTCATTTCAAAATGTCTGAAGCAGATTGAAGAACACGCATTTTATGATCGAAATCCTTTGAAACGCTTAAGCAGTCTGTTTTTCCTTTTGAGAATGATCCTGTAAAAGAATTTTCATTGTTTTAAAATTCAACACTTATATGATGATTTTGAAAACCTTGCAGTGCAGGTACGAAGTAGGCGTAACTATTTCTGTACAGTCAACCAGTCAACTTCTTTGATGACTCATTTATAGAGGTAGCAAATCACGGAGATGCATTTTTCTCGTAATTTAAGTAAGCCAGCAGAAGATGGATCAGCAGCACATTGTTATTACAAGAACTCCTTTTGTATTATAACATTCGTATTACTTAGCCTCTGTATGGGATATACCCATTTACATTTCCTACCTTGTAGATTATATAATAGTATATATAGAAAAGGAACTCCTGTAAACCTCTAACGGCCAAAACAAATGTATGCATCCGATATATATATATATGCCTTTACCTCTGCTTTGGAGCTTTTTTGGCCAACAAGCTTATTGATCTTCTCAGGAAGCATAAATTGCAGTTGAGAAACCATAATTGGCTGCAGAAGGCTGAGAAAAACCTTCATTATAATCACGATCCACACTGTTAATAAACAGGAGAAAAAATTCCCTGTAAGAAAGCTCTCGGCAGAATCATAGTAAAGAAAGAAAAGTATGAGGGTATGGTTCAGGACTTCGGAAGCCTATCACAATTTGCTGTTGTCCATCCAATCTGTTGCTTTTCGTTGTCATAAATCACCATTTTGTCTTGCAAAGAGATGTCTGAATAACGAGAAAGTAATATTAGTGGAAATTGTAGCATTGCATTCGTTTGTGTAATATTCATCCAACAGGGTTTTGCTCTCTCAGGAATTCTTACCTCCAATTATGTTTAGATTTCCAAGTCCTACTTCGGCGCCATTCAAAATTCCCAAGCACACATTGCCATATTTCTGAAATGAAACTTGTTAGCCAGTTTTCTTCACTATTTTTATGGCATGAAAAAGAAATGGAAAAATAAGAAAAAGCTTAAGAATCTAACGGTGTATATGTGCTACATGATCAACATATTCTCATGTCACTTAACATTTTAAATGACTAGACATCATATATCCCGTTCAATGCAACAAAACAAAATATTAACCGTAAAATGAATCATTTTCATTTCATGGCTTGACATCATATATTCCGTTAAATACAGCAAAACAAAATATTGACCGTGAAATGAATCATTTCCATTTCACATATTTGGTGTAGAAGTGCTTACCGTGACAATTAAATAAGCCTCTGGTGGCAAATGCAGCTGAACATTCTTGGCATTTGTAAAGCTCACAACTATAGGCTTGAAGAAGTTCTTGACATCACCAACAGATTTGAAAGGCTTTTTGCCTTTCCAGCAGATTGAAAGTGATTTGTCATCTGCTGCATCTTTTAATGGCTTTCCAGTTAGTTCTTTTTTTATCTGAGACATGGATGAATGGTCAGTTCTTTTGCATATAAGAACAATTTGTAGAAAAATGCACTCCTTTGTTTCATTCTCACCAGATTGACTATGGTTTGATAAGCTTGGGAATTGAAGTAAGTGTAAGAACTTCCACTGTCAAAGACCACAAGGAGGCCCTTTACGCCGGTAGACTTTCCACCAAAAAGAAGCTCAGCTGGTCCTGATGAGTAGTGGTTCCTAAAATAGATCCAAGTATTATATGAAAGTGGCAAGGTGATTATTGATTATATACATTGCAGAAAAAAATGATACATGAGAAGAGAAAGAGCAGAACTTGGAGGGTTCTTACTCGGCAGAATTGCGAGAAATTGGCGTCCATACGATTCCTGAAGAAGGGACAAGATCATCCCCAAAGAATAAAAACCCTCCCCCTCGCCCACTTAAACAGTGGCCTACCACATCCCTTGTTAGACCTATATCATGCAATTGTGACACTATGTTTGCTTTGCCATTGCCGAGGCCGAGGACTCCGGCCATGGATGGTGGAGAGTGTGGCCCATTATATTTTTGGTCATACCCACACCTGCAGACAGGAAGAACAGAAAAAATGAAGGACAAATTAGAGACATGTCAAGCTCAAGCCATGCCAACAGCTAAACAACTTGCATTTCAACATAAAAAAGTAAAACAAAGCTTTCAGATTCACATCAATTTCAAAATTACCACCTAATTGAAATTTCAAATGTTGTCCATTTTGATGAAGAGAAACAGATACCCACCCAAAGGCCAAACGGGGAGTAATGGCAGAGCCATTGGTAAACTGAAGGGGAAAGTAATCCTTGACCAGCACACCAAGAGAAGAACCCTGATCAGCATATGTGACCTCATAGTCGCATTGCTCCTTCGGGTCCTTGCAATGGGGTTTTCCCGGCGAGTGCATGGCAGCACATGCAGGGTCACCACAGTACACAACATTGTTGCTCGGTTTATAAAGGCTATCAGGGGGCTGCCCAAGAACACACAGAAACACAAACACTAGGTCAGGAAATTATTAGACCAATGACTGAATTAATCATCATAATCAACAGGAAAATTAACCTTAGTGCAACCAGTACAAGGTGCATCACATTGGACCCAGGTGAGGTCACTGCCAGTATCAATATCAAGGTCATACTGCTTGGGTGGACGGCCTATGTTGACGGTCACAGAGTAGTACCTGTGAGATTCAAAGAAGAAGAAAATTCCATAAGTTTTTCAATAATCATAAACTAAACACAGATGCAAAATCAAGTAATGATCCAATCCAATTTGAGAGATGCACAGTAAAAGTCCGATGCAAGAAGTCAAGTTTGAAAGAAAAATGAAGTGAATTTAGGAAATGATCATTTGAAAAGCCGGCAAAAGGTAAAACCATTGCTACATCCATAATAATTGCTTCTTTTACTCCCTTCTACAGGCTACACCCACAGTGAGTGCTTCCGCACCCCCATCACCTCACAGGGAGAGAGAAAGTGTGTGGAAATATGATTTTCTAAGATACTTTAAAACAAGTCAGACTTATTGGGGAAGAGACAGATAGATAGAAAGAGTAAAGAGAGTTGAAAACTCATGTGTCTTTTTTTGGGGGGTGGTGGTGGGGTCTCAGAAAAAAGCAAAAGCTCATAAAACACCACCAGAATAGTAATATTATCAAAGGAATTAGAACGAACAGCTGACAGATTATATCAAACAGATGGAAATGACATCAAATTCAGAGAAGAACTTCAAAGATTAAGCTAAGTATTCAACAGATTATGCAAACCCAAAAAAAAACAGGAATCTTAAATTGAACGAGAGATCCAAAAACCGTAGCAAAATGATAAAAGAAGATTGCAGAGCAATTCGATATGAAACAATGGGATTTAGCAATTCTTCAAGAAACTCTATGCACATAGAAAGAAGAGGGAATGTTCTAAAAAGATTCAATTAAAGTCAACAAAATCACACAATCCCCAAAACTCAAACAAACAGCCATCTAAGAAATAAAAATAAAACAAAGAAGAAGAAGAAGGAATCAGACAATGCCTAAGCAAGAGAAATAAATCAAAGCTACAGCATTATCATTCAAAACTTCCAAAGATTCCAATAAATCATCAAACTTCATACCCAATAGGATAAACATTCCCTTGGACGGGGAAAACAACAGAGGAGCCAAAGCGACTAGAGCCCATGGGGTGGGTTGACTTTTTATTCATCAGGGAGGGCTGGTTGGCATCTGACAAACAGCCTGGAGGGAAAATTGCAAGCAGACCCAGAAAGAAAAAGGCGGCCAATGCAATCATTCTCTGACTTTTCTCACCCATCTCTGGCACTTCCTTTCTTTCTTCGTTTGCAATCAAATTTGGTTACTTTTGGATCAGTGGCCAAGAGGCTCAAAAGGCTTTGGAGTGAGAGAGAAAAGAGGGTCAGAACAAGAAGGTACTGGGAGTCCACTGGAGTCTCTGGTTTCTAAGCTGTCGACATATATAAAAGGTGGCAAACTCATCCACGTGTTTCCCTGTCAGAAATCACAGTTTATAGCGTCTATCTGGGGCAGATAAAAAGGGCAAGGAAAAAAGTTTTAAGGAAGAGAGAGGGAGAGCGAAAATTGGGTTCATCGAAGAAGTTTCACAGCAATATACAAGAGACGTGTCTAGAGCGCGGATGGTTCATGGTTGTGACAAAAGGTCGAAATCACCCTTAAGTTGTCAATGAGAACAGTAGTTTTGCAATGGCAAAATTGTCTGCAGAATCATACGCTGTTTTATTTATGTCTGTGACTTGGTCTTTAGGTTCTTTGCATTGCACTAGTCTTTGGTCAATAACTTATTGATGAAGGACTTCGAATTTTGAGAAAAACTTTGTTTGCCTTGCTTTTTTTATCTTCATTTAAATTTTTATTTTTTTTTTTCAACTTAATTTGAAAAAAGAAAAAAAGAAAAATTGTATCGACAATGCTTTTCTGAACTTCACTTTTTAATAATATTTTCAATTCTTCCATATTTCTTTCACAATTATAAGATGATAACGATGGTACGAGTTGGGTGTTATTGGGGTGAGGTTTATTGAGAATAATAAAACCATCTAGAGTCTTTGGTCTACCAACTATGTTAGGTTACGTACATTGTGAGAAAGAAATTTATTTTGTCTCTAAGCATCAATTAAATTCCGCCACGTATGAGGATTGAAACTATGGAAGTAAAATTACTAGAAATTCTTTCAAATATTTGGTGGAAAGTGGCCCACTTTGTTAATTGATTGGCTCTAGAAATTGCACAACTAAGAATTTTGTTTGCCTCTCAAGAAGTGAAAAATGATAGTTGCATGTGAATGTCTTTTAGGGTGGCTGAGTTGTGTCGGTCCATGCATGGTTAACTAGAGAATTGATGGTTAGGTTTAAAGATTTGAATTCCTAAAAATTTGTTGTTCAGATTGCTAATAGTTCAAATAGCAAAAGTGAGAAAATTTTTATAAAACTTACTCGCCCAGATAAATGAACCCATATTAACTCTCTTACCTTTAATCCCAACAGCAAAATTATTTTTATCCGGTGTTCACAGCAACAAGAGGATCTCCCTCCAAGAGGAGGGAAAGCAACCATGGGAACTGCCAAAACTATGCAAGTGCCCATATGATCCTACACCAGCATGATGCATCCGTTGGATTTATCTAAGCACTATGAACTTCAATTATTTGTTCACTTTTGGTGGACTAATTAGAAAGACATTTCTTAATGCATACATTATAGATGAACCTAAAAGAAAGAAGATCAGGAAAGAGGGAGACATTTCGTTCTACAAGGGTTTTGAAGATTTGGGATTAAATTATTGACGGACATCTTTGAATTTTAGAACCAGAATTAATAAAGTTATCTACTTGACCAAATATGGGAGTACCCACTGCCAGAGACGGAGGGAGGAGGGGACCGGGGTAGGCCATGGTCCCCCCAAATAAGGAAAAAATAAATAAATTAAAAATTAAAAAAAAAAAAAAAAAAAAAAAAAAAAAAAAAGAAGAAGAAGAAGAAGAAGGAGGGTAAAGTAATGTTTTAAGGTTAGTTATTTGGCCCCCTCCAAAAAATAATTGGCCCTATTTTTAGATTTTTTGGCCATATTCAATAAAAACTTTTGTTCCTATTCTTAATTTTTTTGGGCCATACCCATTAAGTTTTTTTATTTTTGGTCCTTACTTTTAAATGTCCATTTTTTGGCCCTTACTTTCAAATGCTCACTTTTTTTGGCTCTTACGGTAGCCTTTAGTTCATAAAAAAACAACCAAAATAATTTTTTTTAATAAAAAAAAAAAAAAAAAAATTTGGTTGGCCCCTCCCATAAAATTTCTCGGCTCTGTCCCTGCCCACTGCATGCCCATATGATCCTACACCAGCACGGCCATCCACTGCATTTTACCTGGATCAAGATCCCCGACATCAGACCATTGCCGACCTGGCTATTGTTAAGCCGTTGATTTAAATCGATGGCCTGAATTGCTGACCCCACAATTTATCTAAATTGCCGGGATGCTGATACATTTAGAAGAGGGAGGGGGGGGTGGTCAACAGAGAGACTAGGACCAATTCCTAATATCATGATGCAAAAGTAAATGGTTTGACATCATCATGCTTTGGGTGGTTGATGTAAACAATATTACGTACTTAAGAGTCCTCGTGGAAACTTCTAAAAATTTACTTGGGGGCCACCATTATTCGACATGAAAGGGAAAAGTAAATTAGTCCTTTTCCATTTTTTCTTCTTTGTTTTTCCCTTTAATTTTTTTTTTTTTTCAGGAGGGGGTAATACCACGGTATTAAAAATTATTGGAATCTCTTGAAATTGAATTTAATTCTAGTCTATAATGTAGGGGGTCAAATACCACGGGTTTTGCCGGACTTAAGTGGTCCTTGCCGGGCCCTCTAGTAAACGGCATCACCAATGTAAAACTTATCTAGCTCCCAAGAGAGAATAATGCAGATGCAATCGTTCATGGTGTGAAATTAAGGTCACTCTCAATATTAATTTTATTGAAATATAATTCAATGTACAACCTGGACTATATATATGATACCAGTTCACATGTAATTATGTTCAATTAGTACATCGATCTACAGAACTGCTTTGCTACAACGTGCCCTTTTTTAAAAAAAAATTATCATCAAGTCTTTTAATAATTAGGACCGTTCACAATGGACTCTTAAATAAAAATTAAATTTAAGGAAAAAAATTCACTTTACCAAACTTTATCAAATTTAGATAGCCATATTTAAAAGGAATCAAACAAAACAAAACAAATTTTAGAAATCTAACGGTGTATTTGTTATATGGTAAATATATTTACAGAATATTAATATGCATATTATTAAATACAACAAAACAAAATTTAAAATCACAATTTTTAAGAAACGAACTCTTGAATAATACATTTTTTGCAATTTGGTTTAACTTTAATTATGCTTTTTGTTTGCAAAATCACAGTACCAAATACATTCTTATCATAATCATAACAAGCTAGAGAAATAATGAAGCTCATGTTCCACATAATTAACTACAATTTTAAGCCAAATTGTTCTTGGTTTCATACATGAAAGTCTTTGAGGAGAAAGCAAGAACCATATATACTGCGATTTTGTGATCATTGCTTTTCAGATGTTGCAAGACAAAAACAGAAGCTGAAATGGCATTATTATTATTATTATTATTTTATTTGATGAATAAGCAAGTTGGACTAATTAGTCCAACAACCTTAATTAGCCTACACCCAACAAGAAAATGTGTGTAGCTATATACCTTAATTACCGGCCATAATAGTACTATAGTAGCGCACGCGTCCGACTCCACTTTTTGAGCTCCTCTCTGTCGGATTCATTTCAGTCGTTTCTCCCTTCTCCCGTTCCCCTTTTCCCACTTCAATCCCCACGTAGAATGTTTAGGCTCAGTTTGGCAAACACTTTTTTCCCTTCCTCCCACAAATTAAAGCTCAAACACTTTTTTTTTTTTTTTTATATTCTCAGATGAGTCAGATCGTTAAGTCTGGGACGAATCATAATTGTTGGTTCCACTTCCACATGATACTTTTTTTATCTAGAAGCTAGGATCCAAGCTGCCCAATGCGTTCCTACTCTCAGATCTCGTTTCGTCTTTCTTCTGAAAAAAGAAAAAAAAAAAAAAAAAAAAAAAAAAAAGCATTCATTTGTGAAATGTTGGATGCGTTCTGAGACTTGACTTACTCAAAAACCTCATGACTGGCTAATTAAGTGACTATTGATGGCCGGTCGACATAAGACGAGAGACCGTACGTTGGTTAATTTTGAATTTATACTCAAAAAGCTTATCGTGTGTCACATGCATTCAGAAAATTAATTAATGCATGTTTTTCTCACTTGTGCTTAATTGATCTCAGCAAGTGAGAAAATTAACCACATATATAGTGTACGTGATACGGTCTTGAAGCATTCCCCAGCATATTCTCATGAGATCCTTAATTTTTTGCTTCAGCATACGATCGACCTGTTCAGAGCAATCAGTTGAACATTGGTCAAAGGATTCAAGCTCCTTTCTTTAATGGGAAACTTCACCAATTACCTCCAAAAGAGCTCAAGAATTGAGGTACCAAAAGGCCTCCCAAAGTCTATCTGTAGATAACTGATCTCTACTGCTCTTATTGGCTATTAGATATTAATAATCTAGCAGTTCCTACTAGCTTTTGCATATAATTTTTTTTTTTTTTTTGAGAATATAATAAATTCTGTGAATTTTTTTTATGAATTCGCTACTTTCAACCCATGCATTTAGATTGTAATATTCTACACAAACCGGTTTCTTTAACTGGTCAACTTTTTACCCTACATTTTGCTGTCAACTTTTTTGAGCTATTCATGTGTTACATTATAAGGAGCTAGTAGATTTTTTTTTTTTTTTTTTAATGATGAAACTCCCCAAGATAGGCCACTTTGTGTACCACTCTTGAAGGGAAAATTCTGAACCCGTGCAAGGCACCCCGGCCACTCTTGGTTTTATATATATATATGGGTTTAACCCCTCATTCATACTTTAGTTCCTTTAGATGAGAAATCTTGGTTTCATCCCTACCCCGCCTCGATTGGGTAAGACTCAGCTTCATTGTAAGCGTAGCCCCAAAAAATTATTTGCAATAAGTCCAAGCTGGCCTTCACCACTTGTGCTAGGATTTAAGCAGGAGTTTTTTGATCAATAGATTGTTGTATTGGCACATACAAAATATATAATTGAGTCTTCTGCATTCTAAATTATGACTAAAGTTTTTGTTAAATATATTGAAGAGGAGAGAAAGGAAGGAGTGTAAGCGTAAAAACGTAATGGGCTACATCTTAAATATATATATTGAATTGTGTAGAACAATATTACAATAATCACAAAAAACCCTAGAATATATAATAATAATAAACCTAATAAGGAAACATAATAGAGTAGAATATAAAAGATTCTAACATCCCCTAAAACTCAAAGTGTAAGTTTGAGTTTAATTTGGAAAAAGAAAGGGAAATAATTTTTTTTTTTTCTTTTAATGGGCTACTTATATATATTCTCTTTTATATTGTGATATATTATACATACCTCTTTATTTATAGAGAGAATGAGTAGTGGACAAACAATCATAGACTAATTAGGGTAGAGAATAAACCTTAATAAGAAAGACACCGTACAAATAAGTTTATAGAATATTTTTTTCTTGTTTCTATGGCAGAAAATTATCTCTATCATATATGTTGCTCCATTTCCAGGCAGTGCTTGCAGTCTTACTTAAGTGCTATAGGGGTATCATTTATCATTTATGGCTACGTAGTACGTACACCCTGAAACATATAAAAAATAAGACGTAGAAGATTGTTAACCAGCAGGCAACAGTCATTGAGGAGGTCAACTGGAAGGTTTAAAAGAAGAATTTTCTCGCCAAGTCCAACCCCATGCACCCCGAAGCTCACCAACTACTCTCCTTTTCCTCCTCCGATCATCATAGCTCCAAGCTTTTGCTCAAGCCGCTGAGCCAACCCCTCGAGCCGGTCGAACCGCAAGTGGTGCACGTCGGCCAGCACGTGAACCGGGACCAGACCCGACAAGAACCTCGACACGGTCTTGTCAAGCTTCTCCATCTTCCTCGCCAGCCGCAGGTTCTTGAAGACGTTCCAGCGGGGGGAAGCGAGAACCTTGTGAGACAGCTTAAGGCCGTCCCTGAGGGTCTCGGAGAGGTGGTCGAGCTGGGACTGACGGGATGCCGGTAGCTCGACGCCGGAGTACTTGATCTCGAGGATGATGGGTTGGAGCTGCTCGATGGAGGAAATGAGCTGCTTGGCGCTCGACTTGTAGAGGCAGGACTTGAGTGATATGGCTATCAGCGTCTTCAGAAGCTCCGTGGCCATCTCGCTAGCGAAGAGGTCCGTCACAGCCATTGCTGGCCAGCTGGTGTACGTTTTAGAGAGACGGAGTAGTGTTTGAGACGAGTTATGGAGAGAGAGATAAGGGAGCCATGAACAAAACTAAAGTGGTTTTTGGCTTTGGGGGGTGAAAGGGACTGTGGTTAAATAGGGTTGTTTCCCGTGTCTGAAACCCTAGACAGGCGAATAGTACTTGGCCGGTCCCACACTACATTAAGATTGAAGGGAACATTATCTATGTTTGAAAACCATTTTTTATCGATTTTTCCTTTCTTTTCTTTCGAACTATACAAATATAATTTCAAAAGTTTTTTCTTTCTTCTTTTCAAAATTTTGAAATAAAAAAATAAGAACAAATACAAGATAATAGGCTTCAAAACAAATATTAAACATTTTTCCCAAAACATTTCAAAATTACACGAAACTCATTTTACCTTTATATCACATCACCGTACAAATAAAATAACTACTTAATACAATGTATGAAACACCACCAATGTATAAGCCACGTACCATGCATATATAGTACTTGATGTTCAAATTAAGGTACTATTATCTTTGATCAGGCAAGCATGTTTGGTGACAAGAGGTTGAGGAGGTAATTGTGGTTAATTTCTGACCGTACGGTTGTTGATCCTCTCTGCTGTTTGGTGACTAGTGATCAGTAGAGTTGAAGATCAGCCAACATGAAGAGACTTATGAAGGCATGCAAGGCGTTGAGGAACGCCCTTAATTTGGTGATTATTTGTGTTTTAGAATGTTACAATTTTTCTAATGTTAGCTAGCTAGCTACTAGTTATAATGTTAACCTTCCATTTAATTATAAGTTCAATGCCATTGATCGATGTCTAGTGTAACTTAATTAAGTTTTGAACAATAATAAATTGCAGTTTAGATAATGACTTTGCGGTAATGAATTTGCTATGGAATATGATTAATATTTTATTTGGTTAGAACTAAGTGTTTTGGTAATGAATGATGCAATGATGACCTACTAATCTGTCAATCATTACAAATTAGAGCAATTGGAAAAAAAGTAACATCGTCAAAACTAAACAAAAAACAAAAAACATAGATAGTCATCAACAAATGTTACCTTTTAGCTCTTAATTTTTAGGGAAAAATCACTTTACCCCCTTAAAGTTTCAAGAGTTTTTCAATTCGAATCCCAATATTTTAAAATTGGCAATGTACCCCCTAATATTTCAAAAAATTTCAATTCAAACTCTCCGTTACTAATTTCCGTCTAATTGGACGGAAATCATCCCATGTGTATCTCACATGGGATTTTGATGCCCTCTATTTCAATTTTGTCTTCATTAAAACCTATGAAATTACGTAATTACCCTTAATTTCATAGGTTTTAATGAGGGTAAAATTGGAATAGAAGGCATCAAAATCCCACGTGAGACGCACGTGAGATGATTTGTGTCCAAATTAGTAACAGGGGTCTGAATTGAAAATTTTTGAAACATTAGGGGGGTACTTTGCAAATTTTTAACATTGTGGTTCGAATTGAAAAACCCCTGAAACTTTAGGGGGTAAAGTGAATTTAACCATAATTTTTACTATTTAATTTAAAATTTTGTCTTTATTTATTTTTACTATTCTCAAAGAGTAGAGAGAATCGGATTGATTTTTTTTAAAAAAAATTTAAATCGGGGACTATAACAGCCAATCAAATCGAAAAGCTTTTTTGACATTTTTTCTTACAAATCTAGTCAAAAATAACCTTAGCTATTTAGCCCAATGTTAGTACTAGACCAAAATTCCTCGCAACTCCCTCGCAACTCTTAAAAAATTCCTCCACCACCCGCCCAAACGTTGGACCGCCTAGAGAGTTCTTTTAGAATTTTTTCAGACTCTTGCACTCCACACATTCCTAGCAGATGGACAATCTCACAAGATGTGGAAACTTGTCTCATATTCTAGCCCGCAAGATGAGACAGGATGGGGTTTAGAGTGAAGTCAAAGACTTATGTACTGGGGGGGGTGCTTTGTACTCTTTCTTTCTTGATTTTTAATAACAAAGTTCGGTTTTTTTCCTCAAAAAAAAAAAAAGTACTAGACCCAAAAAAAAAAATTGTCGCCAATAAAATTCATACTACGTAGTCTTCACTGATAGAATGATATAATTAGCACGACTTTTATAGTCATGAGTAATAGTTTATTACCAACAACTTTCTAGGTCGTCGTAGACTGACATTCTCAACGAGACAAACGAGACAACATGCATGGGTGATGACTTTCTCGCTATGCACATAGCGAGGACTCATATTTCTGACATTTCTGTAGTGCATGTAATTAATTGTCTTCCCCAATTGAAGATTTTTCATGTGTTTGTTGATATATATTAATATGAGCCTTGAGCGATCATGATGTTCCATGAATGATATGATAAGGCTCCATCTTTCATGGGTCTCATTTGCACAGCAATAAAATGGAAGAGATGAAGTATGAAATTCACCTGTACTTTAAGAAAAAAAAAGAAAATCATCTTATTTTTTGTTTTTGCAATTTTAATAACCATTTGTAATTAATAATACCGCACTTTTCCAATTATTTAGATAAAGTACGGTAGTTAAGAAAAAATACGGCAGTACTAATTGTATCTAATGGGTTAGGATTCTTTACAATTCTTAAGAGATATTTCACTTCTTTTTCTTTCTTTTTTTCTTCTTTCTAGTTTATGTAATATTTAGTATTGGCCTTATCTAGTTTGTAATTGGATTAGTTGAGATTGAAACATTAATTTCATAATAGGATATTATACGTGTTTTAATCCCAAGAGGGCCGGACCCAAGCCCATCGAATTGAACAAATTAAAATGAAGGTATAAATTAAAGTATCATGAGGAATTAATGATTAATTGAATAAAATTAGAAGACAGCCTCTACATATCCTTTTAACGGATTGAGCTTAAAAAAGGCCTTATAAAGCGCTTCAACTTTGGCTTACCATGCATTCTAATTGTGTGGATATAGTCAAACTCTTCTTTCTCTCTATCTCTCTCTCTACCCCCTCTCTCTCTCATGGTGGACCTTTCTCACCTTCATGGCATACCCTCCATTCGAGACCTCTGGAAAGCTTACAAATCTATCCTCAGAAGATTTTATCAGAATAAGAAATACGAAGCCAAAGTCGAAGCGGAAGCTGATTCTGAAGCCAATGTCAAAGCTGTCGAGGTAGGTATAATCACGTGCAGGAGAATGATCTAATTATAAGAACATCATGGCCAAATCCGAAATCCTAAAAGCTCAATAGATGTTGGGTTTTCTTTTTCGTCCAAGAAATTAAAATGTTGATTTTTTTTTTTTTATTAGATTTACGTAAATTCATGCATGCCATCCAAAAATAAGCAATGCCCTATATCTGTTTCCTTCTTGTGATCTTAGCTTTCATTTTCAGAGCCCTGCTGATGATAGAGTAGATGATCGAAGTATGAATGGAGTTCAAAGCATTAGATATAATAATGGTGATCATCCTACAAACCCTAGACGTTTCTACAGGCATCAAAGCGTTGATAATTGCTTTCCTTCCTTAGCTTCTCCTCTCTCAAGATGTGGAACCAGGAGAAGTAACACACCATCACGATCTTCTCCCTTTAGAAGCATGAGCCGAGAAGGCAGCAGTAGTACCCATGGATTACCCTCCCCTGGAGGAACGAGACAGCAAAGCACAAATTCAATGCCATCTCCTCCCTCCCTCTCAAAAAGTAGGAGTGGGAGGAGCTCCAGCTCGGCCCCCATCATGTTTTCCAACTCGTCTGGGATGTTGAAACCCCCACCAATCGAGAAGAAGCTCGAGTGCACGCTTGAGGAGTTGTACTACGGGTGCAAGAGGAAGATCAAGATCACAAGAGAAGTGGCTACCAACACCGGGTTGGTTACCTTAATTTGTTCCTAGAGTTTTTGTTTGTTTTCTTTTTTTTTTTCTCAACATGAAATTAATGAATTAAGATTGTCCGGTTCAATTAGATCTGTTATATGGTAATTAACCCTGAAAAGCTGAGACAACCTAGCTGGTTTTTTTCTATCAATTAATGTGTTATTTGGTCAAGTGATAGGCTTGAAATGGGTTTAAAATATTGATACATTTTTTTCCTCCTTGGCAGGAAAATAACTCAAGAGGAGGAGTTGTTGACGATAAAAGTGAAGCCAGGATGGAAGAAGGGAACAAAGATCACATTCGAAGGGATGGGAAATAAGAGAGCCGGGGCATCTCCAGCCGACATAATTTTTGTGATTGTAGAGAAACGACACCCCTTGTTTAGAAGAGAAGGCGATGATTTGGAGTTGGCAGTAGAGATACCTTTACTGAAGGCACTCACTGGCTGCACACTCTCAATCCCTCTGTTAGGAGGGGAGAAGATGAGCTTGACAATTGACGATATCATATGCCCTGGATATGAAAAGATCATTGATGCCAAGGGCATGCCATGCTCCAAAGAACAAGGAAAGAGAGGGAGTTTGATAATCAAATTCCTAGTTCAATTTCCAACGGAACTCACAGATGAACAACGATCTGATATTCTTGGTATTCTAGAGAATTCTTGCTGATCAATTTTTTTTCTGAATTCTTACAAAAATCAACGATTATGTTTGCCATCATATGTGTTTTGTTTGAACAGTAATTTTCATGGGATTTAGAATGCAGTCATCCATCCAACACACACTTAGATGTTCACTTTTGCATCTCACCCAGCCAACCTGCTGGGTGGTTGACGAGAATTTAAAGCATTTTGATTCGAACTCAATTAAAATCCTGTCTACAGAGATGCAAGTTCTCTATCATCCATCTGATACTGCAGAACAACAGGAAATTCAAGTTTACCAGGTCCATGAAGTTCCCAAAAATGTCATTTTCGGAGGAAGAAATAAACAATGTTTTGCGCACACTCTTAAGAGAGAGATATACTGCAACATTCATACAACAGCACAGACTGGTCTGCTTTCATCTTGTATTCAATTGGGACTAGGGGCAGATTCGAATTTTAGATTGGGGGGTGGGGGCAAAACTAAAAAGACCTTTTTTGGAGGGGGTGGGGGCAGGAGGATTTGGATCCCTGAAATTTTTAGGAAAATTTTAATTTCTGAAATTTCAGATTCAGGTCATTCATTTTTATCAAGAATCATTATCTTGTGTCCCATTACTAATAAAATAATAATAAATTTCTAATAATATTAATAATCATCATTATTTTATTAATAGTTAGACACGTGACAGAATAATAATTCTTCAATGAAAATAAATGGTTTAGATCTAAAATTTTAGAAACTAAAATTTTTCTAAAAATTTCAGGATCCAAATCCCCGGATCTCATGGGTGGATAAATATTTGATTTTGAAAAGATTATAGAGATATTAAAAATAAAATAAATAAATAAAAAATTGGGAAACACATTGAAATTCCACCCCTGCATGGGACCCACAACAGGTCTAAATCAATCTGAAGCCGATAACAAGAACATCACATTCCCAAAAAGAATGACACAGTCACACAGTATTACTTATTTACTTATTATCATTCATTCATTTGCAGAATGAATCAATCTTATTCAGCTTGAAATCAAAACAGAACCGATTAAAAATGAATTAAGTAGCTTCAAAATAAAAAGAAATAAAGAAACTTATATATCCGGCACAGCCACATTCAATTATCTTTTAATCCTTCGACCATCCAAACAGAGCAAAGATTGCACCAAGTATACTGCCACTTATCAGAGCCTTCATCAATCTTAGCTTCCCTTTTGTGTATGGTGGGTACCTCACGGGTACATCGCCCGCAAAACCTCGATACAGAACTGCCTTCTTATGACTAAAAGCATCAAAAGAGAATTTTCCATGATACGAACCCATTCCACTCTCTTGAACTCCTCCAAATGGTAAAGTGTCAACCGCAAGCTGCACCAACAGATAGATATTTAATGTTAGATCCTAAATATATATATATTAAAAATGCAAATAGATTTGTGAGTATATATATACAAGTACTTATAAAAACACTACATGTTTCTGTTTGTTACTTTACGTGAATACCAATGTCGGATTTAACCAGACATATTATATGGGAAGTGACTGGAAATGTATATAAGCTCAAATCTTCCCTCTCAGCCTTGAGACTCTTATCAGTATCCATATTGGCCAACAAGAAAGATTTTTGTGAATTTTCAAGAAAATCCTCAAGCACACCTGAATTCTCTTTAAAAATGTACGTTCAGCAACTTCACAAAATCTCCAAGGTTTCAGTTTTACCTAGTTACTGAGACTGTCACTTCCTGTTTATGTATGTGTGTGGAATAATTGTGCATGCAAGTGCTGCTAAAAGTTCAAGGAAGAACAATCACATGTATGACAGTGTCATTGACGACCATGCCCCCCGCAGAGACAGCCATCACAAAATGCTCCTTGAGCTTCTTGTTGTTGGTAAATAAATATGCAGCAAGGGGTTTTGTTCCCGAATTTATAATGTCAACACTGTCTTCCACTTTTTCAACCTGTTCCAAGCAAAAACAAATATCATTATTGATCTCCCTGTGTTCCACAAATAGAAGTGCTGAGAAATTTTACTCACCAAATTCTCTATTTTTCATCAAATAATTACCGGTTTCTAAATTATTATAGTGACTAGCCTCCTCTGACTTCAATTACAATGCTAGATTCCAGCAGAAAATTCAATAACAGATTGCGACCTCATAAATCAGCTGATTTATAGCACGTGGCATAGGCAGCTTAAATTATTTTCTCTAAGTACCTTTCCAGGAAGACACTATCTCATATTTTCATCGTTAAAAGATTGATTGGTTTACAAGAGTACCTAAAGTCAATTCTATTACCCTTGTCCAGGTTGAGGAAACATGAACTATTTTTGGTAAAGTTGTTTAAATTGAGTTCACATGTTCAGATATTTCTGTAAAAATGCATCCTAAAGAAACAGCGGAGCTTGAGCCATATCAATGTAATCAACTCTTTTGGTTCCTACCGTGACAATGGGAAGCAAGGGACCAAAGATCTCCTCATTCATGATCATAGAGTCTCGTGGGACATCCAGCAAGATGGTGGGAGCAATCTTCCTGCAGTTGAAGGAAAGAAGCATCAACATAATGAAAGGCCCACTGCACTTAGGGAAACTACAATAATGAACCAAAAAGAAGAACAAGCAAATACACACTGACACTCACAAGTTTGATTTGTCCCTTTCACCTCCATGGACAATCTTGCCAGAAACCTTATCCTCATCCAAGAGCTTGGTCAAGCGAGCAAAATGGTTTGAGTTCACAATGCGGGACAAGTCTTTTGACTCTAGTGGATTCTTCCCATAAAATTTCTCCAGTTCATGTTTCAGAGAATCCAACTGGAGAATCACAGGCATTAGAGGAAAACTGAAATATGTATAGTGTAACAAATGGTATATCTAATGGTATCATTGGGAAAATTACCAACTTCGGAGCATAATCTTTTGTTGTTATAACGTAATCCGCAGCAACGCAGGTTTGTCCATTATTACATGCCCACTTACCTGCAATTATCCTTCTAGTTGCAACCTAGGAAGTACAGATAAATACAAGTTAGCACATAAGACACAGATGGCACAGTGTCCTAATTAACAATGAGGATAATCGGTATGGCACAATTCTTTCTGAGGATGATGTACATGGCCAAATGATCAGGCTATGCAAGAAAATAAGAGTTCTTACTTGTAAATTGATGCCTGAATCAACAACAGCCGGAGATTTTCCTCCAAGCTCCAGAAGAACTGGTGTCAGGTGCTTTGCAGCAGCTGCCATCACAATCCGTCCAACTCTTCCATTGCCTGAAAATTCAGGGATTACTTGAGTATAAGAACAAACAATCACACTATTCAACAGTCAGAACCTAAACCATCTAAAAATTTATTTTCGCTGCACTGGGCTACTGCCACAAGATAATGGAGAATTTTCAATTTCCAGAACAACAAAATAATCATCCTAAACATGCTACAACAGTTTATTTGAGACATACTAATGTTGACATTCAATAAGGCTAATACCGAGATTATAGTAAACAGGTAGCAGTTATAGAAAACCATGCAGCCAAAATTCAAAATGAAAAAAAAACATATGAGATGGTTGGGTTACACAACATCGTCCTCAAACATACTACAATGTTTAAAGATTAGCCTGCTTGAATCAAATAACCATTTATAGGGATTCCTTGGTCTCCCTATAAAAAATACTGTTGACCTCAGGCATCATTCACTGCAACATCTTATGTCTGAAGAGAAAATCAGAGAAGCAGAATCACTACGCCAGATATTATATAAGACAGGACATCATCTCCTTATAAAGTAGCATCCCCATAAAGCGAATTGTCAAACTACCTTCTATTAAGAGAATGCTTGAACTTCAACCAAGCAACACTAGAACTCCTACCAACATCCGACCTGCCTATAAGAAAGTCTCTTCATACATTCTTTAATCAACTCACCACTGGGAAAGGAGTAGTGAATATTGACATGGATATGTAGGAATGCCAAAAGAAGTGCAGATAATAGAATCTATTTTACCACCCTGACAGAGATGGACTTCTTTTTCCCTGTCAATCTTATCTAAGAATGAAAATTTCTACATCAAACAGTGCCCTGGTTTGCAGACCATATAGGATGGAGAAAAGCTACGCACATTAAGCATCCAATTGACTTCACCTTCCCTAAACTACCCATAAGTGCTGAGACAACCTTAAATTGCAGCAGCAAACAATCAAGGGCTTAAAGTTTATCCCTCAACAAAAGCACGTGCCATGATTAATAAGATACCTCCTTATCTACCACCTGCCTCAATCTGAAAACCAATACCTTTGCAACATTAGATGCTTTTCAGTCATACAGGGCATATATATCATCACCACCTTGAAGTATTTATCGTTTCTAAAATTTGCAGTGCTTTGAGGGGACTTGCATTCAAGTGCACACATAGGGAGTTCCTCATAACAAATATTACCAGTCTATTCAACCAATTGAGAAAGTCAATCATCAAGTTCTAGTCCAGGTTTCTTTCATCTTTTTTCCTCCCTGTGCCCACTGAACAGCTTCAACCAGCCACTAGTTCAACTCTCCACAAAGGTGGTACGGTAGTCTTAATTTAATTTTCAAACCATCTGCAATCCATGCTCCCTTGCAAGATCAAGAGACAAGACTCGAACGAATAAAAGATCATATAATAGATTATAAAAGATTTTGTTTGATAAGTATAATAGATTATAAAAGATTATGAGATCCATATAATATATATACAAGGAACCTAATGCACATTAATTTTTATTCAAAGAAATATCACTTGATCAATTTATTCAATATTTTAAGATCATCCTAGAAGAAAAGGTAAATGAATGCCTAATGACTAATAACCTGTATAACATATTTTGTCCCACTTTTGCTCCAGTAGTGCAGATGTTTCAGCAACAGCCCCCTCAACAACCTTTATCAAAGAGTTATCCATATATTCCGCGAACAATTTAGCAAGCAAAGAGGATGTGGCTGGAGCAATTTCTGATGGTTTCAGAACAACTGCATTACCAGCCGCAATAGCTCCAACAACTGGTTCAAGTGACAGCACTGGAAAAGAGATAATAATTATTACTAATATTAACTGGAGAAAATAGACCTACAATAATTTGTGGGTTCAGCTCTAAATCTGTAAAACATGTAAACAAGGGATAGACATACACAAAGGATAATTCCATGGTGAAATGACCAACATGACACCTAAAGGCTCTGGCACTATTTCAGCTGATGAAGGAAAAGAGGTCATTGAAGTTTTAACCTGCAATATAAGCACAATTTTGGATAAAATGCGAATGGTTAAATGTCACAAAACACACATAGAAGTTTCAGTCATTGTCATGATATAACAAACAGTACCTTCTCTGGAGTCATCCAATGTTTCAGTTTCTTAATTGCCGTTGTGCATGCGTTCTTTAAAATAGCTACCTGCATAACAAACCAAAAAGGTGATCCATTTCATATAGAATTCTTAATATATTTTATAGATCTAGCACAAGAACTTTCACAAGGCTAAATAACTATTATTCTCCAGTTTAAAATGCTAATCGATCCTATTATAATATTAATTACATGATTAAATTTACAATGTTTTGTAACATAAGTTTTTTATGACAAATGGTTGTTTAATATGGCATCCAAACAGTGATCTTGAGTTCAAATCCCAACTCCACAAATAAGAAAGAATGTTAGAATATTAATTAATTGGTTAAATTCACATTTTTCTATAAGCGATAATTTAACATATCCCCAAAGATACTTTATTAAATTGGCTATAAAAAATCAAATAAAGATATGCTAGTCTACTCCATAATATTGATAACATACATATGCATCTCCAAATAAAGTAACTGTTCACATTTAAAATATTCATGATGGTAAATTAGTAAGTTTTCCTGGTTAAAAAGTGTTCAATTTCAAATAATACAACAATCTATTTTGTATACAAAAAACACATTGATATAATCCTCAGATTTCCTTATTTTAACCAATTCTGTTATTATGAATAAACTCCAAATTTTTTAAGTGGGATCTCACGTTATGTATGATTCCCGGGTTCATCACGATGATTCCTAGAATGACAAAACATTCACTTTCCTTTTGTAACAAGCATAGCTTTCCCATTTCCAATTAATTAATATATATATATAGAAAGCGCAAAGGACAGAGCCTAGGTACACAAAAAGTGAGAAACCCCCAATTAGGGAGAGCTTTCCCATTTCCAATTTAACTCATCTTTGCTTAAATTATGAGTGATAACTTCAAAAGCAAGTGGGCATAAGGAACATCGAGCATTCTGATATCTTCTAATCACTACAAAATTCTAGCTTATCCCCGAGTTATATAATCCTATTCTCTGACATTAATTGCATGGTTATAACTTGACAAGAGAGTTTTAAACAATACTCTTGTGGCAATAAATAAGAAAACCCGAGCCCTCTGCATTTGTCTCGAGCCACATATGATCAGTAGCACTTTCAAGAGGGATCAAAAGGTTGGCCCACCTATGACTTGTCATGGAAAGCTCAAGTACGTTTGCCATTAATACTCTATCAACCACCCATACACAGAAATCTTATATGTGTGGCAAAAAAATGGTCTAAATCCTAACCATTTCACAAGAATATCCTCACAATCCCACTTTACTTGACATTTAAAGCTAGAATTAAAGAACACCTGTTAACTTATATCTAAAGTCAAGAAGCGAACAAGTCAAAGCAAATACAAGAATGAATAGGAATTGATTGATAACAAAGCAGTGTAAATGAGAACAAGTGGCTAATGCTTTTTGCCATGATAAATGACAATCTGGGTTAAGAAACAGGCTCCCAACATCGAATTTAACAGGACTGGCAGCTCAATCAATCCAGAATTCTTCAATAAATGCGACAAGATATAATTATATATCAAAATTATTTAATTTTTTTTTAAATATATATATATATATAGAACTAACATCAATAAATTTTCCCAAAGCTGAACAAAAAGACAAATATTAGTGGTCTTTTTTGGGTAAGTGACCCAGCGTTCATTGAAGCTTGAAACACTATGATTTAAATTTCATTTTGAAAATAATTGAGTATGTTGGTAAAAGCTGTTTATCATCAAATGCCACAACCAATGAAAAAACACAGAAAAACGAAGATCAACTAAATAGAACACCCATAGAAAAATCACCAACCGGTTGTCAAAATCAATACCACGAGAAAACAGCATACAAATAGAATCCAAACTCTCCAAGGAATAAAAACAGAATCACAGAAACACAAACAGAGCATTCACGATGAAAATCTCAAACATTTCGAATAAACCTTTTCCTTTTCTTCAAAGAAAGAAAAGCAAAAGGTGATTGAACAGGACCTCGTAGACGACGGACTCGAGCTCGGGCTTGGCGAGGTCGGAGCGAAGCGCGTCGGCGATACCCTGCTCGCGATCCTCCACCATCTTCAGGATGCTCTTCAGCTGCGACACTCTCCACTCGTAGCTCCGAGTCTTGCCCGCAATAAAGGCCTCCCTCAGCCCCTTCACCAACCTTGCCGCCACCTCCGCGTCCACCACCACCCTGCTTTCCTCCGCCGCCGCCATTTCCGATTCCATACAGAAATACACACAGTTGGAGTATTACGCTATATATGGGAATCGGTGAGGCCTTAAATTGCGCACACCGCCCAGGGAAGCAAAAGCGTCGGCCCGATAGAGACCTGTGGATGTGGGTGTGGGTGTGGCTGTGGCAATGACTTGCTGTTCTGTACTTTCTTGGCCCGTGGGACGGTGGGAGTATATATTTTGCGAGTGGAACTCTGCTTTGAGTCACCGTTTCGTGTAGCGAGTGACTTTCACACGGTTTACAAGTGCGTGGGGTTATGGTGGGTGGTGGTGGGGTTTTGAGTCTTTGACTTGTGCTTTCGGCTTTAGCGATGGATTGGCTATTTCGGACGGCCAATTTCCATTGTACGATCGATTTAAAGCTGGATATGACAATTTTCTTGTTTTTATGTTGTTTTGTTCGATGCCGCCAATCTCACATTCTCAATCATTTAAGTTTCCATTTGAGCCCATTTGATTTGGATTAATCAGAAACATATTCTAACTCTACGTTTAGATGTAGCATAGAAAAATAAATTCATAACTTGAAGCAATATAAACAAGTAATGTAATTTAGGATTCATGTATAATTATTATATAATCGGACGACATGACAATAAAATTTAGCAGTTATAGTACAAATAAAAAATAGTTGATTCAATGACTGATTTTTACTGACATTGAGTAATTTCTAATCATACTAACTTAAATGAGTTTTGGGTAAATTTTTTACAAATTAAACTATCCAACAAAACTTGCAAGTTGGTAGATAATTAAAGTACCAATTATTTTTAATTTGAAGGAAGCTTAACCTCAAATCTTTTGGCATAGAAAAATAAATATCGCGTATATCATAAAAACGTTAGTATATAAAACTAATTTGCATTAAATTTTAAGAGTGTGTTTAGCCTTATAATTTTGTGAGTCAAACATGTATTTTAAACAAAATTGTTCATGAAGAAAAAAAAAAAATCTATGTTTTCATACAACAATCAAGAAGTACAATTTTAGAGACCGAACCTAATTTTTATTAGCTGACACAACAATTTTTTTTTTTTTATTACCGATTTTACGAAAACCGCACCATATTATCAAAACACTAAAATTAAAAAGTTCTCGTGCAACCGATGACACGCTAACCATGAGTGCCTTGCCATTCATAGCTTGACAAATACCCTCTAAAGTAAAAGTTGCATGTGAGAGTCTCCAATGGAGAACATTGTACGCATTAATTACGTCCCATGAAACAGCGCCGCTCCATTCTCTGTTGTTGATGACTTTTATGATGTGAGAGATACGTGGGTGCGGTTGATCGGGCAACGGGTGACGGGTGAAGCCTACACAACCAAAGGGTCTTAGTCTTACGACTCTCACCCAATTGTACGTGTGAAGTTAGCAGTTAGGTAATATTGTTGAGACAGGCCAAGCCGGTACACCAACTCGATCGGTTTTCTCTTTACACGCTAGACAACGAAAAACGCAAGCTTTTGAGAGGAAAAATTAACCAAGGGAACTTAGAGAAGGAGGCTGCTTGGAAATGGCTGTAAGATTTTTTGGTCGAATTTTGACAAAGATCAAGTTTAAGGCACTTCATATTCAACAAACAAACAAACAAATAGCTATTTGTTTAGCAGTTAATCCTATCGTTTCTCTCTTCACTGTATTATTTTCATTGAGAGATGCTTAAAAATAGCTAGGTAAGATATATAGACTTAAAATAGATATCCCTACATTTTGGAAAGTGGCCGGGCATTGGCAAAGGGAATAGACATGTTACAAGGAATGACTATTTCATTGAGAAAATAACTCGTTTTTATTGAAGATTAAAGAAGGTGTAATGTAATAGTTTTAAAATAGACATTCTCATGACCCATGAAAAATAGTAATTCCCTCATACACCATGAATGGCCATTTCAAGTGTTAGAGTTTTATCATATACTCTAACACCAATGCTAGCTATTTTTATACATTATTTTATTCTTAATAAAAGTTATTCATTTTTTCTAAAGTAATGGTCATTCCGATTTCTGAGTACTAAATATACCTTAATTGTTGAATCAAAGAAACAATAAATATAGGAAAAATTACATGTATTTCCTTGAATTGGCACCCTATTTGCAATCAATCACAAACTTTAAAAGGTAAGATTTACTTCCTCAAATTTTGGGTATCGAATGGATGAAGACAAAGATGAGAGAGAAAGGGAGCGTTTGATGCTAACGTGTTTTTTTTTTTTTTAATTCAAATTTCTAAAATATATGAATTTGCTAATAGAAAAGTGATGTGGAAATCAAATTATTAAATTGTTGATGTGTAAGTTTGTAAAAGTATTAAAGCAAATATGGTAATACATCTAGCATTTCTCCTAGCAATTAATACTAATGTTTCTCTCTTCGTTGTAGTATATTTATCGAAATGGAGATCGAGGATGTATACTAACTATCCTGTTATCCAAAAGGGAAGGGGAGAGTGTCTAGGGGATAGACACTCTTTGATGCTGGATACTAATTATCCTGTATCAAAGAAACAACCAAATATGTTCTGACCTATATATTTTTTTATTTTTTCAATATAGCTTGAACCCCACACCATCTACCAAAACCAATTTAATAGAAAAATGGCGTGGGTTCAAGATACACCGTGAAAAATGTCAGATGCGTGTACGAGCTTCATTCTAGTTTTTTATTTTTATTTTTATTTTATTTTTTATGAGAGTATCTTCTAACCGATTGTGACACAGATCCCCCCTTTGTGCCGTTCAACGATAGAGTGATATCTCAGCTTAGTACATACAATTTAAGAAAAATAAATAAACATGCTAAATCACATCAAAATCTATTAAAATTTAAAAAATCTCACCTCACATATATGTAAAGACGGAGGGAGGCGGGAACCGGGGTAGGCCATGCCCCCCCAAATAAGGAAAAAAAAAAATAATAATAAAATAAAAGTAAAGTAATGTTTTAAGTTTAGTCATTTGACCCCCTTCCAAAATAAAAATTGGCCCTATTTTTTGATTTTTTGGCCATATCCAATAAAAACTTTTGGTCATATTCTTAATTTTTTTGGGCCATACCCATTAAGTTTTTTTATTTTTGGTATTTACTTTCAAATGTCCATTTTTTGGCCCTTACTTTCAAATGATCACTTTTTTTTGGCCCTAACGGTAGTCTTTAGTTTATAAAAAACAACCAAAATAATTTTTTTTAATAAAAAAATTCTAAAGAACATAAAAGAAATTTTGGTTGTCCCCTCCCATTAAATTTTCTGGCTCTGTCCCTACATATATGAATGTGATTTGGTGTTTATTTTCATTTCTCAAGTTATATATACTAAGCTGAAGTGTCAATTTCTCATTTTAGAGTACAAAAGAGTGGGTTTGTGCCACCACCCCATAGAAACAACTCTCTCTTTTTTATTACCAATGAGCATGTTTTATTAAAGACAAATATTTTTTTAAAACTAGGTTTGCAAAAATTCTTTCTATTTAATCTATTTAACACGTATCTTTATAGCACATTATTTTCGCATATATTTTTAAAGTATACATGCATACCGATCTAACTCATGTTAATTTAATAGATTAAAATGTTTTTTTTTTTAATTTTTTTTTTTTATCTTGTGGTGCGAATTGATGAGGTATTTATGAGACCTTTGTTTCTGGATATCACTAAAGCCATTTACTTATACAGTTTAAGTAATGCTTTATACTATTTAAATTATTTAATAGTGATTTTAAAAGTTACATTAATTTTAAAAAAGATAAAAAGAATAATAATAATATATAGCATTACCCCTACTCAACCTTACATACACAAACAATCAATTCATAATCAATCCGTCCCCAAGATGTAGCTTAATTGGCTAGGACCATGCCTCATGAAGCGAAGGTCACTAGTTCGAATTTTCCTCCCCCCTCTTGTGCGAATATGTAAAAAAAAAAAAAAAAAAAAAAAAAAAAAAAAATTATAACAAATCCTAAATTCAATTCTCCCTAATTATTATGTACAATGTTTAGGTTCTTTGTCCTCCAAAAGAGGTTGGAAAAACTCCCTTCAATCGAGTCTATAAAAATGCTATGTCTTTTTACATGTAAGAAGCAATTTTTTTTTTTTTTAACTATAAGGACAAAGTTTTAAAGAAATTTTATAAAAAAAAATGTACTTCTCTTATGTTATTTAAAAATATATGTGCTTCACTTTTATAAACTGAGTTGACATAACTTTTTCAAACTTAATTTAAACGAAAACTCTGTCCAAGGTTTATGAGTGATTATGTCATGTATATAAATAATAAGAAACAAAAATACGGACACAAATTCAATATTGAACCAAAGCACCGAAGTAATAATCTATTTTTTTAGCACTTATTACAATGAATACTAGGACACTTTTTACAGCCACAATATATACCACGTTGTTCTTCTTATGAATCATACTAATTTTAAGTGAAAATTAATGCTGATTTCGAGTTCGTCAATAAATTGTTGTAGATTGTGAAGTTTTAGTATCATACAAATACCAATTAAAAGAATATATAAATAAGTTTAACAAATATTTTTAAAAAATAAAGACAACAATAACACCAATCATCTCACTACTCCTTGACGTTGGAGTAGATTAAAAAATCTGTCCTCCCATCTCTAGGCTGGCGTCATGCACCTCCAACTACCATACAAGAATAATGGTGACCTCAATAATTTGGCGGTCAATGGTCATATATAACTACCAAATCAAAGAGATTGGACGTACGGCGCCCGTGACCATCAGATCGTAGAAATCTTGTTGTGGTCACCACCATCAAATCGCACGTATGGGGTAGTTGCAACTAGTTCTAATGACTCAAAATCATCGCACCAAAACAATAATATGATATATTATATATGCAAAACTCATGCACGAAAACAAGCACAAGTTCGAGAGAGAGAGAGAGAGAGAGAGAGAGGACCTCAAAAAACGACGCTTCAAACGCGGGCTTGGAGAGGTCAGAGAAAATAGCTTCGACAATCTCTTGCTCGTGATGTTCAACCATCTTCACGATGCACTTCAACTGTGATATTCTCCATTCATAGCTTCGTGTCTTACCAGCTGCGTAGGAGCCTTTAAGCTCATTCACCATGGTTGACGCTGCTTCTGCATCGAAGATCGTCTTGATCTCCCCCTCAGTCGCCATAAATTATCCAAACAACTACAATCAGTACCCACCCGAAAGCAGCGGATCTATATATATATTGAGAGAAAGAGAGAGTACAAGGCTCAAGATATATATATATGGAATGGGGAATAATATGGAAATTGAAAAGTGTATTGTATTGCCCTTTTTTATACTAGTAGGTTTCTCCAGTTTCTTTATGTAATAGTAATTAAACCGATAAGAACAAGACCCGTCAACCTCATGATCATTCCCTTTGACCAAAATAATAGTGGGTATTACGTACCAACCTGGTAACCTTTTTCTAAATATTCCACGTGCAATAAGAATCGCCATTAACAAAATAATTAGCATCTTGATATTCAAATGGCCACCATTCACAGTTCACACTTGCTTTAGTAAAGTTTCTCTTAAGTTCAGTTAAAAAAAATACTTTCTTTTTATCTTTTTCTTTTTTATATTTTTCTCATCTATTTTTTCAAAAATACACTTACCTCTAACTCTCTATTTTAACTATACATTTTTATTATTTTAATTTATTTTAATTTTTTTTTTTTACAAAATACTTATATTTCAAAGTTATACGCATGTCTTATCAGAAAAAATATATATATATATATATATATATATATATATATATATTTGATTAGCACCGTACGTAGTAAATCACCAATTTTTTTTTTTTTTTTTATTAAAGTAACTAGCCGGACACAATTATATTTTAACTCAAATTTACTTTTTTACTAACGACCAAAATAGCTTATGATCACTACAGAATATGAATGCTAGCTCTAACATTTGACAAGGTCGTTAATTGTTGCATTTCCGTATGGTCTTCCACCACCACTATTTTTTTTTTCTTTCTAATATAATAGTGGTCTTCCACCACTAGTTTGAAAGTCATCGATGACTAAATCGACAAGCCGGAGGCAATTCCAATTTCCATGTTCATGCATATATATATCTTCTAAGATATGATCCACTCCTCAAAAAGTCAAGAAAGAGCATCGTCTTTTGGAATTGCTTGACAAAATTATCGATTAATTCATCAATATATATATATATATATATATATATATATATATATATATATATATATATCCTGAACTCTTCGATTATTTTTTATTTCTTAATTATATTTATCGCCAACGTACAAATACTCCTAGACAATATAAAGCCTTGGATTATGCAACTTCGGAGAAGGTAATTAATAATCGGAAAGTGGGGGGGCAAATTTTGTCACAAGTCGCATACTTGGAAAGGCCTGGCATTCACACGTGCGTTAGTTGATTATTTAAGAGCTGAGCTAATCTTAATTGTAGAAGTGAAACTGCTTCACAATACTAGCAAGAAATGTTACCAAATAAACTCACCCACCGGCCACCGGGTGCTCTTTTTTCTGTCCACCCATAACGGCTTAAGAAAAATAGGAAACTGGTTTCAGATATGATCGTACGAGCAGACACCATGCAAAATGCAAACGATAGGTATATCCGTATATGAGTGAATACCGTACCATAGAAGGCTATTAATAATAGGTATACGAGCAAATGCTCAGAAGACTACAAATAAGCCTAGCTCGTTAATTAGCCGCAAGGCAGAAGGATGCGATTGGTGCTGTAAATCAACCAATTTGTTGAAGTGCGAGCTTGAATAGAAATATAGGTTTGTTTATTAAACTAGTCAACTTCGTTTACATTCAATTCAACATGTATGAGCTCATATAACTTTATTTTTATTTTTATTAGATATCACGTTGATCTTCACCAAACGGGTCCAAATCCACTTTATGATTTTGTGTTGATCGGTCAAACACAAAGAAGAAAAAAGTGACTAAATCATACTCTATTTATATTAATAAAAGATGAAAAATGTTTAGATTCCAACAGCTTTTATTATAACTCTTTACAAGCTAATTTGACAATTCCTTACAAAACCCATGCAGCAATTCATATTCTATGTAGACATTTAGTAATTAATATAGTAAGTGTTAGTGAATTATCACGTCAGTTTATAAACATAACAAATGTCATGTTGAGTGCTACATGACAATTTACATTTTGATGGTTAGCACAATAAATGTTATACATACTAACATGTCAAATTGCAAAGAACTTATATTAAAAGTTGTAATGCCCAATCATTTCTCATAAAAAATGAAGGGGAAAAAAAATGCTTTAGAGATTCCTGAAGCGTGACTTTTACCAAATCATTTCTTAACACACTTAAATTTTATCAACTTATACCCTGATCTATTTAATAATAATTGAAATATTAAGGAGTAGATGGATAAAATTTAAATTTTAAGAAGTGAGTTGATAAAAAGTTATACCTCAACGACCCCCAAGCAATTTTCTTAAAAATTAAACCAAATCCCTTACTATTCATATTTTCGTGGGAAAAGAATTTGTGCCTCTTCCGGATGGGAAAGGCCACACGAGCGCGCTATATACAAACCCAACCCCATTTCCCAAACAAGGCCCGGTCCGAGCGAGCGCATCCAATCCAAAACCAAAGGTGAGCGAACCGAATGGCAGAGCGACTGTCACTGACACTTCCACCAACCATGGCTGCTTTCACAGCGTCTTCTCGCATCCTCCCTGCCGCCTCCAGAGCTAGAGTCTCTCTCGCTTACTCTTCTCCTTCTTCGTCCGCTTCTCTCTCCTCTCTCAAATGCCTCGGATCCTCTCCTCTCGTCTCTCGTCTCTTTCTCAACCAGGTCCAATCTCTCTCTATATATCTCTCACTCTTTAATTATCTGTTCGTTTTTGTTTTGATTGTCGACGAGAAATCGTCTCTGATATTTGTTTTGGTTTCGGATTATCTTTCAGAAACGATCTCCGGTGGCTCGTGTTGTGTCGGAGAGAGGCCTGAGCGCCGCGGCTACTCCGAAATGCGCGGCGTCCGATCCTGACCAGCTGAGAAGCGCCAGAGAGGATATCAAGGAGCTCCTCAAGACCAATTTCTGCCATCCTATCCTGGTACTTTTTTGCATTCCGCTCTCCTTCGCTTTGTTCGTAGTACTTTCTCTTGCTGGATCAAATGCATTGATTGTTGGAGTTGAACGACGTCGTCGATGTGTTTTAGAAGTTAGGGTTATTTCGCTTATCACTTCCCCAAAATGCTTGTTAGAACTGGTGCAAATTTGAATAGAGAATTGGTGTCTAAATCCTCAACTCAATTGCAGTTTTCAACCGGTATTTGAGTTAAAGATGTCGTTGAGTGCCTCAAAATGGTGTAGAAGTTAGGGTTCTTTCGCTTTTCACTTCCGTGAACTGCTTGTTAGAACGGTGGGAAACTTGAATTGATTGGTAATTTTGATGGAGCTGGAGTAGAGGCATTGGTGTCCAAATTCACAATTCAATTGCATTTTCGTACCATTGGCTTTGTAATTGGGTTTTTAGATTGCTATTCAATTGCATTTTGTGTCATCTAAATCCACGGTCGACGAGACTCCTATTTGGGTGATATTGATGTTTATGTGAGTACTAAGTACACACATCTTTGGAAACAATTAAATTAGTTAATGTGAAAAACAGATTCGCTTGGGATGGCATGATGCTGGTACTTACAACAAAAACATTCAGGAGTGGCCACAGAAAGGTGGAGCTAATGGAAGTTTGAGATTTGAGGTTGAGCTCAAACATGCAGCAAATGCGGGTAATGCAATGATTCAGTGTTGATTGTTAGTTAGCTTGGTTGATGATAATATTTTCTTATAAGCTGGCCATTTCAGGCCTTGTAAATGCGTTGAAACTTCTTCAGCCTCTCAAAGACAAGTACTCTGGTGTGACATACGCAGACTTGTTTCAGTTGGCTAGTGCTACTGCTATAGAGGTTGTCCTTTTACTACTCTGACTCTAGAAATTTTTATGAACGGAATTTGAAGCATTGATGAAAGGCTGAACTAACCTATTCCTTGGAAATTTCAGGAAGCTGGGGGCCCCAAAATCCCCATGAAGTATGGAAGAGTGGAAGTCACAGGACCTACGGAGTGCCCAGAAGAAGGGAGGCTTCCTGGTAAGAGGATCATAAACACAAATCACGGAACACTTCCTTTAAAGCTAGTTCCCACACCAATCATCCTTTCAAAAACGAACCTCTGTCCATCTTCTACCCCAAAAGAAATAAAAGCAGAGAATTTGTCCTGGCTGGCCCTAATACTTTTCCAAAGAGCACACATGAGGTATTCGTACCTCCTCAAAAATCCATTTACCCATGCCTCTTCATACTCTACACCAAAAACAAGTCTTGGAAACGATGTTCCTCCTCATAGAAAGTGCCATAGCCATTTATCCAACAGGGCTTGGTTAAAAGTAGTGAATTTCCTCACCCCCTAACCTCCATGCTTCATAGGGGATTACACCATATTCCAATCCTCCAAATGAAACTTTAATTCTTCGTTTGTCCCACCCCATAAAAAATCCGCTAGACATCTTAAGAAGCGTGAGCCTTCCATCTTTAGATAAGTGATGTTTCTTCCATCCTGCCAACCTCTTCTCTATCCTTTCTAAGACTACATTCCACACTATAGAAGCCTTAAATGAAGATCCCAAGGGCAAACCATGGTAGCTCATAGGTAAAGATCCTAACTTACAGCACAAAAATGCTGCCAACCAACTAGCTAGGGTGTGTACCTGGGGTACTTACGCTTTTAATGATATCTCGATAATTTATCAAAAAACAAAATGCTGCCAACTCCTCCACGCCTTCAACTTCCCCAACCAGGATTAACTCATCCTTTCCAAAATTTATTTTTAAACCTGAAACAGCCTCAAAGCGTGGAAGTACAGATCAAATATATGTATGATCTTCAGTTGTAGCATCACTAAACAGGATAGTATTGTAGCAAATAGAAGATGAGAAATAGTCGATACACCCCTAGAACCACGTCCCACATGAAAACCAGACAGGAAACCACCCTCTGATGCTCTTAAAAGCATTGGTCTAAGGATTTCCATAACCAGAATAAACAACAGGAAAGATAATTGGTTCCCCTGTCTCAACCCCTAGAGCTATTAGAGGAGCCAGCCTGGGGTTCCATATACCAAAACTAGTAATTGAACTGTGAAAGTAAAAGAAATTATACATTTCCTCCATTTCTCTCCAAAGCCAAATCTGCCAATAAAGAAATAAATAAGACAATCTCAATTCACATGGTCATATGCCTTCCCAATATCCAGTCTACAAATAAATCCTAGAGAGTCTATTACTAAGACATTCATTAGTAATAAGAACCAAATTTAAATATTTCCTCCATCAACAAAAGTGCTCTAGTATTCGACTCTCAATGAAAGTAAAACTTATTAAAAAAAATGCTAGAACGTTCCCCAAACTATTATACTAGATTCCTGCTAGACTGATCAGCTAATAATCCTTTTGCTTTTGGCTCCTGTTTTCATTGGCACAGGAGTTATGAAATAAGTATGTACAATTTTGTCTCCCTTGTGTTTTAAATTATAAGTCATCAATACAAAATTGTTTTTGGTGACTATCATACTGTTAGAAGAAATTTTATCAGTGAAATTATCACCCCGCAATCATCCACTGTTAAGATCTTGTTGCTTTTCCCAATGGATATTTAACTGCAATAGTACTTTTGCACTGTTAAGGAAAGTAGGCATCATTTGTTAGTCATAATTGCTTTGCTTGTATGTTTAGATGCCTTGTTCCTTTGGTTTTCCCAATTTTTAGGCTCTTTGATCAGAAATCTTTTTCCTAGTTTAGTTTGCTTTGGTTAGTCCGTTTCTTTCTCCTCTCCTTTGTTTTAGGTTCTTTAATTTCTTAAGTATCCGGTGCCAATTGTAAATCCACTTTGCTTCGCCTTTTGTAATCTCTTTTTTTTTTTTTTTTTTTTTTTTTTTTTAATTCATCCGATGTTTAGATGCTGGCCCCCCTTCACCTGCTGATCATCTAAGAGATGTTTTCTACAGAATGGGATTGAATGACAAGGTAATTTGCATGGTGCTATACACTTGGTTTCTGGGTGTTACCTCACTATGCACATGATATTTTCCTCTAAAGCTACTTATTAAGAAAAAAGAAACCCCAAGGGGTTGGCCCAAGTGGTGGAGGCCTTGGTCTTAAGGTTTGCTCCCTTCAAGGTCCAAGGTTCAACACCTCATGGGTGCAAACAATCTCTTGGGGTCACATCCCCTGGTGAAAAGCCAGCGATTTAACCAGTTCCGTGTAGAGAAACTTCTGAGAGTACAGTGCACAGGACTGGGATTTACTCTGCAAGAGTGGGTAAGGAGGGCCTTGCTTTGGAGAGGTTCCCCGACATAAAAAAAGAAGATATTTTCCTCTAAAGCTGTTTGTTTGCAGGAAATAGTTGCATTATCTGGTGCGCACACATTGGGAAGGTCCAGACCAGAACGTAGTGGTTGGGGCAAGCCAGAGACAAAGTACACGGTATAGTATCCTCATCTTCTGTGCATGAACGCAGAAAAGCATATTTTGACTAAGTTGCACATTTCGTACCATACTCTGAGGGGATATTGGATTTTACTATTAAACGAGCATGTAAAATCTGTTATTGCAATCATAGAAAACTCAAAATGCTATTCATAGCAATTAATCAGAGCTGTCAGAGTTTTATTTTCTTCATTGAACCTGCTAAGGATAGAAAATCACCAGTTTGTGTCAAACGATGAACCACTATAAATTACAGCAAATTGATTCCATAATTGACAGTGAAAAATAGCTTCAAGTAATTTGCTTATATGATGGGGCTATTGTATTCTGATTTCATAGTTTTGTCACATCAGACTGAGCGTACTGCATTATCATATTTTCAGGAAGATCCTTTAACATAGGTTGTTCAAAAGCTGTTAATTTATGCTCACTAGACATTTTTATATTCTCATAGACGGGCTGCTTATTCTTATGTGCTTAGGCTTTATGAATATTGAAATTTTCCTAGATTAAATATTAATGAAGGGATACCATGAGACCATGGAGACCAAAGAGATTTATCACGTGATTACTATACCTGCTCAACAGCACGAACACTGTATTGTTAAAACCCGTGTTTACCACATTTACTAGACAAAACCATGGAGACAAGGAGATTGTAACCTTATGAGCAACATGAGTCTTTTTATCTGTATTATACGTCTTTTTGTCTTTGTGCTCTATCTGTTAATATTTCTAATTTACAAATTAAGATGTTTCTATATTTTCTGCTGTTCTGTACAAATGATAGCTCAAGATTGTATGATTAACTATTAGTCACAGCTGTAATGATAATAATGCAATGACAAAGAAAAACAGTAAAATCAACTGATAAAAATATGATTAGCATATATTTCATTTCAGAAAGATGGGCCTGGAGCACCAGGAGGACAGTCCTGGACAGTGCAATGGTTGAAGTTTGATAATTCCTACTTCAAGGTTTGAAAAGCACAATGCCCTCATATACATTAAGTACAGTCCATGCCCTCCCACCAAAAGGGACCGGGGGGGGGGGGGGGGGGGGGGGGGGGTTGAGAATTACCATTTTGCTGATTGTGATTGCTCTATCAGGATATTAAAGAAAGAAGGGATGAAGATTTACTGGTCTTGCCAACTGATGCTGTTCTTTTTGAAGATGCATCATTCAAGGTAAAACAAAATGAGGTTTGGCTGTGAGGCAGTTATATAGCATAAAATGTTTTATGATATATTGCATGATTTTCAGGAATATGCTGAGAAATATGCTGAAGATCAGGAAACATTTTTCAAGGATTATGCTGAAGCCCATGCCAAACTTAGCAACCTTGGAGCCAAATTTGATCCTCCAGAGGTTTGTCATCCTCTAATGATTGTCTTTGTTGAATTTACGGAGGCTGCTAACCAAAAATAACTAGTTTGATTAATACAATGTCACATATATGCTAATACCTCTGGGAAATATTTCCGTCAAATTTGATTTATTTTGTTTGCTTTATGTCAACCCAACCACTTTATAATCCCAGCTCCTTTAAAGGCATGGAGAAAGGACATTTGTTGATGGGCAGACCCACACATGCACACAAAACAGCCATAAAACCATTATATTTGCTTTCTTATTTGACTGATGAGAGGTCTAAAATAACTGTACTGAATTTGGCAATTAGGGTATCGTGATAAATGATGGTCCTTCAGAATCTGCACCAGAGAAGTTTGTGGCAGCCAAGTACTCATCCGGGAAGGTTATAATCATGATGAACTTACATCCTAATAATCTTTTATTTGATGGTTGTCAGAAATTCCTTGCATTTTTTAGCCTGAAAATATCTGATGGAGAAATTATTTGTTTGCAATTTGTTCATCGTCTTTACTTTTCATGGTTTGCTGCAGGATTAAGAAACAAGTATCTTGTTTTCTTGTGCCGTGTCTTTTAATAATACAAGATGAAGCTATTTTCAAATCCTGTGAACTCACATCTAATACATGGAAGTCTTAAATGAAGAAGAAAGGAATAAAATTCAATAGTGTTAACTATGTACTTGCAGAGAGAGCTGTCAGATTCTATGAAGCAAAAGATTCGGGCAGAGTATGAAGCAATTGGTGGGAGCCCAGATAAGCCTCTTCCGACTAACTATTTCCTAAATATCATAATTGTGATTGCTGTTTTAGCAGTTTTGTCATCACTATTTGGGAACTAGGTTGCCTGAGCTTTTTATTTGTGTGCACTTTGGTTTAACTGTGGCATTGCCAATGAGTAAATGGTCGGTCATGTGGCATCCATAGAAATCGTAAAATGTTAATGAAGGTAAGAAATCAGGATTTGTGATTGTTTAAAATGTCTCGAACTCCAGAAATTATTGTTTTGAACGAATCACATGCTAGCTTACAATATACTTTTGAGTCATTAATAAATAGGAATTTGGTTCTTAAAATTAGAGCGAGGTTAAACCAAATCCTTGTTATATGACACACTTGAACCAGCTTATTTTCTAGTCTAAACAATCCATACGAATCAAAATGGTTGAGTTGATTTGTTTTTTGGGATTGGTTCTGAAGCAAGCCAAAGCAAAATCCCCATTTTCCAAATACTCCCAGAAGTTTAATAATAACTTGAAATTCAAAGCCTTAATTTTCAAAGCTGTTGTGTTTTTTGAAAGTTGCAGTAAATTAATTGCACATGCAAGTATTTGAAGTTGTGAAGTAACTTATGATGGTCATTTGTATCTTTGTATGCTATTCAAGGTGTTCCACCGTATTCTTTAATCTGGTTGTAGTATCTCTTTTCACAAAACGTACAAACAGTTGAGCTTTGGAAATTGCAAAATGAAGAAGTTAACTGCAAAGGTCAATTTTTAACCATAGTGCAAAACAAAAAATGCACAACTTTTCCTACCTTCAAAATGCAAAATTTGTATGACAGCTCAATGCATTTGGTTTATGACATAGCCGAAAGAATTTAAAGCCAAATTATCACTGATATTGAACTGGCTATATGTATCTTAGCGATTAATATAATGAAAAATCCTAGATGCTTAGCTCAATTGTATTGACTTTCTTTTCATGTGGTTATTGTGAATGCATAATAGAACAAATTTCTTTACTGCAGAGTTGTTAGAAACTGTCATGTATCAGATAATCTATTGTAAGATTGATGTATCCAATTTACTCGTTTCTGTAGCTATTATTTGGCGGTTATACGTGTATTATCTATCATGTTAAAGGAAAGATTCGATTGGACTGCTAGAAGAGCAAGTGTGATCCATTATATCGAATGTATTGTTGGCTGTTAAGAAGTGTTAGAAAGAAAATAGGGGAAGACGTGTGTAGAGAAGGGCTATTTTTCTTATCTCAGCAGCCCTCAATCCATTCCACATACATTAGAGAATTAGGTACAAGCGATTGGGGGAATATTCTGATGATGATAGCTGGTCTTCTAGAAGAGTACAAAATATTCTAGGCTAGCATTCTAACAAGGAGCAACATTTTCGTAGAGTAATACTGGAAATTACTTTTTTATCTACCAACTTTCTTACAATGGTCATGTGACGTGGAGTCCTAGCAAATTCTTAAATCAGTCATCGTTAACAAAAGAATTCAAAGGGTTGGTTGGGACTATTACATCAGCATTCTAGGATAGTTGTGAAATAAAAATATAATAGATAGCATTACTTGTGTATATATCTAATGGTAAATCACATTTTTATTCATTATGGTATATAGCATTGTGAGATAAAAAATGTGGTATGTACTATTATTTCATCAACATTGTGGGATAGAGTAATGCTAGTAACCACATTTTTATCTTACAATACTGATGTGGCAGTTTAAACCAATTCTTTGATTTTTTTTTTTTTTTTTACAATAATTGATAGGGTTGGTTGGGATTGCCATGTTAGTATTATTGATAATTGTAAGATAAAAAGGTAAATTTTAGCATTATACTTATTTATTATTATTATTTTTTATTTATCTATATTTAATAGTGGTCACGTGTCTGACATATATGATACATATTGACATGAGACAATTCACGTTTTGGCGACTATATGAACGGGTAACCAGCTGTGTCAAATCTGTCCCTCATAACTTGAGTCTGGCTTATGGTCTTGTACAGAAATCGTTTTTGTGGTCTGTGACTTGGTAACAAAACACACTACCCAAGTGATTTCACAGCGTTCCTCTTTTTTCCCTCTCCCGCTTTGAATAGGAAAAAAAAAAAAAAAAAAAGTGATTTCACAACGTTCAAACAATACCCCAACCCCTCAAAGGTGTTGCCAAAGTGTTTCACACCACCATGCCTTGTGACTCAAGTAATTTCTACCCACCGGGTGCAGGACTAGGATTTTCTCCATCTTAAGTGAAATAAAGATGAATTGTTTCATTATTCATATTAAATGTTACATGTTCAATGGAATATGCTCAAATAGTCAATATATTACAGATTCAATGGAATTATTATGGTATATTGACGTTGTTAAATGTAATAAAACATAATTTAAACCAAGAAATAAATAGGAACCATTTTGCTGGAATTAGAAAGGATCCTATTCCTTGGGTTGGAGAGTGGATATCTGCAATGTTGACTGTTGGTCGGTGCTTTTGTTGAGCTTGATATGGAAATCATTAATAACATTTAACTGGGGAGGAACAAGACCAAATTATTCTTATGGCACTTTGGTATGTGAAATGGTCCTTTAGAATGGAATGCTATGGAATAGCATTCCTTTACTTTTATATTTTCTATAATTGCACTTGGTTGTTCCCTACAAAGAGGATTAGCTATTCCTCTAAAAAAATGATAGGAATAACTGTTTGTAGAGGAACATAATGAAGTTTTGAAAAGAATAGGAATTTTGGTTCAATTGAAGTAATGAAGTTTTGAAAAGAATTGGAACATAATGAAGTTTTTATGCCACGGAAATGAGTGGGGGAGTAGAATGGGCATAAAACCCATTTTTAGCCACGAGAAATGTTAGGCATATTTTTAAGCGCTTATTCCTAGAGTAACACTAAAAATCATTGTTGGATGTGACATGTACTTTTATTTGATTTCGTTACTGCGTGACAGGGAGTAGAGAATATGAATAGCACCCCTCTTTTCTTATAAGCTTCCTAGAATTGTAGGCCCAACTATGGGTTGGACTAGCCAGGTTAATAAGCACTAAGCAGGTATATAAACGTTATGTTGACCCAACTGCAACTGCACGGGTCGGTGGTATTTGTCCATCTTGTTCCATATAGAGAGATACAGAGAAAGGGGCTTCTAGTTATAATCTATAAATGTTACGTGTATGTATTTCACGGAAACGTAAAATTAAAGTAGGTGATAAATTAGTTGGAAATAAGGGCATCATTTTAAAAATTTTACCTGGACAAGATATGCCTAATTTGCAAGATGAAAGACCTGGTGATATGGTTTTCAATTCAATTAGTAGTACCTTCACGAATGAATGTAGAGTAGCTATTTGAAATGCTCGCTAGGGTTAGCGAGGAATCTGTTGGGTATAGAATAGATGTGCGTGCGCGCTCGTTTCTGTAGTAGTACTGCATTCATCCTTGGACAGCTAATGAAGTCGTTTTGGCTTCTATAGAAGCATTTGCGTGAAGCTTTTTCGATTTCGTACTTCAAATTTTCTAGAAACGTCATGTCATTGTCACGTGTAGGGTGTAGGCAGACACTAGATTTACAAAAATAACTGAATGCGCTTAATGCATAATAATGAGGAAGACATGACAACGTGATGTTTTGCTGAAATTAGCAGCCATATTATAGGCCCATCTAATTTGTACGTCTAATTTAGCTGCCAATTTTTCTTTTCTAAGAATTAGGACAATGCTGGTTTTTTTTTTTTTTTTTTTTTTCACTCTAAGCGGGAGAGGGGGAAAAGAGGAACAATGTTGGTTATGAAAAAAGGAAAAATGATTAGGGTATTACAACTTTTTTTGTATTTTTCTTACAAATTAAGGTGGCAAGCTATCATAATTAAATTTAATTATTTAGTGATTGGTGTAATAAGCGTTACATGGACTTACAAACTAACGTTTTGTAAAGAACTTATAATAAAAATTATAATAGTCCTAACAACAGTAAAATTGTTTGTTAACTACTCTATTTTTGTCTTTTGTTTTTTCGGTCTCTAGTTCAAAGCAGTAAAAAACAATTGAAAAAAAAAAAATCATGTCTATATCATATCAGAATATTTTTTCGAACCTATAAAAAAAATGGTCCAGCCTAATGGATTTTTTTTTTTTTTTTTTTCTATTTCCAGCCTAATGCATTTAATCATACTTGGATTACTGAAACCCTTACAAACTATAAAGTGCTTAAAACAATCAAACATGCTCATAATCTTTTCTCTTTTTTTTCCCACCAAGTCTATTCTTATCTTTTTAAAACTCAAAATCCAAAAAAAAAAAGGCCCTTTGTTGTTAACTATTTTCGTCTCTCGAAATGTGTAAAGAGTGAAGGAAAGTATAGCTTTGTTTCCATTTTAGGGAGCACGTAGGGCAATGTACTAATAATTACTCTCTATGGACTCCATCATGTTTGGAAGGTGCTTTGTTGATATTGTTTATAAGTCACGTCCTTATTCAGCCTTTTCTGTAAAGTTATTTTTCTTTATTTTTCTTTTTCTTACTTCTTTTGAGAGAAGCCTTTTTTCTGATGGGGGACTCAGGGTCAGGTACTCATGTTGCGCCCTGTTACATCATTAAAAGCTACGGGAAAACGTCAACAACCCTATAAAAACACGTTTGTAGCCGCACATGCAATAGGTACAGAGTGAGACAACCGATGGATCCGAATACCTTCTAATTGGAGGAAAAATTAGAGGTTCTTTAATTGTTGATCCTAATTGTTTATTTTTATTTAGCAGTTCATGTCACATGTCTCACTTAACTTTTAATAATAAAATATTAATAAAATTTTAAAAGAAAATAAAATTAAAATAATAAAAAATTAAAATAATTTTGTTAAAACTATAAGGTGGCCGGCCACTCCAAAAGGGCCGGTTAGAGGTGGCCAAAGCACTCCTGTGGCCTTAAAGGGTGGGCAACGCCATCCCCATGGCTCAGATGGGGTGGCCGGCCATCCCATATTATTTTATAAAAAATATTAATTTTTATTATTATTATTAATTTTTTTAAAATTAAATAATATTTTATTATTTAATTATAGTGGGACACATGGCATTTTGTAGAGCATTAGATCAAAATGAACAGTCTAGCTGGACAATTGGAGAATCTCCAATTAACCCTTCAATTGGAGGGGATTCGGATCCCTGGCCATAACATTAAATATTACACATTTATCTTATATTATGTTATGATTTTAAATTATTCTTTGTATTTTTTTTCTTAAGAAAAAAAAAAAAAGCAATTGATCCAGATAGTTGTTGATGTGCTTATTGTTACTTTTAGCACTAATCTCGCTGCGCAAATACTATTCTCAAAGCAGTTGGTTTAGGCGCCAGCTTCCAGAGTAGATTACTCTTATCATAGAGTAATAGAACAGTGCTCAAATGATTCATCCGTCCCAAAAGGAAAAGAGGCAGGCAGAGAAACATAACATCCAGCAATAATGATTTATTATAGAGGGAAGTCACCCGAAGTTTAAATAAAAACACATAATTGGCTTATCCCGTCATGATGTTTAGTTATATAATTGCATTTTGAGGGTTGTTAGGAGTATTATATAACTTTTAATTACTACAAACTTAAGTCTAAATATGTTACGGTTCACGCAACACTTTTCATATTTATAAATTAAAGTAGTAGTTCACGTTAAACTTATCACGTCAACCACTAACTATGGAATCTACTGTAACTGTTTACCTGACACTCATTTTTATAAGATGAAAACTATCACTTAAATTTGTTAAAAAGTTACGGTGAAAGTTGTAATAACTCAAACAATTTTCATAATTTGTCCTCTCAAAAGCTTGTAAAAGCTCAAAATATGTATAAGGGCTAAAATCATCGAAGAAATACTTTTCTTTTCTTTTCTTTTTTTAAATTCTATTTTGTTGGTTTTCATTATTCGCAAAAGCAAAAGGTCAAGCCACCACTCTTTTTAAAATCTGGGAGTCGTCAAGTCCTTGCTTTCCAAGCTTCTTCTACCTCTTTCAATAATGAAAACGATTCCTTTCAACAAAATAAATAAATAATGAAAACAATTTTATCTCACGCGTTATTGAACGAATAATCCAAACTCAAAGGATTTGAATAGTAGCTTGGGATGTTCAAAGGGTTTAATGCTTTGAAATATCTAACATTATACAATTCCAATTCCCGTACTGTTCCTAGAAATTTTCAAATCAAAAGAACGACATAAATAACTTTATAATCCAAACTCAAAAAGGATTTGAATAGTGGCTTGGGATGTTGAAAGGGTTTGATGCTTTGAAATATCTAACATTATACAATTCCAATTCCCGTACTGTTCCTAGGAATTTTCAAATCAAAAGAACGACATAAATAACTTTATCTCTACGTCACGTTATTATTTTCAGAACACAGACAACGTTTTTTTTTCTTAATTAAGAAATTTTTTATTTCTATTAAATTGAAATTTGTAAGAGAGTGGGGAAGGATTGTTCAAACTCCGAGTGTGATCATGTTACTTTGATAGTTTTGTTCGAAATTTTCATTTAAAGATTGCATGGCCGGCATGCGATGCGAGTCTAATCATAATCATAATTAATCATAATTCTCATAATTAATTCTATTACATAAATTTAAACTTTTTTGTTTATTTTACGACTAAAGAAAAAGAAATACTATTCCAAGAAGGGCTACACTAGTGTGTGAAACCGAGTACAATTGTACAAATCAAAATTTGCAGAAACCCACGTGGCTCTGTGCAGGTCCTTGAAAAGTTGACGGCAAAATCTGCGCATGCAGATGATCATGGCCACCGTGCACGTCTTCAAGTGGCCCTGAAGTCAAAAGTAGGTCCCACATCATTAGTGCATCTACGTCGTTTACGAAAAAAAAGTTCTGATGCTACTGGGAGTATGGGAAGACACATGCTCCTGCTGCTTCTTTTATCAGTTTATGGAGTCACGCGTGGCTCGTGTCTCTGACAAAGTTTTCTCCTTCAAAGTTAACAAACTTCCTGACCAAAAAGTGGGAAGGTTTTTTTTTTTTTTTTTTTCGGTAAAGTGATAAATAAGGAAGGTTATTGATTATTTGTTTTGGTAGATTTAATTATTTAAATTAATACTTTAATATTAAGACTCTTTTTTGCTAACCATACCTAGCACCTAAAATGTATAATTAAAATGAAGTTAAATTGTAAAGTCAGAATTTAAACTTATAACATTTAGTCTTTTTTTTTTTTAAAAAAAAAAGGGAAACATTCCATTCTCATTCATTCATAAAAATTGCGAGCAAAAAAACTCTTACAAATAGAGCAAAAAGCTCTGAAGCAAATCATAGCTGAAACTAAAATTACAAATTCACCAATCATACCAAATCAATCATAACAAAATCATCTGCTAATCCCTGACTAACAGATTTAATATGAAATCTATACCAAACAGACACAATCCACTGCATAGGTAGCGCTTATTATTCGGCCTTGAGAGGAGGAGAAAATCCCCAAGTCGATACTCATCCTTCTCAACCTGAGGATATCGTTTACATCTACAACCCAAAGGTCTGGACCAACATAATATTTAGTCATGTACTCTTCCACCATATTAAATAATTACTTATAATCAAAATTTACATTAATAAAAAATAATTAAAAAAACAAGTAAATTAAAATTTACTTGCTTTTTCTAGGTCATTAAATAAAAAACTGGTTTAAAATAATTTTTCCTCGATCCCATTTGAAATAAAATATAGATAGTAACATAGTTAATATATAGTACGAAATAACTCCAAAAAAAAATTGGTTCAAGTAGTAAAGATTTTAGTCTTAATGGCACCACTATCACGTGTAAGGGTGCAAACAATTTAAGAATATATGGAAATGAGTTACAAGATCGATCATAGATTTTTTTAGCATTTTCAGCTCTTATGAAAAAAGATTAAAATTAAATGAATAGTGAACATTCATGGTAGCTAGGGCAGGGCACCATGATTTTGATATCATGAATCCGTGTAGCCTTGCACTGCAGGTTTACTTATTTTGATGTAGACTAGAGTATTGATTAGGTGATTTGGGCATAATAGCACTAATTATTCATACTTGCTTTGATCTCCTTATTTGTTTTAATCTAGGGATTGAATGCACGGAAGCCAATTTTGAAATTGAGTGAGAGTATGTTTGGAATCGGTTAGAAAAATAGAGTTTTTAAATAAAAATTACTTTTTAGTAAAAGTTCTATTTTTAAGCTTTTGTCAATAATGTTTTTTGGCCAAACATGTACCTTTTTCTTTTTTTCTTTTTCAAACCGATTTTTTAATGTTAAACGCACTTTTATGCTTTTCAAACACATACCCAAACAGGACACGAGAAGTAGTGCCGTTGAAAATCAAACTATTGAAATTTATAGGGAATTTCAATTTCTTGAATTTCGAATTCAACTCGTTCATTTTTCATCAAATGGACATTGTTCTACCACGTGTCCCACTGTTAATGAAATAATAATATTGAGAAATATTGAGTACAATGGTACAAGCCTGAACCGCTCAAGTTTAATATCCCAAACTCAAGCCCTTAACCCCATTGTACACCCCACTCAACTCTTAATCATGAAAAAAAAAAAAAAAAAAAAAAAAGAGAGGAGAAACAATTCTAATATTTCTCAATAGTAAAGAAGGAGACCGGATTACGCCCCGTGGACGTAGGCATATTGCTGAACCATGTAAACTCCTTGTGTACGTGTGTGATTGGTGTGTGTTCTCGCATGTTTTCTTTCCAAAATTGTCTTTCGCATAAAGGGCTGGTGGGAAATTAGTTGCCAATTAATTATCAATTTTCCCAACAATTGGTATCAGAGCTTGGTTGCGGATTTCTACCCTTTAAGAAGAAATGCAGTCCTTGAAGTTTGAGATTAAAAGGTTCGACGGAATAATGAACTTTGGCTTGTGGCAAATACAAGTCAAGGACATCCAATCTGGGCTACACAAAACGTTGAGAGGAGCAGGTTCGGCAGATTGCTCCAAAAACGCTAATAGTGTTTCTCTCGCTATAGCGAGAGACGATTATGATAATACTCTTTGATAAGGGCATGTACATCCTCTGGCATGACCGCTAAAAATGTCAAGATAATGGATGTGTTCCATTAGCAGGTCCACATTTATATATGAGACATTGATTTGGTTTTTTTATGTCGAGTATGTGGTGGAAAAGGGTGTCAATAGCTGATGAACTTTCGGGGGAACCAAACATGGAAGTTGCACCATATTTTTCAGCAGGATTTTTCAACAATTCTTGGAATGGTTTAATTCTAAGTGCATGTGCTCTTTATGGTGGAGCATGATAATTCTTGTAGAATTATTACTTTTGGTGTAGATAGTGTTTTGTGCAACATCTCAGGGCGTGGGGATGGGCATCGGTCAAGATGTGGACCTGAGGTCTCAGGTGGAGGTTGTCAAATTTTCGCCAAGGTGGAGATTGTTGATAATGGCTCAAATTGTCAACAAGTGTGATAATAATTGCTGGAAAATATCAATATTCAAGTTGTGGGCTCAAGTCATATTTATCTATAAGAGGATAAGGTTAGTTTTAAAATGAGTCAAAAAACAACTTGTAATTGGATTTTTGGAGAAAACGTGTATGGATAAGACATGTGGGCTGCAATGCTTATCTTCATCATAGAAAAGACTTCGTATTCATGATAGTTTCGTTTTCCCAGTAACAATTAAATTAAAATTGCTCTCCTATTTTTCGTGATTAAGCCTTTATAAAAGGACATGCAGTCCTTGGTTAAGTGGGGATCCAGAAAATCTAAATTGGTGAGAGCACTTTGTAGCATTTACAAAGTGTAGAGAGTTTTTTTTTACTGGGTATTTGAGAGGGACAGTTGAGTTAGGTGTACAAGGGGTTAAGGGCTTGGGTTTGAGATATTAAACTTAAGCGGTTCAGGCTCGTACCATTGTACTCAATATTTTTCAATAGTAAAGAAGGAGACCAGATCACGCCCCGTGGACGTAGGCATATTATTGAACTACATAAACTCTTTGTGTACGTATGTGATTAGTGTGTGTTCTCGCGTGTTTTTTTTCCAAACTTGTCTTTCGCATAAAGGGCTAGTAAAAAATTAGTTGTCAATTAATTATCAATTTTTCCAACAAATATTTTCTATTTATGTACGACAATGCCAGCATACAAAGCTGTTAATATAATATATAATTCTAAAGGAAATTTAGTTTCTTTTCGTTTACCATATTGGGTTTTTCTGGTGTTAAATGCCTTTTAATTGTATATTTATGTTTTTATTTATTTATTTACCTATTATTGTTATTCTTTACCATTACTCTATATAAAAAAATAAAAATAAAATAAGAGATTGCATGTGTCACAGTATCAGTGGGGACAACAATTATTTTGTCATAAAAGTAATTTAAAAAATAAAAATAAAAAATTATAGTTTTTTTTTTATTATTATTACTATTATTTAATGGAAAAATCCGAGTTAAGATTCGTTTTGTTTTTGTAAATCTGAGTTAAAAAGATCCAAGATGTCAACGTTGGGTACCACCACCACCTACCTAGCTAATGGCAGGTATGCCAACGGAACTCTTTCATTTAATATTAAAGGTGTTTTTATGGTTGGAATCAGACCAACGCGCTCGTAAAAAGCCGAAACAAGACAAACGGAGGATTAGTTGTTTACTGAAAGGGACATGTAAAGCCGAGTCGTTAACTATATAGGTTTGATGGGAAAGCCCCATACGAGAGTTGGACTAATATACGTATATATCGCTGGGGTTGAATAGTCAATTTTTTTTGTTTTTTGATTTTTAATGGGAATGGGGTTGGCCCAAACACTGTTTATCACAATTTTTCAAAAAAATTAACATCAAAACATTCTAACTTTTTCACTTTTAATATCAAATCATTCACTTTTTATTGTTATTCAAATAAAAAAATCACTACAAAACAAAACTTTTTCACTTTTCCATACCACTTTTTCATTTTTTTTATACCAAATATTCTTACTTTTTTCACATCAATCTACATCAACTACAGTGTTTAGGCCATCCCATTTACCAAACACCCCCTTATTATTAGTTGGCTTTAACGGCAAGGTCACTTTGTGGATTTACTTTGTTTGGACTCGTGCAAAGTGTCTCTTTTATTATTATTGAATGCGTTGTCCAGAAAAATTGTTTGTACTAAAATAAATTCAAACATTAGACATTTTAAAAGGATGCCACTAAAACTAAGACGTGTAGTCCTTGAGCCAACCCCTTTAAGTTAACATGGTCATCTAAGAGCATGTTTGAGATTGTGTTTGAGGGTTCTAAAAGTGTTTTTAATACTCAAAATGCCCTAAAAAAATTAAAAGCACTTTTATGGGTCTAAAAAGCCTAAAAATGACAAAAACAAACTTTTGACAAAAGCTTAAAAATAAAGCTTTTACCCAAAAGTTCTTTTTGACTTAAAATCTATATTTCTCAAATGCAATCCCAAACAAACTCTTATTAATATGACTTTCTTACTTTAATGAAATTTTGGTGCGATTAAGCTTGTTTGGGATTGCGTTTGAAAAATATATCTTTTTAGTCAAAAAAATGTTTTTAGGCAAAAACTTTATTTTTAAGCTTTTGTCAAAAAGTGGGTTTTGGTAATTTTTTTGGCTTTTTAGACCCTTAAAAACGTTTTTTATTTTTTTACCAAACGAGTAATTTTTTATTCAAACGAACTTTTTGAGAGTTAAAAATATTTTAAGACTCCTCAAACGTAATTCTAAACAAGAGTTTAAGCTATTGGTAAACTCACTTGAAAGGGTGCTTACGATTTTCATACTATCCAGTCTCTTCAAAACATTAGTTTCTCATCAAATAAAAGTTACGATAGTTACGTCTAAGTAAAATCTCTCCATTTTTCCAACCCTTTTTTGCTAAAAAAAAAAAAAACAAAAAAATCATCCTATATAGGTCATGGGGCTGTAAAGAATCAATAATCATGATTAGATCGAAGGTAAGTTACCTTGATCCATGGAACTCTTAATAATTTGTTTAATGTAAAGAATTTGCACCGAAAATGATATCATTCCAGAGAGAAGAAGAGTTTCTTTATGTGTAAATTATAGATGGCGGGGTCTCTTACATAGATTTATTATTATTATTATTTTTTTTTTACAGAGATCAACCGTACGGTAGTTCCTTTTCTTTCATGAAATGTTACCACCCATCAAGGAAAGAAACTCTTCAAGTAAAACACTCATTTAGGATTTTTTATTTTTATTTTTTATTTTTTAAACTAAAACTGGGGCGTTTCATTGTCAAGTGTGGTCCACATGTAGGCCAACTATATAATATATTCTAACACGAGCTTAAATCCTAATAATCTATCCTTACGGGTACTAGAGGAGATGTTTAACACCACACTTTCGTATTATATTGGAAGCAGGAATATAGTCTATACCGAGAAAACGACTATTTTCATTTCAAATAAAATTGATAAATATTTATTTTATGGTTAAAATTATAAATTATAAAAATATGGGGGCGAGATTATGAGGTCATTAATGGAGAGAAAGTCGTGTTAATATTCTTAATTTGCGAGCGTCCTACTCTTGCCAACTTTGAACAGGGTGTGGTTGTAAACTAGTTGGTAACCATCATAACGACATTCTCCCCCACAATATTTTCACACCAACTCACGCTAAACTTGCTGTAAAGTCTGCTTTCTTTTATTTTGGTTGAAAAATAACGTACTAATCTTGAAAAATATATATTTTTTCTTTCTATATATATATTTTCGTTCCTTTGCTGCATTGGAAGGGTGAGATGTTTCCCTTCATTTGGCTAATAAATTGTAATTTTTTTTTTTAACGAATTATTACTTCATTGATATAACAATTAAATTAGGCAAAATGTTCTTTATAATGCCCCAAAGGAATTAGGATTCTCTCTATTTTAAATGAACTGGATAATGTCCAGTTAATTATAGTGAATGAGTATTTTTGTTCACTCAAAATGTGAAAAAGACAAAAATACTCCTCAATTATAATGAATTGGATAATGAAATGGAGAGTATCTTGTTCCAATGACAAAGATACAATTTGAAATCTTCACAATTCAAACATTATCTATGACAAACAATAGTCTCTCGGGCTGTTATAAATTTATAAGACAATATCTATGAAAAGTCATCGTCCCAAATCAGTTTTAAATCTACAGTAAATTATGATGAATCACATTACTATCTACTACCAGGTCATTGATTCCTTAGCATTTTTTTTTTCTCCGCGACTAGTGCTCTATCAATCACAATTCTCTTCACTGCCTCTACTATAGTGACAATTATTCTTTATGCCTGTTAACTCATCCGTCATCGTCTATAGTTTGCTCACAAAAAATGAACTATAAAAAAACAAATCCGTTATTTTTAAGGATTCATGAAAACAAAACTTAATAAAACTTAAACTCATAGATCGTTACTAAAAGTAGATATAGAAATAATACATTCTTATTTAAAAACAATGAAAATACAATAACAAAAACTCAACACTCTCCCCAATCCCCGCTAATAAATTGTACTTTTTTTTTAAATTTTTTTTTATAATTCCAGTCTTATTGAAGAAGGATTACGAGCATAATACTCTAACATCACAGAGCAAATAGCTATCAAAAATCATAGTTAAAGCTACGAGGTTACAAATCATAGATGCTTACATAAAAATCAAATATTCAAAACCTATCTATAACATCAATATTCGCTAACCTACTACTTTTCAATTATAACACCAGATAAACTCAACTCAATGTATAGGTAGCTCATCTTCCTCGCTCTAAAAACATATCACATCTACAACCTAAAGGTCTAAACAATCCTTATTCAAGCAAAAATAAGGACAAAAAAAAACAAAAAAAACATAGTCCTAACAGAAAAATAGCGATAAAAGCACAGATATGCTCATGAGAAGACTAGATCTACTCCTCATTGACCCAAAACGGTTGGAAAATTACATCATTTTCCTCGTAAATTGCTCATGAAAGCAAATTTAAAGAAAAAACTATTATTCAAAACAAACAAAACAAGCAATACAACCAACAAATTAACAGCGACCGAAGTGGAAGAGATGATGGACACTGACCAGCATTAACACGTGGTGAAGCGGATGGAGGAAAAGGGAGGCGCAACATCTTAGAGGGTGGGTGGTAGCGACCGAAGTTGCTGATTTTTTATAAAAAAAACACCTACAAAAACAAAAAAAAATCAGGAAAAAAAAGGTGCAGAAAATGAGGGGGGGAAAGAGGGGGAAGGGGGAGCGGAGGAGGGAGCCTCCCTCCTAATAAATTGTACTTTAAGACACTGTCTTTTGTCAAGTGTGTCACAATCAGCACAAAATAAAACCAACGCGAAAAAAGACCCAAAAAAAAAAAAGAAAAAAAAAAAACACAACAGCTAATTAATTTTAGAGACTATGGAAAGGCCGCGCTTTGTTATATAAGAGCATTAAATACCTCTCACAGTATCATTACCGTATCTGCAGATTATATTTCATATCCACAACCAACTTTAATGGAAATAATTTAATTCGTGATTTAGGCTAAATTTGACATCTATATATATATATATATATATATATATATATGATAACAAAACTTTCATTAAAAACCAGAGAAAACGACCAAAAATAACAAGAAGCAAAAAACAAAATTATGGGGAGGTGAATTTTTGTCACTACAAATAAGTAAAGAGGGAGGAGAGAAAATATGTGGAAATTAACTCGAATGAGCTCCGGCGGCAACCCAAAATCACATGCATTAAAATACATGTTAAAGTTAAGTAAATTTAATAGGTTGGATTAAATAATTTCTTCGAGAAGGTTTGAATATATTTTTGTATTTTTGTTAGTTTATTATTTAAGTTCAGTATTGAATCGAAGAAAACATAAATTAGTTAAATTAATATATATATATATATATAAATCTTAAAACCCCAGAAAAAATCAAAGGAGAGGGAAAGAGAGAAAGAGTCCGAAAAGGGTAATAGTGACAAAGGGTGCGTTACGCAGTGGCGGGTTCCACGAGCCTTCTTCTTCTTCTTCTTCCTTGGTCTGATTCTTTCGCTTCTCTGAAACTCAGAATTCAATAAAAAGAGAGAGATAGAGATATAGAGAGGACAAACTCCAACATCACAAATCTCCATGCCTATTTTTTTAATACTACTATAAACAAAAAACGTATAGAACCGATCTCTCTCTCTCTCTCTCTCTCTCTCTCTCTCTCTCTCTCTGTGTGTCTCAGATTCGTCAAATTCAAAACGATTTGGTCTTTGGATTCCCTCGCATGGACGGTTCTGATTCAGCACCATCGATCTCAACGGTCAGATTCCCTTGCTCCTCATCTCTCCCTCACTCTCATGCACCAATGTCAATTATTTTTACTCACAAACCACGTATGTAGTGCGTGTATCTGTCTATGTGCTCTGCTAGGGTTTATATATTTCAATTCACACGCACTTGGATCCAGCGGCTCTGATTCACAATGTTAATTCGGCGTTTGTTGTGCGGGCAGGTCTGGACGCTGTGACTATGACTCGCATTATTAAGCCGCGCTTTTGGCTTGGGGTTGCTTGCTATGGGCTGCGGGGGCTCCAAGGTTGACGACCTCCCTCTGGTGACGCTTTGCAGGGAGCGGAAGGAGCTCATCAAAGCCGCGTCGGATCACCGCTACGCTCTCGCCGCCGCCCACGTGTCCTACTTCCAGTCCCTCAACAACATCGGCGACTCGCTCCGCCGCTTCATCGACGAGGAGTTCGTGATCTCGTTACCCAGTTCTCCGGTGCTCACCCTGCCCTCCGATAAAGGAAAAAAGACTAAAAAGAGACCGAACATTAACGACTCGTCGTCTACAACTTCGATTTCGCATTCGCATTTGGTCTCACCGACTCAAGAGGAGGAGGAGAAAGACATTGCGGATTCGCACTTGCATTTGTCGTCCGACTCCGACTCCGAATTGAACTCCGAGTCGGGTCACATTCACATCCACAGTAGCCCCGAAGAACAGGGACAATCTTCTTCTTATGCTTACCCTCCACCTACTAATTGGGGTCCACCTCCGACGAATTGGGGTCCACCTGGAGTGAATTCGTACGCATATTACATGAAAAGCTCCGGAACGCCTATACAGACGGTGGTGCAGGAGGACCCGGAGAGATATGCGGGGGCAAACGGGCAATGGTCCGATTCGTCGTACGGATATCCGGGCTATCCGCCTGGGTACGGTGGTTTCTTCGGCTTTCCTCCTATGGGTTCGCCGGTAACTGATTCCCAGATTGATCGGCGGCCGAGTACGCCGGCCCCTCCGCCCTCTCCGCCGAGGGTGTCCACCTGGGATTTCCTCAACGTGTTTGATACGGTCGATAGTGCTGGGTATTACCCGGGTTTTTACCGTTCAAACCGACTCGGGTCGACCGCGAGTAGTCCTGATTCGAAGGAGGTGAGGGAGAGAGAGGGGATTCCTGAATTGGAAGATGAAATGGAGCAAGAGGTAGTGGTGAAGGAGGTTCAGAAGGAGAAGAAGAAGTTGAAGGAGGATGTGAATGTGAATAAGGATAATAACAGTGAAGTTGGTGAGGGAACATCAAGAGCTGTGCCATTACGTGGTTCAGGAAGTTCAAGCACAATACCATTGAGTGGTAGTGTTAGCTCGCACTCGAACTCTGGTCAAGGAAAGGAGATTAAGAGCAGCCCTGACACAATCGTGTCCGAAGAAGGGTCATCGAGGAAGAAAGGGGTGAGTTTTGGGGTCGACGAGGTGTCGCCAATGGATGTCAGGTCGTCCAAGCCGAGTAGCTTGACCACATTGTCGGGCCACCATGGTGCGAGGGACCTTCAGGAGGTTGTGATGGAAATCAGGGATGAATTTGAGGTTGCCTCTGGTTATGGGAAAGAGGTTGCCCTGTTGCTTGAGGTGGGGAAGTTGCCTTATCAGCCTAGAGGCACATCATTTAAAGGTTGGATTTTGACTATTGCTTGTCTTAGTAGCTTATCATATACTTGTTCATTATTTTTTCTAGTTGCTCCATGGCTGTGTGTGGTTACGTTTACTTTACAGCATTTTGGTATTTCATGAAAACCTAAACTTTGAGGCTCAATAGCTAAATACATGCCAAGTGAATCATAAACCGAGATCATAAAGAGCATACTGAGAGTAGGAAGTGGAATTAATACCATGAATTGAAAAGGATCAACCCTCTATTGTTTGGAAGGAACTGAAACACATGGAAATGGTACCTGCCATACTTCATAATAGGAGGGTTCGACTGAAATATGTTAAATTGTTGACATCAATGTTCTGTTGGACTACACTGCTGGACATGGGATGCTGTCTTGTGTGGATGCTTTCTCTTGATATAAGCAGATCAAGATGTATACAAGCAACAACAAATCTGAAGAGGTTCGAAAAACTTTCTTCGCTCTGCACCTTGTGGGCTGACATGGACAAGATCATTTAAGAAGGTCAAAGAAAAGGCCTCATTCTCTTGAGCAAACAAAATGAAATAAGAAATTTTACAAAAAAAATAAAATAAAATTCCACATGTTTGCTAGATAGCTCTAGAATGTTTGCAATGCCTTTCTAACCTACTTGGATGGAGTAGTTGCTTTATATTTCGGACATCTTATTTTTAATTAAATTTCTGGTATAGTAGCAGTAATGGTTTCATCAAGAGTACTCTCATTTATAAGATGCAGGAAGACAAAAGCACCAGAATACCACTTTTTAACATAAGTTGAATCATAAGCATGACTGCGATGTGACTTTTAAGTATTGCTGAGCATCAGTACCATTTATTTGATTCATGGTTTTAGCAGGCTAACACTTGTCACATTTATATTTTGAGTTATCTTGGTTGATGAATTCTAATTGTTATCTCCGTATGAAAACCATGCTGAAACTTCTGTTGTCTTTATGCAGTAATCTTTTCTAGGATCCGGTATCTGGTTGCACCTTCCAGGTTTTCTTCACACCCTCCGTCGAGGCTGTCAGTTAAATTATCTTCAAGGACAATGAAAATGGCAAAAGCATACTATGGGGAATCTGGTAATGGCTTCAACATGAAGCCCGGAAACCTTTCATCAACCTTGGATAAGCTGTATGCATGGGAGAAGAAGCTATATAAGGAAGTTAAGGTATGGCTGCATCAAATATGTGTCTATGTTTGTTGTTTTATTTTAAATTTTATACACAGATGTCTATCCAGATTTTAGTTGTATAATCAAAATTTACTAATTAAGGCTTCGTATATTAAAAGTCTATAAAGGAGTTTGCTTTTTGGGGAAATTGTGAGTGCTAGTTGTTTGAATGTGGATTATGTCAGATTCCTATATTTTTTAGTTCCTCTAACGCTCTTCTCTTTACGCAATTTTTCTGAGGACTTGGTGGTGTTTATGTAGCTTTTGAGATAGGTTTCATATTTTTATAGATGCATACTAATAGTCCTTGTAGAAGGAATTCGAAGTTCATGTGCAAAAAGGGGGGGAAAAACACATGAATACTTTGAGAGAGATCAAGAGATCAAGAGAGAACTATTTTTGAATAATTATTCTTGACTATCTAAAAGAATACCCTTTCGTAACAGCTGTTAGTTCAAGTTAGCATGTTGTAGTTTTAGTTTTTTGTTCTTTGATATAAAATAATTCTTGATTCTTGTTACACTCATTTTAAGGGCATTTGTGATGTTCTAGTTTCTTGAGCAATTCTTGAGTTTTTCAATGCTCTATGCTACTATTCTTAAGCTTGCCATTCAACAAAAACACTCCCCTCAAACAATAAATTCTTTACTAGGAATTGTATTCCGTACAAATATCTCTTATACCTTGATGTCTGTCTTCCAAGACAGTTGTACTCCGCTATCTCCGTGATGATGCTGAACACCTGATGATCATTACTATAGGTCCATATAGGTTCATTGGCAACCTCTTGTTGCGTCAACCTACAATGCTGAAATTTATCATTCAAAAGTTCCGTAACTGCAATTATCAGTTTTTATGGGTTGTGACTTGTTTGCTCTACCATGAGAATTTGTTTTCTCTCGTTATCTAACTCAGAAACATGCACACACACACAACCGCTGAAACTGCCTGTTCCGTTAAGCCCTTTCTTTTTCTGGATATATTTTGTAGTTATCGTTAGTTATAATGATTTTGAAATTGACAAATACACGAGTTCCCATCATACGTTGTTCCCAAATACAAGTGACAGAAGTATTCTTGTCCTCTGCAATTAATAGAAATCTAGGAAACTCTTTCTCAAAGCATAATTCTTGAACCATACTTCATGCCAAAACTGCACTTTTCTACCATCCCCGACCATGAAACTGATACAACCTGCAAACCTCTCCCTGCCTATCCCTAGTACTTCACACCAACCCCCATTGTTTAAAGAAGAGAATATTGGGTTTTATTGGACGGAGTTTAAATTCATTCCTCATTCTGTCCCATAAAGAATTTGCTGCATCTTCTCCAATCTGTTTCCCATATCATATCAATAGGAATAGTGAAGACTTATAAAAGCAAGTTGATGGGCTACATAAAGTATTCTTAGTAAGAGTGAGCCTACCATCCTTTGACAAGTACAGTTTCTTCTATGCCGCTAAATGCCGCTCCATTCTTTCCAGAATTTTGATTCTGTACCGCACTTATCTTGAATGAAGATCCAAGATACTGTGTCTCTACATTTGATGTTTACTGGTTTTTCTTAGTTGTTTTTGTCACTTGAACTCTCCTTTCTTAGGTAAACAAACTATCTGAAATTGTTTGATTTGACTACTTCAACAAATTTGCTGCCAAATGAGGACCAGAATGCATGTATATACTGTTGAGAGTTATTACCAATCAGCGCTGTTAACCCATAAACCTAATGTTAAGCCTTTGATATTTAGCAGAGAAATCTTGAAAACAGTCTGGCTAGAAATGTTATGAAGCTTCCTCAACTTCAACTGTCTTGGTCTGTGTTTTTGACAGTTTAGGGATCATCATCTTAATTACTGCTGTTCATACTCAATTTCTCCAATGTTCCTTTATACTGTTGTGTTTGAATTTTGATTCTAGAATAAATCTGAATGTAACTATGTATTCTCTTTGACATTGGTGAGTGGCTCAATTTGTATTTTATGTTGTCCCACAGTCATGGCCATTTGCAAAAACCAACGCATCACTTGCCCACAACACCCTTTATTGTAAAAGAATGTATGTCAGTATGTGCCTTAATCTGTTTGTTGATCACTTTTAAAAGGACAGATTTGGAATGTTGATTACTTGTACATTGGGCAACTGAGTCCCTCATTATGGGTCAGAAGGAGTATTGCTTGGGGTAATTTATTGTTAGAATTTGTGTTCTTTTTATATAAACTTGTGGATGTATGACTCATAAGAATCCCTGCACTATCTCTGAGAACTCAATGTGGTTTTTAGGTACTCTTTTGACATGTTTGTGTTCAAGTGATGTTTTCGCTGGTTTATAACTGTGTAGAATCTAATACAGATCTGAAGATAACATAAAGATGCATTTGTTAGCTTCAGTGATTCTTTAGTTTTAAAATTGTTCCATTATGGATCCAAGTACTTAAATATTATTCCTGTTCTGTAAAATTGTTCTTGTTATGCTAAAGTGTTTGCTCTGATTCTAGGATGAAGAAAGGCTACGGGTCAGTTATGAAAAAAAGTGCAAGAAACTGAAAATTCTAGATGACCGAGGAGCTGAGTCCAGTAAGATTGATGCTACTCGGGATTCTATAAGAAAGTCACTGACAAAAATCAATGTTTGTATAAGAGCTGTTGATGCTATCTCAAGCCGGATAAATAAGTTGAGGGATGAAGAACTGCAGCCCCAACTCACTCAATTGATTCATGGGTATCATACTGCTTTGCTTCTTGATCTAGATAATGGCTATCATTTTTCTGCTTGGTTAGTGCTCTTTGCATGGGTGCCAGAATTCTAATGGAAAAGTTGTGGAGGGCATTCCAATGTGTTTAGCCCTCCCATCTCACATTTGTCTCTTCTTTTATGTTTTTTCCTGTATTTCTTCCCCTCTTTTATCTAGAGAATGTAGCTTAGAAAGGTTTTGGGTGAAGGCTTATTTTCACATGGGCCAGTCCTTTTAGACAATAAATAGATAGTGATTATCATCTTAACTAAATGACATTTCTACAACATTTCATTTCTATGTCTGGATGAAGTCTTGCCTATCCAACATACTTTTTGTTGTTGGGTTCCTGTTGATAAGTCAACTATGTTGATTGTTTTCTGCAAGTGATTAATCTTTTTGGATGCTTTCATTTGATATGACGAATAAACTTTTTATCTGCAGATTGATAAGAATGTGGAAGTCCATGCTCAAGTGCCACCAGAAACAGTTCCAGGCTATCATGGAGAGCAAAGCTCGCTCTTTTAAAGTGAATACCGGCTTGCAAAGAGATTCAGGTTTGAAAGCTACTCTTGAACTTGAAGTGGAGCTTCTGAATTGGTGCTCCCGGTTTAACAATTGGATTAACACCCAGAAATCTTATGTCGAGTCCTTAAATGGGTGGCTTTTAAGGTGCCTTCACCAAGAACAAGAAGAAACTGCTGATGGACCTGCGCCTTTCTCCCCAGGTCGGATTGGAGCTCCTCCAATTTTCATTATTTGCAATGACTGGTACCAGGCAATGGTAAGCATTTCAGAAAGAAGGGTGGGAAATGCCTTGCATGAATTTGCTTTGAGCCTCCACCAGTTATGGGAACGGCAAGATGAGGAACAGCGTCAGAGGATAAAAGCAGCATACCTCTCCAAAGATTTTGAGAAACGGCTTAGAACCTTACGCATGGAGACGGGGAGGATGGAGCTTGATCATGACGGATCGTCAGATAGAACAGCTATGTCAAAGGTTCCTTCTGAAAGTGGAGTTTCACCGCTGGATGATCTGAAAGTGGATTTGGATTCAATAAGTAAGAAATTATATGAAGAGAGAGCCAAGCATAAGGAAACCGTTAGACTGGTTCATGATGCTGCTTCAAATAAAATACAAGCAGGTTTGGTTCCAATTTTCCAGGCTTTGGAGAAATTCACTTCGGCGGCTTTGAAAGCTCACGAGCAGGTCAGACTTCAAGACGCTGGAGGCTCTTGAGAGAATTTGGCCTTTATGGGAGTGAGACCCACCTATTTATGCATGGTGGTTGCCGGGAAATCATACACATTTAGAATTGGTTAGTTCGTCAGATGGTAAACAAAGAAAGAAGGGAATTGTAGCAGTGAAATCTTAGGTATAGTAGGAAGCAACTTTGACAACATGCTGAAAAGAGGGGGTTATGGAAGAGTAACGCTATAAATCACGCTTTTATTCCATCACTATCCAATCTTGCTGACGTGTTAGTGTCAATCTACCTTGGTTTTTTTTTTTTTAAAAAAAAAAAAAAAAAAAAATCAAGAATTGATTGACACTATTACTCATCGTGGAATTGTGCACGAATACAATGGTTAGTAGAAACGGAGTTTATGCTGTGGATCCTTGCGGTGCTTAAAATGCTGATCAGTTGCTTATTTTGAGATTTGTTTCTGCAGTAGCCCCAAAAATAGGTAGGTAGGAACTTTGTACAGAATTTTGTTTATTGGTTGATTGGTTATCGGTAGCTGTATTGATTGTTTTTGGAATGTCTAGGAGGCTGTCAACTAGGTTTACTGGATTGAAGTATCTAATGATCCATTTACTAATGAATGCAAATATCATTTTGAATGACGTATCTGATTACCTCGTACTCATTGTTCTTTGGGGGAAATTTCTTCAACTCACTCCTTATCCATATGTAGTTATAAAAACTATCTTTTGAGTGTATATTTGTCCTTAGAGCACGTGATTCTCACTAATTATGTGATCTAAAGGCATATGTCAATTTCATATATTGAATTAAAAGTATTCCTACCTACTTAATTTTATTTTATTTATTTTTTTAAAAAAAACAACTTTGTTTGTTCAAAAATTAGGACGATCAAGGTCTTAAGAATGAATCGCAGAGCTAAGAAACTATTGTTGAGAAAACCAACCCAAATCTCAATTTTCAAAATTTTGAGCGATGAAAGCCTTTAAGTAAGGTTGTCCATGTTAAACAAATGAGTAGTGTTATACATTACTCCCTATTTCCCAAAATCCCTACTTCCCAAAATTTACGTTGCATGATCTCTCAGTAATCTTCATGCACCAAATGTTATGAGGGACCACGTCACATAAATTTTGAGCGATAGAGTTTTTCTCCAAATTAGGTTGGAAAAATTTCCTTCAACCTAGTATATAAAAGTGACATGTGTTCATTTTTTTAATAACATGTGAGATGCATATGAGTTTTTAATAAAATTTATTCAAACTTTGTCTTTGTTATTAAAAACATATGTGTTTTTTTTACAAACATGTCACTTTTATAGACTAGATTGAAGAAAATTCATTCAATTCAGTTTGGAGGAAAACTCTGTCCAATTTCGAGTATATGTGATAATTAGTAATAGAATTACTCTAAACAAATTGTTATTAAATTTGGATGGCTAGTTTTTTTAACTGGAGGTGTCCAGTCATTTTTTTAACGAGATGTAAGTGGGAAACAGTATTAAGAAGAGTAATGCTACACACTCTCGCTCCCACAATTCATGAAGTGGCTTTTAAAATTACTATTGATTAAAATTTAATAGTGATCCATACCAATTTCAATGGTAACTTTTAAATGTCACGAATTACCATTATATCAAAATTCAATAGTGATCAATTTCAAACGCAGTGATAATTTTAAAAGTCATCAATAAGTATAAAAGTGATAATGTATATAATAGCATTACTCTATGAAGAATAAAACTACTTGAATATAGCTTGATTAGAGGCTCATTCATCATGAAGCTCAGCTCTTTAGCATCCATTCAGGTTTGCTTTTGTCTCAATTTTTTTTTTTTTAAAACCAAATTAAGGAGTAGTAATAGCTATTTATTATTTTTTTTAATGAAATATTATGTAATTAATACTCAGATTATATATAATATCAAGATACAGATTTTAACTTCAAAAAAAAAAAAAAAAAACGGATTTTATATCAGAAGAGATTGTGAAGAGCATTTTTATTTAAAACAATTTTAACCGTTATTGTTTTATTTATTGGACAATTGTCAATAATTTTTTTCATTCGAACCAAGGCAAACTCATAATTCGACAAATGATATGCACTCCTACTTTTACATTCTATACATTAAAATTATCATTTAATTTTAGATAGATCATTAGTAAATTTTAGATTTGAAAAATGATTGGTGTTAATAATTTATATATATTCTCAAACAAATTTAATAAATTAACTATTAGATTTGTGGAGTCCATCCTTAACTTATATTGATTATAATCCATATAAATTCATAAATTTAATAATTAATTTCTAAAATGATATCAGAACATATCACTAATAATTTCTCTTTAAATTCTTAGTGCGGCTAAGAAATATACATTTGAAAGAAAGAAAGTGTGAGAGGAGCGAGTGTCTATTAATTACCCAGTATCCCACAATTAATTACAAACAAGCCATCTAAATTCAGTGGGGACCGTGGGTTCAAGCTAGGGAAATATTTCGGTTTGATTTTTCTACTTCCATAACAATCGTCCATTCGTTTTTCTACTTCCATAATAATCGTAGCCGTTAACTGAGGACTCTTAAAATAAATTAAATAAGAAAGACAAACAAATTCATCATAACAACATGTTCCGTATTCTTTAAGTAAAAATAGAAAAAATTTGTTTTACGGTTAATATTTTGTTTTATTAAAAATAGAGAAGATTTATTAAAAGGTCAATTTTCTTTTTATGGTATCTAATTAATCGTATTATTTAATTTTTTGTTAATACTATAACTACATTTGTGCTAACTCGGCTGATATAGAATGCTCATAAACCATTAAATTTTATATGTTTTTTATAATAAAAATTGATTTAATGGTCTATGAGCGGTCTATATCAATTTAGTTGTACAAAAATTATATAGGAGTTGAGTTTTTATATCATACAGAAATTACATAAGAGTTGAATTTGATGATAGATTTTAATGGCATATTAAAGTCTTTAGAGGATAAACGTTCCCGTATAAAGCAATATATACTTTCCAAAACTAACGCGTACGTGTGACGAGACGAACCCAATGGAATGCCGCCACGTCGGCAAGTAGATAATATGTGTAGCGAGTACATTCGTTATCAACGAAATTCCAGCGACCACTGGAGAAGTAAAAAATCTCAGAGGCCGCTCACGTGTTCGCAAGCCTGGATTGTCTCGTTCTCTCTCTTCTCTCAAAACAGCCTTAAAAACCCCCCAAACTCGCACTGTCAGAGAACCAAAAGACCCACACATTTTCACCGGAATTATGAAAATGGCGCCTAGGGTTTCGATTTGCTTCGCGGTGTTCGCTGTGTGTCTCTTCGCCTCGTCTCTGACAAGGATCGGTGCCGAGGAATCGGAAGCGGAATCGAAGGAGTTCGTGCTCACCTTGGACCACTCGAACTTCTCCGAAACGGTCAGCAAGCACGACTTCATCGTCGTCGAGTTCTACGCCCCATGGTATTATAACCACCCGATCTTTATCGCTCTTCTCTCACCGTTGATTCCGTTGACTTTGACTGATCTGTGCTAGCAAATTGTGTCTGTAGGCATCGTTTTGCTCTCTTTGCGTCGCTGATCTAGATTGATTGAAAATAGTATTTCTTATTTGCTTTTAGGGTTCAAATTCAAGCTTGAGTTGATTTGTTATCCTGCATGCAGTGTTTGGATCTCTCTTAATCTGACTCTTGTGAATTAACGTATACAATTCTCTTTACATTTGATCCAAAGCTGAAAAAGAAATGCAGTTACAAATTTTTTTATTCATGTTTTACCGTATTTTGTGCCTCTTTTTTTGCTTTTTATATTTGAAGCTTGTGCATTTTTATAGTACTTTTTTTTTTTTTTTTTAGCTTTTTTGTTTTTTTTGTTTTTTTTTTTTTTTTAGCTTTTTTGGTTTTTTTGGTTTTTTTTTTGGTCTCAAAGATTTCAGGGAATTTTGGACATCTAATTACCATCGTCAGTAAGTTTGTTTCATCTTTGCATAGTTGCGAATATTACATGATTGAGTTTCCAAATAACTAGATCTAGCAAAAGATGTCACTAATTATATTAGATCGAGAGAAGCATAATTGTATATGTGAAAAGCACTTAGATACATTCATGAAAAAAAAAAACCACTTAGATACACAGCAGTAATGTGTTACTTTTTTCTTGATTATGATCCGCTACATTTCGTTGAAAAAAATGGAAAAGAAAATATATTGTAATTTATATACCATGCTTCCAACTTCTATGATTTCGTTGCATGTGCATAATGATTGGATACTTTTTCTTTTTCTTTATTTTTATAGAAAACATTTGGAAAATTGTTTTTTCGATGTTGAAAGTGATGATCTTGTCTCTCTGTTTTTTTATTCGTTTTCTTCTAGGTGTGGCCACTGTAAGAAGCTTGCTCCAGAGGTAATCAGATTTCAAATCTCAAGTATTTGATTACACATTGGATATTTGCTCTGTAGAAACCTTGAATTTGCTCAGTTACCTAACTACGTTAACTTTCTTTCATTTGTAGTACGAGAAAGCTGCATCCATATTGAGCCAGAATGACCCTCCAATTTTTCTAGCAAAAGTTGATGCTAATGAAGAGGCAAATAAAGAAATTGCTACCGAATTTGAGGTTAGGGGTTTCCCCACCATTAAGATTTTTAGAAATGGAGGAAAGATTTCTTCAGAGTACAAAGGTCCACGTGAGGCAGATGGTATTGTTGATTATCTGAAGAAACAAAGTGGTCCTGCATCTGCTGAAATAAAATCCGTGGAAGATGCTAATAGTCTTATTGATGCCAAGAAGATAGTCATTGTATGTGCTCCATCCTGTTTGTTTTCTGTTTTCATTATTTTCTGTTATGGTTAACCTGTAATAATATTTGGTCACATCTGTTGCAGGTTGGGGTATTTCCAAAATTCTCTGGTGAGGAGTTTGTGAACTTCACATCTGTTGCAGAGACATTGCGTTCGGACTACGAATTTGGTCACACTTTGGATGCCAAACACATTCCACGCGGGGAATCATCAGTGACTGGTCCCATAGTTAGGCTGCTCAAGCCATTTGACGAACTTTTTGTTGATTTCCAGGTATAATTTATTTTGATAAGTTTCACAACAGATACTTTTGATCTATTTCATATGTTAGATGCAGGTTTTTGTTACTAATTTGTTCTGACATCCTTGCAGGATTTCCATGTGGATGCTTTAGAGAAATTTGTTGAAGAATCTAGTGTTCCTACTTTGACTTTCTTTAATAGTGATCCGAACAATCATCCTTATGTTATTAAATTCTTTAACAATAAGAATGCGAAGGTAATGATTTATTTGAGAACTTGTCTACTGAATTGATTGTGTACATAGTTAAATTTTCCCAATATTTTCTATTGTGGATGTGTTTATAGGTCCTACCTAAAAAATGTTCCTACATTTTATTATTCTCAAAACTGTGGCATAACTTTGATCCTCTATTTATGGATAGGGATTAATGGCTCAAGCTATATTTGAATAATCAGTATTTTTTTAATTCTTCAATGAGTTCACAAGAAATTGTTGGTTGTCTGTCCTTTTCCTTTTGGTTAGTTTGTTGAGTTAGTGCGTTACAGCTTTCTTTAATTGGAGGGAAGGAATGAAGCCAGATATATATTTTACATATGAAACATATATTTGGGAGAGGTCTTATCCTATAGGACTAGTAGAATTACGAAGAAGGCATAAGAAATAAACTGTAGTTAGGAAGCTTCAAAATAGTGCATACTGACATTTCTCACTCTCCTCAATGTTTCCTGGGTTTATTCCTTCATCCCCCCACCGCACACAACAATTATTATTATTATTATTATTATTTTTAACGTTGTGTTTTATTTGTGATCCTCTCCTCACTTGGGTTTGGGTTTGGAGCTCTTCTAATTCATGCTTTTATCATTTCATTGGGATAAGCTTTATTTTTTGTCATCTTCTAATTATATATTTTGGAATTGTAGGCTATGTTGTTCCTGAACTTGAGCAGTGAAGTTGCTGATTCTTTTACTTCAAAATATCGTGAAGTTGCTGAGCAATATAAAAGAGAGGGGATAAGTTTTCTGATTGGAGATCTGGAAGCTAGTCAAGGTGCCTTCCAGGTTAGAATCTTTTCTCTCTGCCACTCCACTTTTGCTTCTTTATCTAAATGTTTCTTTGACATGGTGAACGTCTTGTAGTATTTTGGACTAAAAGAAGATCAAGTGCCTGTAATCGTCATCCAGAAGACTGATGGACAAAAATATTTGAAAGCAAACTTGGAGGCTGATCAGATTGCACCTTGGATCAAGGAATACAAGGTGATTTTTTTCTTCCGTATTTACTGCACTAGTCCTTTAAGCTCCCTTTTTATGATCATGCACCATTTTGACTGAAGGAAACAATTGCAGGATGGCAAAGTCCCACCACATAAGAAGTCGGAACCTATTCCTGAAGCTAACAACGAGCCTGTGAAAGTTGTTGTTGCTGACAGCCTCCAGGATATAGTTTTCAACTCTGGAAAGAATGGTGAGTACAATCAAACTTCAGTTAGACTCTGGCATGGCTAAGCATTCTCACTCCTTTACATTTTAAGTTATAATTCTATTTATTTTCTGTAGAATAGGATCATTAGCTAATGGAAATAATTGATTTAGGAAACAACACATAAATATACTGTCTGTATTAGGCATTTTTGTTTCCATCAAGGATAAATTTGTTAGTTTTCTTTTTGTGGCATGGGGACAATCTCTATTGGAATCGCGTATGATATGAACTAATCGCGTATGAATTAGATGAATCAATTGAATTGCTTTAGGTTATAGGGACTAGTACAAATTGTGATGTTCATGACCAATTGGTGTTCAGTGCCTTATTTAATGCTTTATATGTTTTATTATTGTTCTTATGGAATCGCATTATATGTTTCAATTTGCAGTTCTGATAGAGTTTTACGCACCTTGGTGTGGACACTGCAAAAAGTTGGCTCCAATCCTTGATGAAGTGGCTGTCTCATATGAAAGTGACGCTGATGTTATAATTGCAAAGCTTGTAAGATCTATTATCTTGTCCAGCTGCAGGAAGAATTTTGTATATTTATTTCAATTATCACTTAATTCTTTACAATTTGTTTTGAAGTTGCAGTCCCACTGGGTGGTAGGGAACTTGCTAGTTAAAAAATTGCACAGAATTTTGTGGCATTCTTATCATCATCTAACATTGTTAACTGATTTCATCTATATCTATAATACATCTCAACAAACACACAAATCCGTCCTTTAGTCTTTACGGCAATGTTTCTTTTTATCCGAGTTATATAGATGAGACTCTACCTGATCTCTATCCTATGATTGTGTCACGTGTTATCTTTTTACCGCTCTCCAATTTGTAACGTGGGTATTTATTTATATTTGATATTGTAATATATGTTCATATTTTCTCTTTCTAGGATGCAACTGCAAATGATATCCCGAGTGATGCATTCGATGTCAAAGGTTACCCAACCTTGTACTTCAATTCAGCAAGTGGAAAGCTGTTGGAATTTGATGGTGGCAGGTCCAAGGAAGACATCATAAATTATATTGAAAAGAATCGGGATAAGCCTACCCCACAAGAGGCATCAAAAGATGAACTCTAAAGGAGGTAAATATGACTTGCTGCTAACTTTTGTCTATCAATTTTAAGTTGCTGTAAAGCATTAGCTTGTGGTATACCAACTCTCTTAGCATATTATAACACTAATGGTGATATTCTTTCCAATGCCATTTGTCTGTTTGCACACTTGGAAAAACTGTCAATTGTGTAAGAGATACAGCCTATGTGACTTTGAATGCTTTTCTATTCAACTTCATGCAAATCTGACCCTGTCTGTAACATTTGCGGGTGAGGAATGGCCTATTTTGATGATGGGGGCATGTTCTTGGGCTGGTTTTTTTTGGATGAGGATTTATCTGTAACAATAGAAATGTATATATTTGGGCCTTCAAATATTAGATCTCTTTCGGAAGCTCTCTGGAATGTTGAAACTCATTGATGTGTTTTCTTTGTGTAGGAAGGACCCTTTTCACTCAAGAGGATACAGACATACACAGTTTCAATGGCTCTTATACTTGGAACAGTAGCCTGATCTCCCTCCCTTGCTAGTCTCCTGCTTTTTCTCCAAAATTCTGTTTCGTTGAATAAAATGTGAGGAACCTTTTGGTGTTTGTAGCTGTGGAGTAGTTTTTTGGAGTAGCCTAGTTTATATTGTAACAGTTTTGTGGTTTTAGAATAACCTTTCAGTAAGTTCAATTAGAAAGGATAATTTTAAGTTCAGATGTCAGTAGTGCCGGAGAAATGCTAAAATTAGGACTTTTGTCCCCCTTTTATTCCCCCAAATCTGTGGCTTTTATTTAAAATTACCATATTCTCTCAAATTCAAATTCAATGGTGGTTTAAAAAGTTTATCACTTTTGGGTGTTAAAAGGGGACAAAAGTCCTACCTTCTAGCATTGTTCAAACAGTTAAATCTTATCTGAGTTTTGATCACGTCTAACAACTAACAAGGAATTTTTTTCTTGGAGTCGTTGATTTATCACGGACAACTAAACCTTCGACTTAAAAATATGGCCACAGACAAAAACAGTAACGTTTATTAATGGGTTTTTAATTACCCGCTTCCTTAGAAATGATTTTTTATTTACCTTTTATAAAAAATAGAGATGAACTCAGAAATGAAAGGTTCTTTTTTCTTTAGAAATGAATTTACTTCAGCTTGACTATGTTGTGAACTCGAACTGGATATATGAAAAATGTCGTAACGGGGTTTTTGATATGGAACTTCATTCGTGCTCCATTTTCTTGTCGAGAAAAATTGGATCAATTAAATTTCCCCCGTGCCCACTAATTAAATTGCCATCCCTAATTTTTTGTTTTTGGTTTTTTTTTTTTTTAATCCTAATCCCTAATTAGAGCTAATATTTGTATCATCTCTCCCAGAAAAGTTTTACCTATTGTTTTTCATCTTTTGAAAAAGCAATGTTAGTTAATTTTTTCTTTATTTAAAAGAATCATAGAATTCCACTAATTAAACCACCTCTTATAAAGGGAACTGCCAACTGATCGAGAATATTCTGCCTGCAAAACCCTCATAATTAAATATATGCACCCACACCCGTCTCTAACGCCACATATATATATGTACCACACCTAATCCCTTCATGTTAGATCCTCTCTGAAAGTTCTGGAGATATTCCTTAATGTTATATGCACCTGACTGTATCTAATCCTTACTTATATACCACAGCTAATCCCTTCATTTTATTAGGCAGTGACTCCGGAGACACTACTGCTTTACTGTTGCTTATAACAACGTTGTTGTTGTGGTTGTCGTGGTGGTGGTGGTGGTCATTGTCGGTGTCTTGATTAGAATGGACCAGAGATTTAAGGAGGTGAGGCTGGAGCTTGTTGAGGTCAGTCAACTGAAGAGGCTTCAGAAGGAACTCCTCTGCCCCTTCTTGTAAGCACCTGTGGACTCAAACAAAAATTTCCGCATCTGGTCAAAGCTGAAGCCTTTTTATTCTTGAAAAAGAAGTAATAAATGAAGGAGGAAGAGAGTGAGAAACTTTACATGCTTATCCTAGAGGGTACATTCTCTGATGACATGACCACTACCGGTATGTCTTTCCAAGAAGATCCCTGCATGTGAAGTGAAGCCAACACTCTTGCTTAGCCAATAAGAGAAGAAAAAAACACCGACACTTTACTTTCCGATTGATAAGAATCTTTTGGTTTTATTATTATTATTAAAAAAATATATATTAACACACAAGACAAAACACAAAACAAAAAACATTTTTTTTAATAAAAAAAATACCTCCTAAAAAGCATTAACAACAAAAGCCTTGAGACTAATTAAAATATTAAGAGAAAAAACCAATAAATTGTTAAGAAGAGCTGCTTCCACTTAAACTTTTACAGTGTAAATCTAATAGTAAAAATGTGTGTTATTAAGGAAATTATAGCTTTTATTATAAGTTCGGGATAGTCTATACGTCAGTTACTAAGAGTCCACATCGATCACATTCATTTCTAAAAAAAATATGAACGGACACATAATTTTGTAAAAAAATTAAAGTATAAATTATAGCACTTTCAGCATTTTTCTTTGAACAATGTATATCCTTGTCTCTAAGCTTTCTTCGATGGTTTTTAGAGCTGGATATTTCATTTTTTTTCCTCATATCTGCATCCTTTAGTCTTGTCGCTAATTAACTTTGTCAAATGTTTACAAATTATTCTATTACATCCTTTGCATGTAATATATATAATTAGTTTAACAGAAAGGAACCAATCATGGAGAGTGCTAATGATGGCGATTAACCTTGACTCTCTTCAGTAGATCGTAGCCGCTCATTCCGGGCATTGAGTAGTCCGTCATGATCAAGTTTACTTTCAACCCCTGCATTTGTTCAGCATTATGAAAATATATTATGTTAATTAATATGTAGAAGAATATATATATATATATATATATAGAGAGAGAGAGTAAAGTCATTTACAAATTAATTGACGTGTAAATTTAAATTAATTGTCACATCAATTTATAAATAAATTTGTAATACCTTTAGTAGTACTGCACTCTTTATAATAAGAATAACTGAAAATTAATATAAAAGAAAAAAAATTAAAGGGAAAGAGAAAGATGAACAATAACAAGAATGGCCTAAATTATGCAGAAGTTTAAGAATCCAAAACATAGAGGGGGAAAACTTGAGCATTGAAAAGTTTAGTTTGCTAAAATGATGGATTAATTTTAAAATATTAATTAAATAATTAAATCAAATATTTCTTATCATGAGCTCACTGATCGAACTTATTTATCTCTCATTTCAACCAGAAAATCTCGTGAAGATGAAGTAGAAAGAGAGTATCATTGTTTGCTTAGCGTAGGATCTTCATAATATATATATATTATATTAGGAGTAAAACCAGGCATGCAGAGACGGTTCAATTCCATTTTACCAGCTGTTCAAGCTGTTGTGATCATTTTGTATTAACATTAATTCCCTTTAATCATCACTTTGATGGTATAGAAAATATATATATATAAGAACTCTTCTCAGAAATTATGATAGATTTTGTTAAAAAAATAAAAACCAAAAATGTTTCATGGAAGGCTTAGGACATTTCCCTGCAGGTGAAATTTTTCTTTCTATAGTGCATCTTAATTTCTCTAAGATATGTACGCAAGTCCCAGAAGTAAAATGTCGACGGTGTTTTAGTTTTTGGATCTCAAATTAAAGGAGAAAAAAGAAAATCGATCTCACCTCTTGTTGTGATGATTGGGTAGAAGACGATGAAGCTGTAGAGTCAGTCTCTTGGGTATCAAGCAGGCGCAGATATTCAAGAGCTTTATCCCCAGAATCCACACAAGTCACTGCAAGAACCATTACAGTCAATAATATTGCCGAATAGATAGATAGAGAATATATACCTCCTATTTTTATTAATTATTCCATAATTCAAACCCCAAATAATCAACAAGCTAAACAAGCAACCTTGAATTACATACAAAATCTAAACTAAAATAGGGCAGGCTAAGGCAGAAGAAAGTGTGCAATTAAGTTGTTGAAGGATATATATAGCGACATGTATATAAATATAAATATAGTACCTTTGCATGAAGATTCTCTGAGGAGCCTCTCCAAGATCTTCCTCTCAATGAGACTATCATCGACTGCTAGCACATGAAAATGCTGTATTTGGCTTTGTTGGGTGTCTGCAACACCTGAACGTATAACATCCATTAATGGGAATGAGTTTCTTTTGAAAACGTGAGTTGATTTTGTATTGTGGAAGGTGAAAAATGAGAGAAATTAATAGTTTTGTCTCGTAGGTTGGTTTATTAAGTAGGTGAGTTGAGTTGATGAGAAGAAGCAAGCAAGCTGAGAGGAGGAGTTGTTTGCAAGATACAAGATGTCTGTGCGCGCGTGCCCATGTGTGCTTTTCATGCTAGATCTCTCAATAGATTCTCTACACCGCGTTGGTACAACCACCACTCATCTCTCTATCTCTCTCTCTCTTCTTTTTTTTCTTTGTCTGGATTTTGTTTGATTGCTAAGGAAAATCTGGATACATGTGTATACCCATTTGGTCATGATGAGAATAGAAAGGAGTTGATTTTGGGTGTGTATAGTAATTGGCTTGGATTAAAGACTTTGTAAAAGGTTGTCAACCGATTAAACTACTATTAATTATTTTCATCTTTTCTTCCTTTTTTTAACCTTCTTAATTCTCTGAAATATTTAAAAACCACATTGCCTTTGCATGCTGCCTAGTACTTAATTTGTTTAGGGATCGAGGTAGGGATCAATGTGACCCATGATATAACAGCATGCAGCTAATTCAGAAGATAAATTGATACGCTAAGCAAGCTTTTCAACTTAAATGTCCATTTCATGAATTAATTAGCAAATCCTATTAATTACTATCTAACCCCCATTCATGCATGCATGTCCAATTTTCTGTATAAATGTAAAATTAATACAAGTTCATCAATCATGTTCATACTTTTACAGCAGTAAATTCGTGTGTTAATTTTTAAGGTTTTTTGGTTTGATAAAGATTCAGTTTTCTTCTTTTTCTTTTTCTTTTTCTCATGAATGGTCTTTCATCTTTGGGATTGTCATCATAATGTACCTCTAACAGCAACTTAATTAAAAGTGAAAGGATCTCTCACCTTTTTTTCTTTTCTTTTTTTCTCAGCCTTTGTTCTGAAATTTTGATTTATTACTTTTCACAATTTCTTTAGAAGTTCTAAGCTTCTTCTTTTTTTCTTTTTGGAGATATGGGCGAAATCACAAAAAGAAAAAGTTGTAGAACTGCTTTACACTAGCAGCACTTAGAGATAGAGATTTCTGGGACAGATCCGTTACTCTTTTCTATCCATCTAGTCGTATCAAAACCTAATTCTATTTCCTTTTACCTTATTTATTTATAAAATAGCATTGAAAAAATATATAAATAGAAAAGAATATAGACCACATGCAAAAGAGTTATAAAGAAGGAATTCTGTGTTAGAGAGTCGCAGCTTTTTATGTCCAAGGTCATGAACTGCATATTTCCTTTTTTATGCCCACAAATGGCGAAAATTTTCAAGAAATCTGCAAAGTTGGCAATCCTATTTTTCCATTATATGAGAGCCTAAAAGAATTTGCTCAAATACATCCCATATGCAGGCAAAAAGAAATCTTTATAGTTCTATATATATATATACATATATATATATATATATATATATATATATATTTTCTTAAAATACGTGATTCTCACAATTTTTTTTTTTTTTTAATATGATTAAGAATACAGATGAGAATCATGTTATATAAAAACATATATTAATTTGAAGAAAAATTTTATCCGCCAAAAATTGAAAGAAGATGTTGAGTGTGATGACCTATTATAAAAGGTGTTTAATATATAGCAAACCTATTATATATAAAAAGGCGTTTAGACGCAACCTTTCACTTTTCTAAGATTATTCTACTCAAAGATATATAGACTTAAAAATTGAAGTTATTTCCAATATCGGTCCGCTCCAACAAATTAACCCTTTTGTTAAACTCAACTCTTATCTCTTTACACATGTATACTTTCAATCATCTTCTCAGATTCTCTACACATGATGTATCGTTATAATGGAAGATAACAACAAAATCGTACTCTTGTTTTAGGTATGAGGCTGATGACACATCCCCAACATCATAATTAATGAAAAGGGATTAAAATTGGGACCACAATATTAGAATGTTACATCGGCCATAGAACATATGGGAAGGGAATCAATCCAGAAATATAAAAATGACCTACTAGTGAGGCTGTGAGGGGGACATGAAATAAATAAAGGTTTCTGGGGTACCCCATGGAGCAAATAATTGAAATCTTATGTGGGTCCAACTGAATAAATCTTTTCGGGGGCCCTATTTCCCTTCTGCGCTAAAATCTCCCAAATTTCGAATCTGTACCCATCGAGGGTGTCCAAAGAAGAAAGTTTGCCTCGGATTGTTCAAATTATTCACACTCTGGTATGGGTCCTCACTGCTGTCTGCCACGTGTCGGCTTCTCTATATGGTCCTTAATCACAGTGAGAACAGTGGATCTAGCGTGGGTGCACATGAACCGATGGATAACATCACTATCATGAATAATAATAATAATAATAATAATAATTTTATTGGGTGAATAATGATTTTATTATGATTCTTTTTTTAAAAAAATTTCTATCAATTGGGTGTTTAGTGTTTTTTATTTTAATTTATTTAATAACGAGGGATACAAGAAAAAGAGAAAAATAAAGATTAAGGAAGGGTCTTTCTCACAACAGATAGGAATGAAAGAATTATGAGAAAAAGACTGGGAATGCAGCTAGACAAAAGCCTGGTTGCAGCCAAATTTTATGCCTAATATTGTGACACAACCAGAGGATGCCTATAGCTCCCACATTAGAACACAATACAATATTAATGGTGAATCCCATGAAAACTAGGTTAGTTACTAATCCGGTTGTTGTCGGCAGAGAAAGCGCAATAACACTGTAGAAGCCACCGAGCATCTAGCTAGGCTCGGCCCCATGAGGAGTCCAAGTCCAACCCACGTGAACGTACATTGCTTTCGACATGCGTGCTAAACATGTTGCTCGTAAAGGGGTCAACTACGTACACCGTGAAACAAGCCTAGCATGCCGCAGCCGCTTCTTGTTGGGAGGCTCATGTGTATCAGCAGGTGCCACAACGCCGTATAGACTCGTGAGAGTACGACCAAATTCCTTCCGACAATATTCAACCTTTCTCTCTCTCTCTCTCCATAATTCGGTAGAAAAAGAAAGAAAAAAACAAAATAAAATCTGGTTGTTATATATCATGATGGCGTGATCCACAATAGTTCATCACTTCATGACTTTGACGCAGATTAATTAATTTTCTAGAGCTTTGCTATATATATATAGCTGATTGCTAGGAAATATCTTAACGAATACTGCCAATGGAAACAAAATATATATATATATATATATATAATTTTTGTTTTGGTTTATATATGTTAATTCAGATTTATGCCAGAAAATTAATCTTTTTCGTTTACAAATTTATCTATTCTAAAAATACTTCCAGTGGGACACTGGGAGGGAGCAATTATTGTTTTTACAAATTTAATTATCTTTTTTTTTTTTTTTTTTTTTTTGGGGGGGTTAAATGTAACAATATATTATAGAGGATTTTCTTTTTCCAACATGCATGGATAAATGATCCAATTACTTTTATGACTTTATCAATAGAATCCAAATTTCTCACCAGTAATGTTGGTGAGTAGTCTTTATATCCTCAATCTTGAATAGTATGATTCAAATCCAAGTTAGCTATTTTTGCCTAAACATGAAGCGCGCGAGTGGGTGCCTGACCCATAAAGGAGTATTGATTGTGAAAACTCAAGCTCAATGCAATCTTTCTTTTGTGAAGAAAAGTAAGACGCGTTTAATTGTTAGTCACCTTTTTTCTCTTGCTTAATTAGTACACGTGCTTGCGGATAAGTACTAATTACTAGTTTTAGTTAATATGGATATAACACGCAATTTATGGGTCCCTTCTCGGTAGGAGCCAAATCCTTTTTGACAAATATTAGGTCAATCCATAATCTATCTTTTGGGTCCACTAAATTTTTTCCAATCTAATTAACTATGTTGTAAGGAATTTACGATCGAGCACTCACACTTGTATGTAAAATGGTTAATCCTTTTTTCTTTTCTTTTTTTTTTTAATCTAAAATGGTTAAAAAAACGTGTCTAGCTATATGATTTTCTAATTAAACACCCTTTTAACATGTCAAATAATGTATTTCTAATGTTTTTCATATTCTATGTATATTTTTATGCCATATAAAAACATTGTGGTTTTGTCACTGTCTTGCATGACTTTACCCATCCCTAATAACTTCGTTACTTCAAATCAGTCTCTAGCTCCTCAGACGAATAATGCTTTACAACATGCCAAGTTACGCATGATCATGGAAGATTTCATAGTTGACTTGACATGCCACAACAAGTCTTTGGATATTCTTTTCATTACGTCCGTGGTCCGCCACAGTCAAATCTAATGTGTCCTTTTTATCCATGGGATTCGTGGCCATAAGAAGATTATTGATTTAGAGGAACTTGATCGAGGTGATGAAATAAAATTGAGTTAGAGCATTCTTCGCTTTTAATTTCTAAGAGAGTGATCTTTTAGGAGGGTTGCCATCCATCGATTTGACATTTTATTTGAGGATCAATGACATATATGCACGAGATCTCATGCAATTATAGGCAGATTTATACGAGAGATTGCCCATATCTTATTTGTTTGAATAAGTGTTTGGACAATTCAAGTTCTATGATGCTATTTGGCAAACAACATCCATTGACACGGCACTATTTATATTTGGTTCGGAAAAACAATTAGTGTAATAATTAGTATAAGAAAGTGAAAAAGTAGTATTAACAAGTGAAAAAAGTTTTGTTTTGTAGTGATTTTTTTTATTTAAATACTAGTAAAAAGTAAATGATATTGTAATATGAAAAGTTAATGATGTGATATAAAAATTAAAATGTTTTTATATTGATTTTTTTATGAATAAAGTAAATAGTGTTCGAAAAAGGGGGTGTTGTTTAACAAACAATACCTATATGTTCATATTGTCATAATAACTATCGAAGCAGGTTACAGGTACGTAGGTCTTGAATAACCTCATCACACGAAATTTAGGTAGTCCGTCTAAGTAACTTTAATGAGAATGACTTCATTTGATTTTACGTGTGATATTACATATATGTACGTGGCGGAAAAGCTATGCTATTTTGATTAATGAAATCTTGAAATTTTTAATCGTAATAATAAAAGAATTAGGAGGAAGGAATGATTCTTTTTCTCTTTCATCAATAACATCTTTCGATCCAAAAATTATGCAAGTGGGACCGAAAAAATGAAAGAAAGAAAGAAAGAAAATAAAGAAAAAGCGAAAAAAGTGATTTTTGTAAATTTTATTCTTTCCGTGGTTACCTTTTACACTTCATTTTCCCTAAATTATTCCAGAGAACGCATTAATTTTGAAGTACTACTGCTTGTGAAAGTAACCTTCATTTAATATATATCCACCTGAATATATCTTGCATGTTTTATATATAATTTCTAAAAAATTGTAGTGAAATTTCAATGCAAGTTGCCAAGTTGGAGTGGGGCAGGGCCGAATTTAAATTTTAGGTAAGAAAAGGTAAAACTAAAAAATAAAATAAAATAAATAGTTTTCAGGACGGTAAAAACTAATTTTAGAAGACTTATTTATTCCATATATATATATATATATATATATATATATAATTATAATTGGGGAGGGATTTCCGCTCTCTGGGAATTTTTTTTTTTTTTTTTTTTTTTAATAAAGAGCAAGGGGGTGAATGATATTTTACCTTTATTCTTAGTGAGATTAGATTCAAGCAAGTTTTCTTGTAATCCAAACAAGTCTTTGTACCTTAGTGCATGCTTACTTAAGTTTGTCTTATTAATTTTCTTGCTATCACTCTATTTTGAGGATTAAGATTCTTATGGTTTATATTACAATTGTATAATATTATATTATTTAAAATTTTTAAATGATGCGATAACATATATAGCATTCAATCAAATTTGCACTATCAACATGAAATTGAAAGGATCCTGGTACCTATTTTAAGGCTCGTGATTTAAAAGATGTAATTCATGAAACAATTATAAATGAATGATAATCATATGTATTGAACAAGCAAAGCAAAGCAAACCACCCTCGTGATTTTGCTGATGAATGCCCCTCCTCTTAAGTAATTTCGGAAGAGATATGGTGCTGAAGTAGGACAATAAATAAAAGAAAAGGTAAAATGTCAAAACAAAAGAAGAGGTGTGGGAAAAAGGCTAAAGAAACAAGCTTTACCTTCAATTAAGATTTTATTTGTACCTTTTGTTGCTTGCTTTCACCTTTAGTCACTCATGATTGTCATGATTGTCAAAGATATCATGCGTGAAAATCCACGAATTCAATAAAGTCTGACTTTGGTACGGGCCCTCCATTATATTAATCGAATCACATTAATCTTTGGGTCAAATTCCTATAAACCTCTTTTTGTTTTCTTCGCCGCCATCGCTTCTGTGGTGACCGGTGAGGCTAGCAGCACCTATTCCACAAGCATGGTTGTATTTGTATGTGTGTTAATTTATTTATCATGTGCGGATATATATATATATATATATATATATTTTGAAAGGAAATCATTTCGGTCTTATTAACAGAAGAGGGACTACAAGCATAAAGCTATTTACATTGTAGAACAAAAAGTTCTGAGAAAATCATAGTCGAAGCTACGATGTTACAACATCATAAATACATACATAACAATCATATATTCAAGATCAATCTATAATATCAATATCGGCTAATTTATAACTAATCTTCAGGTGTAAAAACAGGTCTGCTTTATATAGACAAATCGATACATAGGTAGCAACATCCATCTTTCTCGACTTGCAAGCCAAAAAATTATTTACACTCTCAACCCAAAAGGCCAGGGCCACAAAATACAGTGAAACAACGAGAAAAATAAAACAAATGCACAAAAGCCCACAAAACACCGCCAGAGGATTATGGCTAGAGCGCGAAAAAACCACACGCAAGCATGTGTCAGTCATGATTCGTTGCGGATTGCCGGAATCAGAAGCGACAAGAGCTGTTGGAAGCGGGCGAGGTTGGAGCGCGCGGTGGAGGGACGCATGTCGAGGTGGATCTGACGGAGAGACATAGATCAAGCTTGAACAATCTGATCCAAGAGTCCCATCAACCCCGGAAACAAGACACGACGGAAATGACGGACGGCACACCTAGTGCGATGGAGCTTGAGCCTATAAAACAAAAGAAAACAAAATAAAAAGAAAGAAAGGGGGGGGGGGGGAACAGAATCGGGGAAGGGGGAAAGGTGAGGAGGAGAACAAAAGTTCTTTATATTTGGTTCATATTCTCTTATAAATTTAATAAATTAATTATTATATTTATGAAGTTTATTATTAACTTATGTAGGGTTCATATAAATCTACAAATTTATTAGTTGGTTTATAAAATAAAATAAACTAAATATGAAAAAAATATTGACTCATATCATTTCTCAAATGGCGTTTAGGCATTTGGATTCTTTCTAGTAATTCCCTTTTGAGTGTAGTGGCATGGGCCTTTAAGCAAGTTTCTTCTTTCTCTTCTGCTGCCAATGGGCCCAAGTCCAACGCCTGTTTGGATCGAATAGTTTGGTTGTTTTGATTTCTAGACTCTCTTAAGCCGAGCCAGGCTAGCAGGCTAGAGGTAAGCTTATAAACTAGGAAGTCCTTGTCTGGCCCAACCCGACAAATACATTTAAATTCTAAAAAAACATTCCAAAATGTTTTTCCTGTACTTTTCTCAAAAATCTGTTTAGTAGTTGACCGGTGTTTGAAAATAATTGTTTGTATTGGAGAAGAAAAAAAAGAGGCTTTTTTTTAAAAGTTTCCCAGACAGGCTCTCAGTTTTTATGATGATGTCAAAATTTGCTAAAACTCAGCTTGTTTTGATGTAAAATATTTTTCGGCATATGAAAAATTAGTGACGATGAGCGACCTCCAGCAAATTAGCGATACTGAATTCCAGTAACCTTTGATGGCTGTGAAGAATAAATTATAAAAAAGACTGTAAGAAAAAGAGATTCAAACACAAAAAATAATTTACAATTTACAGAAAGAGAAAATTATTTTAAGAAAAATTAAAGAAGGTTTTTGGTTAACCGAAAATGTTTTCGATTTGATCATAATATTTAGTTGTACCAAACACCGATTTTTTCTTCTTCCTTTTTTTTTTTGTTTTTTTTGTAATAAATAAAACAAAGCCTAAGTATTATTTTTAAATTAAAAGTAATAAATACTAAGATAGTAGATATCGAATAAAAAAAAATGATACTTGGTAATATGAAAAATTATAATTATTTAATTAAAAAATAGTAATTAAAAAAATGTCAAAATTTATTTAATAAGATAGCTGAAAATTTTGAAGAACGTGTTTTAAATTTTAATTCACAGAATCACAATCCGTCGCCGTCCAGCAGTAAGGTTGTCTGGCTTTTAGAGTGGTTAGGTGGTGGACACGAATACGACAGAAAGATAATCAAATGCCAGCGTCCTCACTCATCTTTTGCGTACAGCCCTCCTCTCATTGGCTTCCCTCAGTTTCCCCTCATCCGATAAGGTCCTCTCGAGATCTCCCGCGGCTTCTTCGCATCCAAGGTAAGGTTTTCCACCACTTTCTCGCGGGATCTGTCTAAGGTTTCTTGTTTTCTGTTTGGCTGCTTAGGAAGAAAGAGTAGAGAAAGGCGTTTGGTTGTTGAGCGTGAGACAACTTTTTGGCTAAATTTCTTTGAAATCTTAGTAGAAAACTTTGGACATTTCGTTTCTTTTGCTCCGCTTTCTCAAATTTTATATAAGTATCGGCCCCTCTTAAATTTTTTTTCCTCGGCTTTCTCAGCAACCAAACAGACGTCAATTGAAGAAAAAAAGATGCTTTTGAATTCAATTAGCTTCTGGTGTTAATAGAAAAACATAGAATCGGAAATTCTCAAATTTTATATTTAAATATCCGACCTTTTGATTATGATCGTTGTTGCTGTTTTGTGTGTATGTTCACGCTACAGACATTCGGTTAGTATTGGGATAATCTATGGCCTCGAGTATCGTTAATGTGCCTTGCAATGTTCAAGCAATTAAGGGTTTGGATTGCCAGAACTATATTGGACTTAGACCATCAAGGAATTTGAAGTTCAATTGTGTTAGGACTGGAACAACAGCTCGCCGGCCTCGTCTTTTCGTTGTAAGAGCGAGTGAGAAGAATGATGGACCAGTTAAGAAGATGGGATTGAGTGATGAGGAATGTGAGGCTGCTGTTGTGGCTGGGAACGTGCCGGAAGCCCCTCCTGTGCCCCGCAAGCCGGCAGCACCAGTTGGAACTCCTGTGGTCCCTTCACTTGTGAGTATATTAGCATTGGGATATCATTTGGATAACCTTGTTAGATAGCCTGAACAAACATAGTATTATGATCCAATCATATTCGGTGTAATCTGGGGAAGTAGGTTTAGAAGTATTAGAAAGTAAAAAATGACTGATTCAATATTAAAAGTTTTAGAACGTCAAAATGTGAAATGTTGGATTTGATTGAATGGCTTTGTATTGTGTGGATTTGAGCATCATTATTGGCAACTGCAACCCCTGCCTTGGTGATTGTTTTTGGTTTGTGTCAGCCACTGAATCGACGTCCTCGTCGTAACCGCAAGTCACCTGTACTGCGGGCAGCGTTCCAGGAGACACAATTATCACCTGCAAATTTTGTCTATCCACTTTTTATTCATGAAGGTTGGTATTGATGTGAACCTTTCCTTTGTAGTTTACGTTTCTGGTTATATGCATCTCTCTCTCTCTCTCTCTCATGTGTGTGCTCACGCTGCATTTATGCATAAACCTGCCTCAATTTGTATGATAGGAATATGTCATTTCACGAAACTTGCAGGTGAGGAGGACACACCTATTGGCGCTATGCCTGGATGTTATAGGCTTGGGTGGAGACATGGACTTGTGGAAGAGGTGATATTAACTCTAACCGATGATATTACATGTCACACATAAGTAAAGTTATTTGCATTTACGTTTTATATCCCAGTCATTAATTCTCAAGGTAATACACTAATAGTTCAAAGGTTTACTGGTGTATCCCAACGAAAGTTAGACTTTATTAAAGATTTAGCTTTGCTAGAAACTATCATGACTCATGAGTAGATGACTAAGTTACTGTTAACTGTTTAGAATCATATCGCCTCTCCATGGTTCTTTAGACTAGTTTAACTATTTAGATGTTAGTTGTACGTATCCAGGAACTTTTACAACTAGTTGGAAGTTATAGTTTGAGCTGATATGGTAGTAGACAAATCCTGAATGAACTTTTGCTTAGATAGAGCTAATTAGCATATCCAATTAGAGCACTTTTTAATTTTCAATGCATTATCTAAATGTAATCTATTTTGTTGAATTGCGGACAAGTTTTTGAGTGAGCATTGTCTGAACCAGGTTGGAAAGGCTCGGGATGTCGGTGTCAATAGTGTTGTGCTCTTCCCCAAAGTTCCAGATGCTCTGAAGGTTCTTATTCGCTAATTTCTTTTCTTTTACCCACTTCTTTTTCATTTGGTTGGTGATTTGGGGGCAGGGGGTAAGAATGGGTTTTCTCTTCTGTTCCACATAATGATGTATCATGATTGGCCTTTTGCTTTTAGTCTTCGGCGGGAGATGAAGCATACAACGACAATGGTTTAGTGCCTCGAGCAATACGGTTGCTCAAAGACAAATACCCTGATCTCGTAAGTCATTATCCTTCATTTAATTTTTTGGGCTATAGATGGATTTTAAGGTCAAAGTTCTTTGTCTATCTGGAAATATGACATTTTTAAAAAAGTTTTATTTTATTTTATTTATTTTTTAAATCTGTCTTTCATCAGGTGATCTACACTGATGTTGCTTTAGATCCTTACTCCTCTGATGGCCATGACGGTATTGTCCGAGAAGATGGTAAGATAGATATATGTGATATTTTAGATATTGCTATTATATTTAAAAGAAAATTGTTGATCTTTCTTAAAAATGTTTTCTGAGAACTGAAAGGAAATCAATTCAAGCAGGCAAAAAACCAATGACTTTTCTAGACAGTAGGATGCTCCAATGCCTTAGACAGCTGGTGATGTGGGATATGCTCGTGCTTTCTATGCCCAAGTTTCTATTGCACGTCAATAACTTCTTACAATCAATTTTTAAGTTTCAACAAATTTTTGATCATTATTCTAACGTAGCCGATTTCATGGCCTTTTTGTGCATTCTATTTGTTGATCTCACATGGATACCAATGTTGAGTTACTAATTCAACTATGTATATGTTATTGATACCCTGTAGGTGTTATAATGAACGATGAGACTGTACACCAATTGTGTAAGCAGGCTGTTTCCCAGGTAATTTTGGTAGATTATATTCTTTGCAATTAGTTTTTACAGTTTGCATAAATAACAGATACATCTATTGGTATTTCAAAATATATCAGGGACTCTCCTGAGGTTTCTGAAGGTGTGGTGTGATGGCCCATCACATGTTTTGATTTTGTCATTTTTAAGCCTTCTCAAACAGAATGTTTAAAGGTTTCCTTAATTTGGCAAACAAAAATTGGGTAAACTGAGATTTTCCACTTGACAATGATTGAAAACTGCTTTATCTTGGACTTCCAAAGTAGGGAAAGATTGTAGGTCTTTTAGCTGCTTTAAGTCTGCAAGAACTTGTACCAGTATACTATGGCCTGTGATTCATTTTACATACGAATCTTGGGGCAAGGTTCTTGCACCAGTATACTATGGCCTGTGATTCATTTTACATACGAATCTTGGGGCAAGGTTCTGGTTATAGAGCAACCTTGTAGGGGTTTCTAATATTTACCTACATGTTGTTATGCTATGTGTTTCACTACTATTACCTGACTAGTTTTTATTTTTTATTTGTTTTTTTTGGCTTCGTTACTTCTACACATAGGCCCGAGCTGGAGCCGATGTGGTCAGTCCAAGTGACATGATGGATGGACGCATAGGAGCCATTCGAGAAGCTTTGGATGCTGAAGGCTTTCAGCATGTCTCGATAATGTCTTATACAGCGAAGTAATTTGCTTAAATGATTTCTCATTTTTTTCCTTTTTCAATCACTATCTAAATAAAATGGGGCAACCTCACTCCCTCGAACTCCCATCTAGTGAATATCTTCTTTATGCTATTACATTTTAGTCTTGATTTGTTTTTTGGTGGTTGTACTGTGATTTGTCTGCACCTGGTTTCTAGGTTGACCAATTATTGTAATAATCAGAACTTTTGACTTGTCGGATAGCGTTAATTTTTCCACTTTGGTGTTGGTTGCTGTTTTGGTAATGTCTATCTTTATCATGCTGGTAACAGATATGCAAGTTCTTTTTATGGTCCATTTAGGGAAGCACTCGACTCAAATCCGCGCTTTGGAGACAAAAAAACGTATGTAGTTCATTAAAGAAAAGTTTTATGTTAAATTTGTTATCTAATGTTCTGATGCTCTGTCTTGCATTTAATTTGGAAACAAAAGTTATCAGATGAATCCGGCCAATTATAGAGAGGCTCTGGTTGAGACCCATGAAGACGAGTCAGAAGGCGCTGATATCCTCTTGGTTTGTAATTTTTCTTTTTTTCCCTTTTTGTTGATCTTTGAACATGTTTACGTAAGGCAGAAGTTCACTGTATGCTAGTTATAACTCGGGTGACAGGTGAAGCCAGGGCTGCCTTATTTGGATATTATAAGACTTCTCCGAGATAACTCTTCTTTGCCAATTGCTGCATATCAGGTACCTTCATTAACTTTCATACTTCCAATATCATTTTTAATTACGCGATACTTCTGCTTTCACCTTTAATTAGGTACTTTCAATAACTTATATTCCGCATGGTCATGGAAAATGATTGTTTGCACCTATGCACTAGAAGTGAAAATCTGGTAGCTCTAACTTTGAGGACAAGCTATTATGAACCAACTATTGGTGCAGAAACACATAAAGATCGAGAAAAACAATATCATAATTATCTTGAACTGTCTTGATAACTCTTCTCGTAAAGAAAGGTTTTAGCTTTCATGTACATGGCATGATCCCATCCTTGTTACTTGTTATACAGGTATCTGCAATTATTAGTATTGATTAGCAAAAGAAAACTCTTTCACCTTATGCTTGCAAAGATGTGGGATTCTAGTGGATGTCCTCAAAGTATCTTTGTTTTGTAACTAGCACCCACTGCCCCTACTATTCTTTTTGCTTTTGTTATACTGGAACTCACCTTTCCCCATTGAGTTTGTTATTTTTCTTTAGTTTCATGGACTCGTGTTGGGTGGTGCTCAAATTTTCTTTGTTCATGGTTCAGGTTTCGGGTGAGTACTCAATGATCAAGGCCGGTGGGGTTTTGAAGATGATTGACGAAGAAAAGGTTATGATGGAGTCACTAATGTGTCTCCGACGGGCTGGTGCTGACATCATCCTTACATATTTTGCTCTACAAGCTGCTAAATGTTTATGTGGTGAAAAGAGGTGAGACTTTTTATAATAAAATAGCGCACTGTTTTATGTGAAAAACCTTAAAAAAACTTGAATTTTTCATGACATGAGAATTGAACTGAAATTGGAAATGAACATGTGCCGTCTGTCGTTTCTATACAGCTGAAGTAATGTAGGTGCTTGAGTGCAGACTGTACTCTTGTTTAGTCCACATGACAATACAATAAAGATGTAATCTAGAGTAAAACATCCAGCTTTCTGAGTTTTTTTGTCCTCGTACAACAAAAACAAAATACATACGCATGTATTGTTCTGCTAGGTGCTGAATTGTGCAGGTAATGGGTTATAGCCATAAGCTGAAACATTTTTTCAATGATGAAGCACCATGTTAACCGTTGGGATCATGAAATGGTTCCTCCCCATATACTTTAAATGGATAGGATCGTGTTCTGTTTTAATGGGTCTGATGGGGTTGAGTAGAAAGCAATTAGTAATCCTCGATGATAAATTTGCACACCTCTTATTGAACGGTAAAGAGATTCCTCGTTTATATTCTCATGTAACCTAGGATTAACTAACAAAAATGATCCTCTCTTTGGTTTTGTTTCCAAATCCAGAATCTGATCGAGGCAATTTGATGCTTATAAATGAACAGAATGATGAAAAAGGAACAACTATATCTGTAACAACAATAACATCGAAGTACTAGTTACAACTGCACTTGGTTCTTTACACCATGAGAGATTTTTCCCTTTTATCATCCCTCAATTGGACCAAAATTCATAGAGCACATCACGGGTGCTCGTTGAGGTATCTTTCTGCGATAGTGGCGTGAGCTGCAGCGCCTATGGGTAGAACGTCTTCATCGATCATGAAATAAGGTGAGTGGCCTGTGTGTATGGAACCCAACGTCTCGTTCCTTACCCCTATGTAGAAGAAGCCCGCAGGGACAACCTCAGAGTAGAAGGAAAAGTCCTCAGCACCCATCATTGGTGGGACCACCCTGAAATTTGTTGGACCCACCAAATCGATGGCCACCTTCCTCACATGCTCGTACATTTTCTCATCGTTCACAGTGGGGGGATATATGGTGTACTCATTTTCAAAGAAGTCAACCGTTGCCGAGCATCTGTAAACAATGGCCTGTTCCACAATTACCTGTTTGTAATGATGAAGAGTGTTGTCAGCTCACCTGTTTAAATATTGGTAACTGGATAGTTAAGTGAAAGGGCACCTCTGGATTCCTTTTAGTTAGAAATAAATTTCTATTGTCCCCACATCCTGGGAAACAATTATTATCTTTCCTATAGCAAGAAAAAAAGCAGGCCCTAAAGTAAACCGTACCGATGATAATTTTATCACGAATAATGTTACTTTTCACATATTTTATATTGTATGAAATGAGTGTGATAAATGATTGTGAAGAGTAGCATTACTCTTTATCATGGGTGTTGGCTGCTAAGGGTACTACAATTTTTATTATAAGTTTCTTTACAAACTGACGTTGTAGTCCATAATTAGTGAAATGATTTAACTAAAAAAATTTGATTTGTCATTTTAATTAATTAATAACTTTGCTTGTTAATTAGATACTCTTAATTATGAATTGTTACGTCAGTTTGTAAAGGAATTGTAATAAAAACTATAATGTTGTACATTAGTACAATTAATTCTAGTACTAGTTACATGACAAACCTCTTTTATTCTTTGGAGAAGCTGGTAAAAGCTTGTGTTGGAGAAAGCCCTGAAGGTGCCACCAAGGACCACAGTGTCCGGGATCATGTCAAGGTTGTTGCCTCCATTAAATGATGCCACCGACACAACCTGAGCAGAAAAAAAGGATAAGTCAATCCAAAATAAACGTAGACATGCAAGCAAATAGACAGAATTAGGAGTACAATAGAAATAACTGAGATATGGACATACCTGTGAGTCCAAAGGATTTGCTTCACGAGACACAATACCCTGTAAGCTGATTACTGCGGCTGAAGCTGCTAAAATGGGGTCAAGCGAGTGGTGGGGGTTCCCAGCGTGGCCCCTTTTCCCACTTATTATAGCCCTAAAAAAGCCGCAGCCGGCGAGCAAAGGACCAGGTCTTGACCCAATAGTAGCAGTAGGATGTTCATGGGATACATGAATTGCGAATATGGCCTCCACATTTTCCAGAGCCCCATCCCCGATCATCCGTTTTGCGCCATTCCCTGCTTCTTCTGCTGGTTGAAACAGCAGTATCACAGTACCCTGAAATACAATACCATACCATACAAAATGTTGTTAAGACTAACGTGCAGATTAGCACTATTGAAAAAAATATTCGTAAACAAAAAGGAAAACAGCTAAATTATGAATATGCGAATGTTGATATTAGAAGACTTTGCGTCTCCATCTTAAAGACCTCTCCTACTTCTAACCCTATACCTAACACTCTTTTTTCCCAACAAAGAAGGCAAATTTGATTGTTTGTTTGGAATATTTCAATCTTCCAACCACTCCCTAACAAATTAACAAGTATTATGACACATTATTGGATTGGTGAAACGGACACCAATCATATTTTATTATATGGCCCATCAATTCCATAACTTTTTTTTAAGTATTCTTTCGCTTAGATATCAGCACACCCAAACTGACTCACATGCTTTCATCAATCAAAAGACAAAAACATTGCTATATGAAAAAAAAATAATAAAAAATAAATAAATAAAAAATTTGGAGATCTCCTGTGAAAAAATAAACGATGGAGAGAGATGAATAGAAGAGAATTCTAGTTATTTTTTCACTTAAGGCCATTTCTACAGTTTCTATGACTGTCCCTCTTTTAAGACAGAAAACGACTGTCCCTCTTTTAAGACAGAAAACTATAACTATCCCTTATAATAGTGTCACCAGTGGTCCAGTACTATCTTTATTTCTTTTTTCTTTTGTTGGTTCTACCTTTTTGACGGCTAGGTACCGCATAAGAAAAGTCAAGAGTTATGGGTTTTCTTCGGTCATCACCGAAAGAGTAGAGAATATATTCAGTTTCCAGCATGTGAGCAAATAAGAAAAACAAGCCAACACTCATTAAACAGATCAAAGAATTAACATATTCTATTTGAGGACCAAGCACTCGAGAGATTATCATTCATGTATCAATATTTAATTTTTAGGTTCCCATTTGGATTTGTTTTTGGGTGGATCAAGATGTCTAGTAGTGATACTTATGTGAATTGACACATCAGCTATTAAGCAATTAAATTAAACTGCTATTCATAATATTATATTTCTTACTACGAAATTTACAAATTGACATGACAGTTTGTAAAAAAATTGTAATAAAAGCTCCAATACTTTAAAGCATTTTCTTATGTTTTAACATGAAATATCCCAAAATTAAATGTCCTGCGTGTGTTATTCATTGTGGGTTTCTGATTCTGAAAAACACCCAACATAGAATAAGGGACAAATGCAATACCCGACAATTATTAAAACAAGAACAGGAAAAGAAAAAGGGCCCAATATTGTTCACACATCACACCCCAACAAATCAACCATGATGTGTCAAATTATAACCAAAGATGTCAAAGAATAAAACAACTTTCAAGGTTACACCAACTAAACAAGGAATCCCAAAGCTCATCAATGCTCCTTTTGTAAGTCAATGGTGTTAGTTAACAAAGCTCCTCGTGCAGTATGATTACATCCATGGGAATGCAATGAGTGCCATTTTTACTGAAAGGAGTCTTTTTGACAATCGATTTCAACCCTTTGGGAAATTTCTTTTTATTGATTATTCTTTCCCCGTGGCCGTGGGTGTGAAACACGGTTCAATCAAGTAGGCATAAAGTAGAAATAGCAAAGACAAGACAGAAGCAAAAATATTAATGGAGGCATTATTATGTTCATGACAACAATTGAAGAAACATCCATTGCCAAGCAAACTGATCATGCCAAGACAAGTTCTGACACAAATGTCCAAACAGCAATGGGGAAATCCTTTAAGGTCATGTGTAGCAATACATGAGGGAGTAATACAGCCCATCATCCTATTGCACTTTTTGTGGATCCAATGTTGTCCACACAAATTCAACCCTTCCCAAAGGTATTGCACCAACTGATCCATCCTCCCACATTCAGAATTACAAAGGATAAAGTTTTACTCTAATCTAGTTTATTAACGACATATAACTAATCATGAAAAAAAGGGGAAAAAAAATATAAAAAAAGGATGGCCCTCACAATTTTTACCATGCAGTTAACCCTTTTGCGAGTGATGGCATAACATGCACATTCAAATAGCAATTCAAACATTTATGATTTTATATAAGGCAAAGAGATTAATTTCTAGAAAAACTTGGTTATATAAGATGATTATTATTTTTAATTAAATCAGAAAATAAGTCATAAAACAAAAATTCAGGGCAAATTTAAACCATTAATAGTTATAGAAACGAGCTAAAGCCGAACCTTCAATAGATGTTCGCGAGTCTTCAATATCTTGGCAGCACCAATAAGCATGGCAACATGTGCATCATGCCCACAAGCGTGCATTTTGCCTGCAACTTTGCTTTTGTGCTCCCATTCTACGGCTTCCTGGAACAAATAAATTGGTTTTATTTGTTAATTAAACCACTATTTTTTCACTTTTGATTTAAAAACATTAACAAACAATACAAAATTATTTTTATTTTTATATTACATCAAAATACTTTTTGAAAAAAAAAATTAAAAAAAAAAAAAAATTCCCCAAATCTAGCCTTATATCTGGATAATTTTTTCATGCTAACCAATTTTCAGTGCAGCCTCCAAAAGGTATTTATCATCACAGGTAAAAAGAAAGAACTGCCCATAAAAGAGTAACCCACGCCGCCATGGGGGTAAACCTACTTGCCTTGGGATCTGAACTGTACCCATAATCCATCACATGCAACATTAAATATCTATTTGCTTTATATAATGTATGTATGTAACTATACTTTATATATTACATACAATTTATGGTAGTACATTCGTGACCACACACTGTACTTTATGACATGACAATACCATACGATAATTCTTATTTGTACGATAAGACATCCATAAATTGATATATGTTTCTTAATCTACACGTCAGCATAAAAAAAAGTACAATTACATTTATACATCGAAAGATTTTCAATATGTGTTTTTTTTTAATCATTTCATACCATGGTATTTAAAATGAAGGTTTATGAGTGACTAAATCAACTTATTCCAAATTTGGAAACACCAAGTAAAAAAAAGAAAATTGAAAAAACATATATATTGAACTTCAGTTTCCAAAAGTTCTTCAACCATGAGAGTACGTTGAATAGTTTTTTAAGAGTAATGCTATATGTCTGCTTATAATTTTTTTTGGAATCATCTTAAATGTAATGTGTTTTTTAAAATCACTAATAAATTAAAATTTAATACATCATCTCTCAAATTCAACAGTAATTTTAAAAGTTATATCACATTCACATTTGAAATGACACGAAGATGACTATAAGATGACTTATAATATTACTCATTTTTTAAACTAACAAGAAAAATCAACAAAAACCCAATACTATTTGAAAAAATGAAAATAGAAACCTGAATTGGGAGAGCGTCCATGTCAGCTCTGATCGCCACAAAAGGCGGGCCGCCGGTCCCGATCCAAGCCCGAATACCCGTCTTGGCCAACGGGTACTTGTACTCGACCTCCATGCGGTCCAGCTCGTCTCGGATCAACTTGCTCGTCTCGAATTCCTCGAACGCAAGCTCGGGGTTCGCGTGGATCCTCCTCCTCAGGCCCCTGACCCACTCCACCGCCTCAGGCTGCCTCGCCAAGCCCAACACCGCCTCCGAGCACGCCCTGGTCCACACCTCGCAGCCCGTACCTGATATCTCCGGCGAAGAAGCCGTGGCTGACAGGCAGGTCCGGTTCTTGTGAGCCGCCGACGAAGGCTTGGATCCAAAGCAGCAGCCCGGGTCGAAGAATGACCGGTCGTCTTCGGTGGTCGGTATCGGCTCGGCCAATCGGATTATACTGTTGATAACCAGCATAGAGATTAAGATTAAGAAACGCAGTTTGTGAAAATGAAAATTCATTTTCACGGGGATAGAGAGAGAGAGAGAGAGAGCAGAGTGGAAGAGAAATAAATATAAGAGGAAGAAGAAAATGAATTAGAGCACGTGGGGATAAAAGGGGGCTGAGAAATATTGGGCAGAGATGGTATTAGAGCACGTGGGAGAATATGGCGTGCGAGTGTGTAAACAGCTCGTTGAATTGATTAAGGCGTCGAATCGCAGCTGATGGGCCCCAACCACTCTGAGCAAGTGGTACGAGACGTGTATTAACACACTCTGGTCTTACATTATTAATTTTTTGTATTTAGTGCTTCTTCCTTTACTTTGTTTGGAAAGCTTTTTATGATGTTTTCCTTATTAGTTGTGATGTGACGTAAATATAATTATGAATAATTTGTAAATATTTATGTTTTGAATTATTTGTTAATATTTTGAATTTTATTTAAAAAAAATTCAAAAACAATAATTTAAAACTCTTAATAAAAAAAATGAATTCAACAGCAAATATAAGAACAAATAAATTCGAATTAGTAAATTCCGTTTTCTAAAGAACCATCTTCTTTTTATTTAAAGCATAATAAAAAAGGAAATATTTTTGGTATTACGGTTGTATTACAAGATATTTGATAGTTTTATACGGCAACTTATGCTTATCACATCATACATATAAAAGAAAAAATTAAAGTGATGTAACCCCGTCTACCTTTGACAACCGTTTATAAAACTTTTTAAGAAAATTAATATCATCAAAAGATCAATCAAATTAATGGTATGCTTGCCGACCACAAAAATTGGATGAGAGCGTTTGCTAAAGCACCTGCCATAACTACCGATATTTATTGTATATAACATTTCTCACGTGAGAGGGGGATTTTTATTTATTTTTTATTTTTTACAACTGAAATTTGAGAATTTTATTGATCGAAGATCACAAGCATAAAACTCTTATATAGCAAAGTAAAAAGCTCTTATAGCACAAAGTATTAAATTTTGCAAAAATTATAGTCACATGCTATAAGGTTACAAAGTCATAGATACAAACAAAAATTCTTACAATCATGTGCTATTTATGATTTCAATCTTTCGGTAACCTATATACAAATACAGTTAAATAGCAGATCTGTTCCGATCATACTAGATCTAAGACATGAGTAGTCAAATTTCCTAACAAAATTTATTTGAACCGGCCATGAAAGATAGCTACTCACACCTAATTATCCAGGCCATGAGAAATAACCTCTTACACGTGATTATTTCTCCTCACTTATGAGGGCAGATCTAAAGAGAAGAAATCTCTTATTCAAAAGAAAAACACAAACAAACAACCAATAACTAGCAGCAGCTAGAGAGGAGATGAATGGTACAACACGGCTGAAGGTGTATGGACGTATAGCGGAGAGGCTGAAGTTGTTGATAACTTGATATGGTCGGAAAACACCTACAAACATAAAGAAAAAAAAAAAAAAAAAAAAAACAAAACAAAACAAAACAAAAGGAGAGGGGAAGGGTAGGAGATGGAAGTAGAAAGAAGTGAGAGGGTTTTTATTATTATTATTATTTTCATTTTTAATTCAGATGAAAGAAAAAAATGGAAAATTAATTGAAAATACTTACAAATATAAGGTGAGAAACAGCCTACTTGACAAAAAATATGCTTTAAAACTGGCACTTTTAAGGGTCTTCAAAGCTTTCGAATTCTAAATATAAATGGAGATCAACAATTATGCAGGAAATGTTTCAATCTGAGAAAAGATTAGGATTGTTAATGTCAAGCTGCGAGATAAGAAGCTTTTTAAAGGCAGCATGAGCTTTCCCAAGTAGCAGAGTCAGCAATGTGTAGACGTCTAGTAGCAGCTTCAATAATGTTACCACCTGTCCTTTTCCCCATTATTGAATTAGAAAGAAAAAAATTCCCAAATACACAATGTGTCAAAATCACATTTAGATAGACAAAAGTATAGCCCTATATATATATAGCTATAGGACGGAACCAAATTTCTCATTTGAGTGGTTAAAAGGCTTCCGTTGCGGAAGCAGATTTAAGGGAGTATAAATAAAGAACTTAAGCCTAATTTTGATAAGGATTAAGCTTAAATTTTAATTTTATATATATATATAAACTTAAGAATAATAAAAAATAAAGAAAAAAAAAATTGAAAAATGGCTCACACATAATTAGTGCCGTCCAATTGCCTATATATTTTTGTTGTGAAAGATATATAGACAAATGTAATTATAAGGTACGTACTAGAATGGTTTTCTTTCGTTTACTTGATGGTGGAAGCAGTGGAAGGTCCAGTGAGTTTGATATGCTACCAACCATATTTTCCACGTGCATGCAATGAAAACGACTAATAAATTTGAATATCCACAATCAGAAAATAAAATATAGTTTGAATTTTCACTTTCATTGGATCACGTCTTGTTTTCTGATAAAAAAAAAAAATAAAAAAAAAAGTAAAAAAAAAAAGAGGAAAACAAAGTGAAAATTGGTTCTTAACAAACTAAATAGATAATGATTTATGCCGTAAAGTTTTTGGTAGGTTTATAAAGGGCTTATCATCGGGCAATACTATAGAATTCGACTCTTTTTTTTTTGTTGTTTTGTTATGAGGTATGTTAAAATATTAATTAAATAATTAACTTAAGCTTTTAAGACATGCTCTGATTTAACATAGTATTGAAACAAATGTCAACGATTTCCTATCATAAGGACTACATGGAAGAGATCCTGAAGATGAATCTTTACAAGACAAGAACAATAAGAAAATGATTTTTTTTAGTAAAGTCAAGATTGGCGGAAGCGGAGCATGTCTTCGCCGAATAAAGGAAAGCTTGGGACTCAAGCTTTACTATATTGACAAAGATCCGCCCTCTCTAGAAGCAGAGCACTACCGGCGGAGCAAGAATGGGATACGGCGCCTCCTGCGCCGGCGGATGAAAATGGCGATGAGAATATAATAGTTTATGTGTTTCGTCAACAAATGTAGAACATAAACAAACGAAATATATGCTTACGTGAGTTACTGGTTCTTGGGCTTCAAATACAGGTTTCCGGGCTGCTAATCAAGGTGAGCTTCGTCAATTCATTGTCTCCTTCAAGATTCTCCTTCCTCACAAGAACTTGTATAAGATTTCCAACAACCACTTCATCCCTTTTCAATCGATTGATTTAGAATATCCTAGTGTGTGGACATGCCTCATTGTAACCAATATTTTTAGCAATGATACTATTTTCGTTGTTAAATAGACTATGTGGTGATTTTTGTTTTTTGATGCTCCCTCACATTCTCATGAATATCTTAGCATTAGGGTTTCACTCGGGCTTGTTTTATTCATATTTTTCTTATATTTTTTTTTTATAAATTCAATAGATCAATTATTAGATTTGTGGAGTCCATCATTGACTTATATGGAGTTCACATAAGTTCACAAATCTAATTAATTTGTAAGATGATACATAAAAAATATAGACAATTACTTATAAATTATATACTCTATTGCGAGAATTACTCAGATTTTCTATATTTGAACTTTTGTGGGCCTCCAATACTTATTTTGTTTTTATTTATACTGCGGGTCACTAGGTCAAATCACCTCCCTCTCTTGTATGGGCATGGTAAAAAAAAAAAAACTTATATTGTTTTTACTTCTTCCTAAATTTTCTCTTAAAAATTTAAAATCCCCTGAATCTCTTACTTTGACCTTGGAATTGTTTATACTTTCCCTAAATTTTCTCTGCAAATCCCGCGAATCAGATGTAATTTATTTTTTATTTTTTCTTGTCCCTAGATTTTCGTGTCTCCATGTTCTTTTGATAAATTCTTTTCCCTAGATATTCGGGTCTCCATGTTCTTCTGATGAGTGGACTTATGGTTTTTTATTTTTTTTATTTTTATAAAAAATTTATTAATTTTAAAATGGACCATCTCACCTAAAATTAAAATGACTAAAAGAATAAACTTTTTAATGAAAGAAAGCATTTTTGAAAAAACAAAAACGTTTTATCTACCTCGGAGGTTGTTGGACCGCCTATTCGACCACCTCAATCGTTATCCCTCTCGTCATAGCATAACTTTTTGTTGATGTAAATGGACGGCAAGATTGGACACCTGTCTGTGTGATGGGTTAGTTCTTGCACATTTTGCAACCGTTTCCGTGGCCCAATGATGCTTCGTTGAGAGCCACGAGCCTTCACATTCACACCCTGGCAATCATCCACCCTCAAGAAAAGCCAATAAAGTAAGAGGCCATCGCGTCATGCATTTCCATGCCGCGAGTCATGACAGGCACAAACGTGAGAAAATGGGGTGATGAATGATGATAAGATAAGTCATATGTGTGAAATCATTTTATTTATACTACATGATTAGAATGATGTTACGCTCATAATATGAACAAATTGTTGATATAAGTAACATGATTACACTGAATTTTGTAACATTTTATTAAACTTTGGCATACGTCATTCTCAACGTATGTCAGTTTTCAGTTTTCCCCAAGTAATGAGCCCCTGGCCCAACGCAAGGCCCATAGGGTACACCCTAGCTTTATATATTTTCAAGTAAGCCCCACAAGCCCAAAAGATCAAAGCTTGCTGAGCTCACGCCAGTCGAGAATCACGTAATAATAATAATAATAATAATAAATTTAATTATTTAAATAATAATTTTTTCGGACCCTTGATATGCAACACAGTCACATACTATTTGTAAGAAATAAGGGTTAAATACAAATTAAAAGTATGATAAAAACATGAAACTGAAATTATTTTTTTAATATAAAAAAAAAAAAAAACAGAGCCATTTGGGTCGTTGTTTCTCAGACAATGGATAATATCCTTAATTAACAAATAAGTATTGGTGCAGACTGGTTATTAATCATTCACGATGCACCTAACAAAAGTCTAAAGGATACAATTCTTGAGATTGAATTATAGAAGAAGAAGAAAAAAGAAATCTTTTATGGGAGTTCGACGTGGCACACTAAGAGAGGATCCTTATCCATTTTTTCCATTTACCAGTAAAGTACTGTCGAGTGGGACCAAAAGTCCAAGGTTGACTGGCCGTTATGACCTAGGAAACCCGCCCTCTGTTTTCCCAACTACCTTTACAGAGCAGCGACTATCTCTGAAACTCGAAACCAACCGTCTCTACACACTATCTCTGCGTGGAAAACCCTAAACATAGTACTATCTGTGTGTGTCTGAGGCCTAAATCTAAGTAAATGGCTGGGGAATGTGCAGGAGGAGGAGCTGAAAGGAAGGTGATGGTGGCCATTGATGAGAGCGATTACAGTCACTATGCTCTCACTTGGGTGCTTGCAAATCTCAAAGAATCCATTACAACTTCACCGCTTGTGATCTTCATGGCTCAGCCTCCTCCCAGAAGTAGTTACACCTTCTCCGCGCCTCTTGGCTCTGCTCGCATGTACTGCCCTGTTTCAGCCAGTTAAGTTCTTTGCCTCTTTTATGCTCTTTGGCGTTTGTTTCTGTAGCACAGAGCAAATGATGATTCGCTATTTCTATTTCTGTTTTAAGGTTTGAATTTTGAAGAGAAAAAAGAAAAAGTGGGTTTGGGTTTTGTTCAGTAGTTAATAGAATTTTATTATTCCTAAATCCTTTGTGATTTCTTTGTCGTATGCTTGGATTTTTTATACCCAAATAGGGAAGTGCAACAAGCTGTATTAGCTACTTTGTTCTACTTTTGTTTTGCAAGCCAAACCCTTGCTAGCTCATAATAAAAGTCGGGTTCAAACTTTAATTGAAATGAGGGAAATTTTTTACAAAAATTTATTAAACTTTACCTCGTGATTTATTTGAATCTTTAATTGAAATGAGGTAAATTTTAAAAGTCGGGTTCAAACTCAAAATTTTTGTTATGATACGGGTTAAATCACTACTTATATCAAAAGTTTAAGCTGATAAAAAAATAATAAATTTAATCATTTAATTAATATTTTAATGCTTACATTTTTATTTTTTTGTGATATTCTTCAATTAAGTGCTTCACTTTTGTTTCAATTGAACAGAGGAGTGTAGCTTTGTCTCTTAGAATCAGAGCATGCACCTCCTACTTGAAGGGTTTCATGTAGACTCCTTATGTCGTGTAACTGAGAAGTTGTGGCTGTTAAATTACCAGTTATCCCAAAAATTTAGGTAAGTTTAATCACTTAATCATTACTTTAATACTTCCCCTCACGTGTGGGTTCAAACTCTCTTTTAATTGGTGAGATTCAACACGTGAAATATTTAATTTAAATGGGAGGTGATTTGATGAAGTTAAGATTTGATCCCATGACTTTTGGTTCTGAAACCATGAAAAATTACTAGTTATCTCAAAAGCTTAAGTTAATAGGAAGATATAAGTTTAACCACTTAATCATTACTTTAACAGGGGCAAAGGTTTTGCTATGCTGATTTGGAGAGCTGATCCCCTTGCCTTTTTCCCATTCTTCTTCTTGTTTTCCATTTTCGAATAGTTAGTATGCTTGCGGGATGATACAATGAGTTGGAAATTTTATTTGAGATGTTGGAGTTTCTATTGACAAAATACATTTGTTTGTGCATGACAGCTCCGGAGTTAACAAACTCCGTCCAAGAAAATCATAAGAAGCTTACAATGGCTTTTCTGGAGAAAGCTAAGGAAATATGTGCTAGTTGTGGGGTACGTCCATTAGTAATTTCTCCTTCCTTTTCTAAAAGTTCTAATATTCTTTTTGGTCAATTTGGTTTACATGGCAATTTAACAGGTATTTTTCTCTTTCAATTATGCACATTCTAGATAGCTCACATTTAAGATATAGAAATATGCAATTTCATATGTTTCTTCCTTTTGACCACACCGTTGAATAAATGTTGTTTTTGTAGGTAAAAGCAGAGACAATTACAGAGGTTGGGGATCCTAGTACGGCCATATGTGACGCGGTTCAAAAGTTTGACATCAGTTTACTTGTTTTGGGTGAGCGTGGCCTTGGAAAAATCAAAAGGTTAGTTTTCCATCATAAGATTAGATTGGCAATTTGGAATATGCTTTAACATGATGCATGCTAATGCAAAGAAGGCCACCCCATTATTGGCCACTGATAGCCTTGTGTTGATACAGGGCTCTTCTGGGGAGTGTGAGCAACTACTGTGTTCAGAATGCAAAGTGCCCTGTCCTTGTTGTGAAGAAACCTAAGTAACGAGTGTGCTACATTTGTAACATTTCCAATCACTGAGTTGATTTATGGTTTTTTTATTTTATTTTATTTTTTTTAATTTTTTTTTTTTATTTGAAATGTTGTTTGATACATTTCAGAATGTAAATGCAGTTAATGATGAGAAGGGAAGGTGACTTATTTGACAAATTCTGATAATTTTGTGGCACACTAGATAGAATCGTCTATATTAGTGTTGTTTCCATTTTTAAAATCTGCTCAAAGTTCCTCCGAAGCAGCAGTAGCCAGAAAATATCAGAAAGTGTCTTTTTACTTTAAATAATTGGTCAAGTTTGTGTAGAAATGTATGCAACGTAATTTCATGAAGAAAAGAGGAAGATTACGAGAAACATGATGTGTTTCATATCTAAAGAAGCAATGGCTGCAACCTCGTTTCTTATTGATACTGATTGACCACCAGAATGGTCTAAAGCTTCAGCTGTGTGATAGTACTTAAATCTCATAAAGCATTAAAGAAATGTGTAATCACTTGACAAAGTAATGGTTGAGAATTGCTGCCAACCGAACTCCTGCTTGGGCCAACCGCAAATTGACTATTGGTAACCGGGAGAGGAAATATTCATCTGCAAACAGTTTTCATATTGTTTCTCATCATATGCTGAAGAACAAATGAACAAGGACAACTGGTGAACTCATAAGGATTTACTGGTTAATTACCTTCTAAAACTGATCCTTCAGTCACACCTTTGTATGCCCAGTCACAGGCTGCTTTGATGCCTTCAGATGCATATCTGCAGAAAAGTTAACCAATCTTTATATAGCCATCAAGTTGATTAGGAAGAAGTAATCAAGAAATGCTCCATATACGATCTACCCTAAGGTTTTGAAGAAAAAAACTCAAAATACAAGGACCAATTTTTAAAGTTGAAAGAACTAGTGATACAAATGAACATATGACATATGAACTTGCTCAAAAATACTAGGTAAGTAAACTGTGGTTGTGAAACATACACGTTTGCACATGTTGTATCAGTATAACTGCAGTTCTCCCATGTCTGAACTTGATCTGCCCATGCAGTCTGTAGTTGAAATATATGTTAAAAAACAAAATAAAAAAACATTAGGTTGATGATGAAGATACATAAACATATACCAAGTCTAACACAGACATACTAAGCAGCAAATAAGCTACCGTAATGTTTTTTTGAATTGCACCAATCATGTCATCCACATTAGAGTTGTAGAACCTTTCTTGAGCCGTCTCTATTATGTTGTCGTCCCATACCTGTATGCATCGGTGTGAGTTTATTTACCCCAGTGATTTTGCAAGCTAAAAGTATGATTTAAAGGCTGAACCACGATTTCACTAAACACGAACTTCATTAATATGGTTTTGAAATCGTATCCTTTCAAACAACATATTTTGAAATCACTAAACCAAACGGACTCTAAATTGGTTACTAGACTCACATGGTGAAGATTTTGCTTCCTCGTATACCAGTGAACACCAATGGTGTTGCCTCCCTTGTCTGAAGTAAAACCCGCATGTAGAGGCTGCAATAAACAAGTACTGTAGTTAAGGATGTATCAGTAGTTGGTGATGATAACGTATCACATCCGGACATGTTGTCTATATGTGTCGTACCTGATGAATGTCTCCCATAAAATGAGAGTAAAATAAGAGTGCTTCTGTGAGATTATCTGATAGTTACAATTCATTGAATTAGAAACACAATTTGGTTAGCAAAGTTGCATTAATGGGCAGAACATCCATAAGAGAAGCACTTTATGGTGAAAGAAACAGTATATTGTAGTTTTTGTTCAAGAATTTACTCGAACTCTTATCATTGCTGCGAATGGTTAACAGCTGCTTGGTGTAATTTTGGACAGCCCCTGCAACGCACCTCCCCTGCTCTCCACTTTCATCCTTGCAATCCCCTGAATATTGAAATGACTGTTTAGTATGAGACAATTACTCTACACTTAGAACTTGACTTGTGACTAGGGTTTGTAATTTTTTACACGGCTTATGAATTCGACATAAAACCAACGTGAAATTTGTGGGTTAAGGTTGATGGGTTTGACTCGTTTAATTAAATAGATTGGATTATAGTTTAGCTATATATTTTTATACTCATGTTAAAACTCAGACAGATAACTTTTTACACAACTCTGGGAACTCAATATGAAAATTAGCGGTTTAGTGCTGGAGGATGGTAGCTACCCCACCAACACCCAAGAAAAAGAAAGAAAAAGGGAGTTGGGGGACAAGAAGAGAGAAAGGAAACTCACTCTCGAACTGGTAATTGCAAACATCAGGGGTATTCACGTAGTGAAGGGGTCTTGACCAGGGATAATGAAACTTGATCTCATCTGCCCATGAACACACACTCTCCAATTCATTCTCTGCAGATTTTGGAAGCAGCTCTTCAACTATCTCTGCTGCTGCCTTGTTCAAGCGTGACTGTTTATTACAACACAGAAACAAACACATGGAATGAATATTTCTGAGAGACAGAGAGAGAGAGGGAGGGACAGAAACAGAGATGATCAATTACCTGCGCAATCTTGCAGACTATGTAATGCCCATCATTTCCCCAAGCATTAATGACTGGGAATAGAAGCATCAGTGACACAATAGCCACTATCTGGGCTCTGCAGCACTTCATCTTCCTGCCGCCCTTCAAAACCATCAACATCACTGCAACCATTTTATGTCCTTTCTCTTGTATTTTCAAGTAAAAGAACAGAGAACCCAGAAAGAAAACTACAATTAAGGATAAGGTTGGTGTGAACTGTATGAAAAACCAAAAGAAATCATTTCAATGATTGTTTTGCAAAAGTATGGATGTGTCATATGTGTCTGTCAGCTTTCGTTCATGGTATCCTCTTAAAGTAGGAAGCGAAGTGATGGCTGGAAATGAATCTTGCTGCTACGTGCTTGGAAAGGCAAGGAACTAAAAAGAACGGAATTGACGGATAAATGTGGTGTGGTTTTGGGATTGTAACATTACTTTGACTGTAAAAGTGTCAGAATTCTAAAATATACGTTACAAAGATCCTGCACAATTACTATATGGAAATTAAGAAAAAAAAGGTATGGGTTTTGAATTTAGTTGGCATATGAGATGTCATATGATGTCAAAAAGATTATATTACAACATTTACTGAAATTTACTTTAAGCAACAAAATTTGACAAAGTAAAATAAACATTCAAGTAAAATCCAAGTCCTAAAATTCATTACAAGGACAATAATCCTGAAAACTTAGAAGAGAATAATCATGCAAAGAGGAATTTCTCATTCATGAATTTCTTACCAAAGTAGCAATGCCTTTCTTCACAACTTTTCTCTGCTCTAGGAGGTGCTTTTGTTTTTCTGTTTTTTTTTTTTTTTTTTTTTTTTTTTGGGGGGGGGGGGGGGGGGGGGGGGGGGGGGTGTTATTTGGCTTCACACTAGCTTGAAAAGCCTCAAAAAAAAAAAAAAAAAAAAAAAAAACTTTATATAGAGACAGTGGGCCTAGGTTGTACGAGGTAACAATCACTAAGTTTATCACACGTCAAATACATGCATCTTATACGATACGGAGAATGGTTCATTAGGCATGTCAAATATATGTATTGTATCGTATCGTATACGATACAAAGAATGGATCATTGGGTTATACATGATAATTGTTGGAGTGTTTTATGGTTGTAAATTTGCTAGCCAGCGATTTTTCTTCATGGTTGAGCTATGAGAGGACTTTCTGTACGACAATGGTGTTCCTGCAAAATAAGGGTAAAATCAGAGGGTCTTCAGTTTGGTGTCAAAGACTTTTCGATGCTTAAGTTAGCATCTTTGTTTGTAGATAGAAAATATACGAGAGAGAGAGAGAGGGAGAGATGAATCTCTGGGAGAGAGAGGGAGAGAGACGTGAGTGACGTCTAGAGAGCGAGGCATGAGTTTCCTGGAGTCCCATGGAGAAGGAACTGTAGGAGAGGAAGAAGACTAGCTCCCAGAAAATGTCCTTTCTCTTTTATCCCTAGGTTCAAAAAATTGTATGCACACGTGTCACAAAGTGAGTGGATGATGGCATATTGTAAATAAGTGTAAGCAGTTGAGACCCATAATGGGATATTTTCTCCCCTACAATAATAAATAAATAAATAAATCGTTATATCAATTATGTGGAGTAAAACTCATACTTTCTAGACAATTTCTTTTTAAAACACACACACACACACACGAATCAACTCAATAAGGAAACTTGGACCTGCAGCCTTGAGAACAGCCATCAATATATGTTTAATTTCAGGAAACAGGGTGGAGCATAGTGCGGATAAAACTTCACAGGCTTCTTTCAAATAGCCCCAGTGCTAGAAAGCTTAGGAGCATTGATCAAATCCCAATAAGTCAATCCTAAGTCCTAATCCTAAGGTATTACTTGTTTTTAAGCCACTTAATAAATCTATTAATCTGTACAAACAGGACTAATTTGACCTAAATCAACATTAAACATCCCAGTTAGGCCAGAGAAAATTCTAAGAATCCTTTATATTAAATGTATATTTTGCCCCAGCCAGCTTGCACCCTCATTAAAACTACATGCTAGATAGTAGATTCACATGTTTTAATGATATATGTCAATTTAATAGCATGAATTAAAAGAATTTTGCAATAATTTAACTTAAAGAAAAACTTTGTCTAAAATAAAAGGGAAAATTACAGTTTACCCCCCTAAAATTGACAGCATTTTTCAATTCGAACACCAAAGTTTTAATTTTTGCAATCCACCCCCACAAAGTTCCAATTTTTTTCAATTCGACCAATATTATCCCTGAATTCCTATATTGCCCATAATTTTTATTTTTTTATTTTATTTTTTATGAAAAAAAAAAACAAAACAAATTTGGGGGTGCAAAAATGGCCAAATGGACCGAAATTTTTTTATAAAATTTTTTTTTTATAAAAAAATAAATAAATAAAAATTATAGGCAATATGAGAAGTTTTGGATATAATTTATCAAATTGTAAAAATTTGAAACTTTGGGAGGTGGATTGCAAAAATTGAAATTTTGGTGTTCAAATTAAAAAATGTTATCAACTTTAAGAGGGTAAACTGTAATTTTTCCAAAATAAAAACATGAAATGAAATACATTAAATCATGCTCTTCTTTTTATTTGAACCTCTCAGTACTATGCCTTTTAATTTATTCTGTAATAAAAGATGGTCAATAATTAGAGCATTTTTTTTTTGTTTACTAAGAACCTCTGTAGAAGGGAAATAATGACAGTTGATCAATAGCGTGCCTTTCTTTATTTTATCCTTTTCTTTTTCTTGTCATGTCGACCATTAATGGAGGACAAATATGTGATTATTGCATGTATGGAACAAGTATAATTCGTTAAGATAATGAAATTAGGTGGCTTACCTTTTTCCTTCTTCTTTCTTTCTTTTTGGATATTCATTACGTCTCTGTTTTGGATGTCACACAAGAGAAACCAAAACCAAAACCAAAGAATTGTTCCAGAAAAGTAAGTTTATAAATGCACACAACTAGACGTCTACTTTCACCCAAAAAAGAACAAACCAATGGGTATCATAAACAATATGAAATTCGGTTTTAATCGTGTTAAAACAATACTTATTATAAGTTCTTTTCATAATTTTTGTTCTGATTTTCTGTTAAATTATAATTTTTTTAAAAAAAATTAAGCTAATAAAAAGTAGTTGAATGAATTATTTTATTAATATTATAACAAATTGGTTGAGACATTTGATCGACGTTAGTTTCAAATCAACATCTATGGTCCAATATATCATAGAGATGTGATGTCATGGTGTTTTGCCAATCGCCATTTGAGAAGACATATGTTGGTACACTTATTAGAATAGCAATCAAATGATTGAATCAATAACTTAAGTTTTGAGATAAATAATGATTTAATAATATAATGTTATAATAGAACTTTTGACTTACTCTAGTTATTAATTTTTAATTAAATATTTCATGCGTTGAATCTTACTTATTGAGGAAGAATTTAAATCTATACATGAAATGAGGTCTTAAATTGAAAAAATATACTTTAACCGCATAAACTACCACAACATTTTCACTTACGCCTCCGAGGCCCTCATACTACCATCACGAAGATATTTTTTTCCCCTTAGATCTAAATGAAAATAATAATAAAAAAAAAAAAAAAACAAAAAAAAAAAACAAAAACAAGAGGTCTCATCTATTTTATTACTTCAATTTGAAACTCTTTAGAATCACTTATAAAAGTTTAATAGCATCTAATAAAAAATTAATAGAAAACTTAATATTCACAAGTGCCTTTATAATCTCTTAACCCAATGTTAACTATTCATCTTCACGATGTGGGATTAAGAGTATTACAAATCTCCCTGTCTCTTATAAATTATTGACGTCCTTAAATATTACATAGGATTACTACCCACTATCTAAATAAATAATTCACCTTCTTACTATAATATGAAAGTGAGATGTTAGACTACATTTTGACATGGCATCACCAACACGATAGCATAATATCTAATGGTAGCAATTATGAGTCATGTTTGAGTACCAAACATCCAATTGGATATATAGACCATGAGCCTATCTATGCTCAACAAATAACCACCTACCTAATAATACTGAGCCAACAACTGGAACCCACCCACCACATTTTTCCCTTTTAACTCTGAAATTATAAAAAGGCATCACGTCCAGGTTGTGCTTTGCCCCACCGGCCCACCGCCACCCTTCAATCACTAGTCTTATTTGCACTTTTCTTTAGTGGTGACTCATTGACTCTGACACTGTGATTTACGTGGATAATATGGTTAGATGACTTCAACTTAGTCAATTAAAGTAAAAATATAAGTTTGAGCTAGCAATTTAAACAACAAAATTACTAATAAAAATCTCTATAGTAATTACACGATCAGTAAAAAAATTGAAATTATTCACACTTAATGCTATCTTTGGAAGCGTTTGGCTTGGGTCAAGTTTTAGTTTCGTATCCGGACATAAAGAATATTATTTGTTCTAACAACAACACTAAGTCCGGTTTCAACTAAAACTAGACCCAATTCAAATCCAAATGTTTAACATGTGAGATAGAGAAAATGTTAGGTGGAGGATAGAGGACTATACCCAGTTGAGATTCTTTTATCACAATTGTGGGAAATAAATCACATGATTCATGAAATTGGACCACTACTATGAACAGTACCCAACGATATAAACACTGGAATTGTTTAAAATCAGGAAGTAAAGTCTATGTTTCACATTTTAGGGTTTTGGATTGGACCACTTAATATCTGAACAGAAAGAATAAGATAAAGGAGGGGTATAACTCTAATGTGAAAAAGAGAAAATGATCGGTGGTAAAGAAAAATCCAAATTAATTCACATGATTCATGACATTGGTCATATTTTCTTGTTTTGGACCACTAAATGGTTGGACATAATAACGCCCACAACTTAGTTGATCATAACTTTGTGGTGGGGAATGACATCGACCAATCATCTAAGAAACAAACAGAACAAGAGAGTGATGTATGGGTTCTTTAATTTCTTTTTATAAATTTCTAATTATAAATTGATGTGCCATTTTTTTTTTTTTTTTTATCTAATACATTATCTCTCCTCTTAATAAAGAATAAAGAATTATTGAGAAAAATATTTAAATAGAATAGTAAAAATATTAAAATAGAAAGCTAGGACGTAGGTAGGTAGGTGTTTTGAAAAATTAAGTAGTTAAAGTAAAAAAAATAAAAAAAAATAAAAATAATAGTTATCTTTTTAAGCAATTGAGAGCAAATTTACTAATTCCAATGTAAATGTTGTTCTAAACCATTAATTTCATTCAGGTTGTGCCCATGACATTTATGTAAGCTATTCTATGAGTTTTATAAAAAAAAAAAAAAAAATTGAAATACTACTTAATTAGCATTCTCCTAATATTTTTTTAAACATTTTTAAATGAATTGACATGCTTAGTTAATTATTGGTGTGAATAAATGGAACATGCCAACTTAACTGAGATGGCATTTCTCGTAGGAAAATTACCGGAAAAGCTCAACAACTATAACCATTTTTCCAAAATAAAATATTGCACCAACAAGAACTTAGCTATCGCCGCGTGTCAACATCCGAGTGGTGGAGGCTTCACAAACCTGACCACCACAAAATTTGGGACCAGACCTTTCCGACCTTACCCACCATATCATGTATTATAGGATCAGATCCTCTGTGTCTCTGTGAGCATATGCCGCTATGAGTCAGAGCCCCATAGTCACTCACTACATCATACCCTCGACGCTGACTCAGCCATCCCAATCCTATTCTTGTTCCAAAAAGGCCGCATGCCATTTCTGACGTGTCGCCAAGAATTCTATTCTACTAAGCCAATCGTTATCCTGCACGTCACCGTGCAGAAGCCTCGAAGCATTTTCATTTCCCTTTTAAAAGCCCACGCCCTCTACTGTCTCAAGCCTCCACTTCTTCACCTACCTCTCTCAACACCACCATTTTTCTCTGCCCCAAAACTCTGTCGTTTTGATGGAAGTCGCAGTGATATTCAACAGGCTGGACGATTTCGAGGTCTCCCTGCAAAACCCATCGCTGCTTTCTCGGGTTATTTTGCTCTCCAAATGGGGCGCGTTGATTCTTGCACTGGTCGCGTCTCTGGGCACCATAGTGAACAGATTCAAGGTTTTGATCGTCAAGCTCCGGAGACAGAAGTCGATAGCTAAAGAGCCTCTTTTGAAGTTCGCCAACGATGATGATTTTGACAGCGAAGACGAAACTTGTTCCTCATCGTCATCTTCTTTCGGAGATGACCAAGAAGAAGAAGATGATGATGATGATGACGACGACGACGACAAACCCGAATGGGATCGTTGCCGATCTACGGATGAAGATTTCCGGGTGGCCGGTGGGTCGGGTCGATACGCGGAAGGCGAAGGGCATAATCGTAAAAATAAGTTCCGGCGACGGTTCTCGTGGGCGGACTTCGCCGGCGGCGGGAGCGTCGTGAAGCTCTGGGACCATCTGGGCTTAGGGTTGGACTTCGATGTCGACGATGACTCGTCGGAAAGTTTGATCTCCGTCTATGACACCAACAAAGAGAAGGGAATTTGCTCCCATATTGGCGGCAAACGACTCTTTCCGACGGTGTCAACGTCGTCCTCCCCGCCGATGATATTGACGGCGGCGAGGGCTAGCTGTTCCGGGGGCGTGTCGCTGCGCGTGTGGGACACACGCGTCCGGTGTCGAATACCGGCAATACTCGCCGAGTGGACCCGGCGGCCCCAGCTCGGAAAGATGGTGGGCCATGTCGGATTCGGTGGCGTCGAGAAGCTCTACGTCAGGGATGACACTAACGGTGACCTAACCATTGGAGACGTGAGGAATATTAGCTCGCCATTAGCGAGTTTAACTGGATCCGACGTGGACGCGTGGTAAAGACGCCGATGGCGTTATAGTTCCCGACGAATATCTCCACGAATGAGTAACGAAGCGGTGCACGGAACTGACTCTGCCGTGACTCGCTGTAAATTCGCTGTTAATTTATCTTGGCTGTCGAAGTGGCCAAAACAACAGAAAATTGTGAAAAAATTAGGGGAGGCCACTTTATAAATATTTATATTTTCTTAGACTTGATAATTTTTTTATTTTTATTTTTCCTTTTTATTCCATCACATATTGCTTGTGATTCAGCAATAGGATCTTTAATTCTTAATGTGGGCAAGTAAATAAAAAAATCATTATTAATAATTCTTTCCTCAAACAAACGTGTTGATTTATGAAGCGTGTGGACTAAGGTTGGTCTTTGCTGATTCGAACAGTGTGAATGTTGAGATAATTTGTTGACAAATTCAAATTAAGGTTAATTTCAACTCCAATTACCAAGAAATTTGAGACACGAATAACGTGCCTTAAATGATAGTTTATCTTTAATTTATCCACGGTAATCTCAAACTTTGGATCAAACCATTTACTTAGAGGTACACAAGCTTGAATGGACTTTGTACAATTTTGGACCAGATTGATGTCATGTGTGGACAAAAGTTAAATGCTGGGAATTTATTTTACAGTTAAAGAGTTTGCTTTATTGTGTACAAATCATTTAAATATAAGATGTATTATTTAAAATGTTAAATTACATGACAATATATAATTATCAAATAAAATTTCTTTGTTTCAAAGTTGGCATTCCCCGACTGTTTCTTGTAAATCATTTTCTTGAGAACTACTTTGATTTTGTTTTACTCGTGCTCAATTTACTATTAATTCTTTGAGTCATGAATTAAGAACGCCGGCATGCATGACTGTTCATGCATGCCAGACATTTTTTTTTAATAATTATAATAATAAAATATTATATTTTATTATTATAAAATATCAAATCACCCCGGTGTGCATCACGTAGGGCGTGATGTTTAACATCACCTTAATTCTTTAGTAACAAGGTTGGTCGGAAATCAAAGTTAAAATTGTTGAAGTCAAAGTGGCTAAGTTTTATTGCTTATACAAATGAATTTTGGTTTTTTTGTTTTTAATAAAAAAAAAAAAGCTGATACAGAAATAATAACCAAACCCCACTCAATTAAAAAGCTCTAAGAATTTAGAGTTACGTGTCCATTAGACAGCTATTACATAATTATGCACTTAGTACACGACGAAACATAGGAAACTCCGTCAAGGGACCACTTTCAAAATATAAACTCCAAAAAATATAAGACGTCAAATAATTAGAAAAGTCTTTATTAAATAAATATATATTAAAAAGATTTATTTGACTTAACCATCATCGAAAGCTTCTCATTGGAGGCTGGCCCAAACCGACATCACTCCAATGATCTTATTTCTTATTTTATAAAGTGGCCATGATTCGGTCCCCCAACCGTGTAAAAATTCAGTTCAACATCTGGGCTTTGTCTTATCTTTAGATGAATTAATAGAACAAGTTATTCTCTCAAAAAAAACATCTGGGCTTTGTCGTGGTTTCAAAATTAAAATTGAATAGCAAAATAAGAAGTTCTGGATGCTCCATAACTTTCAGATTCATCTAGTTTTGGGTGGGAAATGGTGGACTTGTTTTGTTTGGGCTAAAATTTGGACCAAGTGTGTGCCTTTTAGATCATTCTAGCCCATGTCCATCTACATCATCGGAACTGGCCACAACTACTGTGTTATTGACATTAATATTCCATCCAATACTAATATTAGTACTAATACTTTGCAACTACCTTCCTCAAAAAGACTGCATGTCGAAGCTCCCTCACTGGCTCCAAGCCGGCGTATCTTTGGTGGTTTTCTTCCTGCTTTGCAGGTGAGGTGACCCAATGTCCCGTCCGACCGTGCAAAGATTTGGTAGCATCATGCATATATATATATAATACTCTAACCACAAAATTCACTTGCTTGCCATTGCATGCGAGTAACTTAAAATTATGTCTGACAAAAACACCGGGAAGTTTCAAGCACATGATCATGTCATTTTACCGGGGCATTCACAAATAGAAAACTTCGGTTGACGGAAGGTAATTCTTTTGCTGTGAGTCGCAAACCCAAATACGGAATAGGCTAATTCGCAGGCAACTGAATCGTCCATTAACTTGATGAAGTCGATCGGTGAAGTCAAATGGCTTTTCATTTGAGAATTGTGCATGTAGGTTTTTTTTTTTTTTTTTTTCTTTTTTTAAATTATTATGGCTAAGATAAGATTCCACTGATAATTAAAAGATTACATAGAGATTTAGCATAATTCAAATTTTACATAATAATTATTTCGTTCTTTTTTTGATAGGTGGGGAGCCCTCAACTCTCCCGTTTCAACCCAGGAGTTTATGGTCCATTAATAAGTAAAGAAGTGCCATATCCTCATAAAGGAATCCAACGATTGGAGGCAAGTTAACCATGTCATTGATTGATCAAGATTAAACTTCATAAATGATTAATCAAATTGGTGCATGTTTTACTACTACCTTGTAGCATTAATTAAACTTTGGTACAAAATGAGATGTGCATCCACTAGCATATACTTGGTGTGCTTTTTAACTAGCAATATATATCATCCTTAATTACGTGCGAATCAAGCTAGAGATTATGGGTCAGAATGATGTATTAATTGGTGTATATATAGAAGAAAGAAGAAGAAGAGGAATACAAAGAGATACATCAAAAGCACTAATTTAACTTATTTATATAGGACATTAATTATTTAAAGCCATACAGAGCAGGATCAATCTTCCCTTTGGGTGGCCAACGAATCAATTAAATGATCTTATAATTCACAACGGATGCTATCTAATCGATATCCAAAACCTTGGAGACGTAAAAAAACAAACAGAAACAAAAATAATCAGACATTTAAACACCAACCTATGCACAATGCACGCAGCAAATTACTAAAACCCTCTAAATCCATTACACCAAATCCCTCAAATATATATATATATATATATATCTCAGTATTCTGGTAGCCCTTTCAGAAACTCGAAAACGGACGGTGACATGGAGTTACCCACGTTTGGCGACGCGTACGACGAATCAGGATATCTGTAAACAGGCCGAGGCGAGCAGTAGAAACTGCTCGAATTCGGGGTAAACAAAGGGATATCAGCGAAATATTGATTGGTTTGGTTTTGGTTTTGGTTTAGGTTTAGATTCGGTGACAGAAAGGAGGACGAGCTTCCCTTCCCGCCGCCGCCGCAATTCTCATCGGTGAGAGCCGAAGATGAGTCATTGTCGTCGTGGCTAACAGGCTTCACGTTACGATCATTTCCACCTTCCAAAGACAAGCTCTTAATATCGCTCTTATGGGGTTGATGGTGATGATGATGATCAGGTTGGGCAGTGGGTTCGTCGTCGTTGGGACGAGACACGCCGGTGAGCTTCTGGACGAGAGCCATGAAATCCCGAGCCTGGGTGTGGATGATCTTCGGAGAATGGGTGTATATAATCACCGGTCGCCGCTGTTGCTGCCTGGCCGGAGCGGCGGAGTCAGAAAGTACCGAAGACATTGACGTTGAAGAACTCGAAGATGACTTGTGAATGAAGTGGGATGCCTTGTTGATCTTCAACGGAGACGGACGTGGACCTTTGATGTCCCTCCCTGAATTCTCATCATCATCCACGTGAAATTTTGCAGTGCTCATGCTTAGTTACAGATTCTTGGATCCAATACAAAGAAAAAACTGCGCTTCTTCTATATACGTTTTTGTTTGGGGATGAAGAGGAAGGGAAAGAGAGAGGTAGCCGAATATATAGAAGGGTAGTTGGGGATGGAGAGCCAGCGATTCTGACCGTTGACATATATATATAAAAGAGATTCATCAACGGTTTTAAAATGTAAGGGTCTAGCGGAAAGAAGCTGTTAGACGCTACCATTAGTTGTTCTCTTGGGAGTCTTTGTCGGCTGACAGCGGACGGCGCAGTTGGCGGGAGGGCAAGTTGTTTTATTTATTTTTAAATAGGTGTTGTATATGGTTTTTTTTTTTTTCCTTAATTTAGTTGTTTGTTTTCCTTGTTCAAACTTTAGTTATTTATTCTATTTTGTGTCAGTTAATTAGGTTGCTAATTAAACAACATGTCAAGCCAAACCTAAATCTTCGATGTTTGATTTGTTTTGAATCATGCGTAACCAATTAATTAAGAATCGTTTTTAAGATAAACATATTGATAAGTAGTTTTCTTTTAAAATTGGTTAGATGAATTTCTTTTAATTTATCCTATTAAACTAATATATGTTCAAAATATATGTGATATTTATATGCATTTTCACATACACTGATTGAATACATGTCAGTTTAATAAATTAAATTTAAAAAAATTCTAACAGTTTGATTTGAAAGAAAACTTTATTAAATTTGTTAAGCAGCACCTGTAATAGAGTATTGTAGTTAGTTTTTTTATTTTTATTTATTCATTTATTATCTTTCTATCTTTCTCATTTGTTTCCCAGAATATTTAGGCATGAATACAAAAAATAAATAAAAAGAATGGCCAGGAGTGAAGAGTGGGGGAAAGTACAAGGATAATGTGGGTTCAGACCATTTACAGAGTAAAACAATGAGCTTAAAACTTCATAAGTCATAACAAACATGCATAGAATGTGGTGGGCTTGATCCAAATGTAGCATGTGTGTCGTTAAACTTGCAAAATAGTACAAATTTCATATCTCAGCTCCGCTTTCTTGTTTTACTGTATTAAACATAAAGAAATATATATATATCCTAACAATGAAATGACTGTTTTATTAAATGGAGAGAGGGTCTTGTCCTTATGGGGACAACTATTCCTTGAATGCTGGGGATCAAGTCAACTCTTCAAGGCTCGTGGCGCTATTTGACTTTGGATCAAATATGAACACAACTATTCAAACGTGTAGTTTAATTAGATGTCACTAAAGTCAAAGTTTCTGAAGTTTTATATATTATCTTTAATAAATAAGTAGATCAACACCTTAATTAACTTAAAGAATTAAAACAGCTATCCTTATGTTTAGTAATTAATAAAAAGATAAACAAAGGCAAGTTAAATTTGTATATATGAATTTTTAATCTTTTCAAAAGTCAACTGAAGCGAGCTTAGTTGATGCCTTGCGCTTGTTCAAAAATCAGAATATTCTTCGTACGTAGCTAGCAAAAGCATGAGCCGGCGGGGGGGGGGGGGGGGGGGGGGGGGGTTAGCGGAAAGCCAAAGCCAGCTTCATAGCCTCCATTCATAAAAAGTCCATTCCTTTAACTGTGATTATGTGTATCTACCAAAACCTTTAAAATCATCCCATCTTTATGCAGCAAAAAAAAAAAAAAGGTGGGAGTTTATAGAACTAGTGCAGAAATATCGTTTATTCCTTTAAGGAAAAAAAAAAATGTTTAAATTGGTCTATGGAGTTTGCTCTTAGACAAATATCTTCTTAAAATTTTAAAAGCGAAAAATTATTTAATGTAGTGTGCCAATAATGGGATGCGATTTTGAATGTCATTAAAGATTTTGATATTTCTCAAATAATACTAATTATTTTTTAAATGAGATAGTCAAATGCGTAATCCACCGAAATAATTGGTCAATTTTTAAAACCCTAAAATGTTATTTGTCAAATAGTCAAATTCCTAGACCAATTTAGCAATTTTGGGTTAGCTTTAATCAGACAAATTAACCAGTAGCCATCCAAAGATGCCGATGTTGACAGATGAAAGCTCATGGTATCATGGTCAGAATCCATCACCGTCTTTTTCATCATCAACAAACATATATTCATTAGTCAAATCCATGAAACAGGAATTTTAATAAATGAAACGAAATGTATATCCATTACTTTCCAAAAAAAAAATAGTAAAAAAAGAAAAAGTAAAATAGCTTTTCAAAATCTATAATCTTGAATGGTAGGTGATTGCTAATTAAGAACGACCAGACCCAAATTAGTCCTTTGTTGAAACTATTCCATCCTTTTAATTTGTTTTTATTATCTTTATTTTAATTTATCAATTATCTTTATTGATCGTGCTAGCTAGACAGCACTAGCAAAAAATTAATAGAGATGAGCGACGGTTGACCTCCCTTTTTTTTTTTTTTTGGGAGTTGGTGAGTAATTTTAAAAGAGGAATCGGTGAATATTCAATTCTTGCAAGTTTCTATATCCCAATTGCCGGCTTGTTGTGCAAGGATTGCTGTTATTGCAAGTTTTATTATAAGATTTCTTAGAAATTGATGTAATAGTTTATAATTAGTAAAATGATTAAATAACAAATTTGAATTATCAATTTAATTAGTTAGTGATTAACTCGTTAATTATACATTTTGAGTCATTTTACCTATTATAATAAAAAGCAGGAATGCTTTTGGTCAGAATTTGTAGGACAATGAAACAAAATATTTTTCAACATTTTATGTGTATAAATAAAAAGAACCGTAAATAGTTGGTAAGAACAAACTAAGAAACACTGACCGAAATCATCCCCGATGTTTTTTCAACCCTTAAAAAGATAGATATATAGATAATTAAATAATCAACGGACAAGGTCTAGTTGTGTACACACAATTCAAATACATTACCTTCTCTCTTGTTTCCTCCGTTTTGAATTTGCATAGTTGGGTAAACAGGAATGCTTGAATTTGTGTATATCTTAAACTAGTTTGAATTTTATAAACAGGAATGCTTCCCCCTCCAACTTCTGGTCATAGGAAAGCAAGATTAAAATTTTATGTGCTTTGACAACAAATCCCACGATTAAAATTTTTCTATTAGCAATGATTATTGGCGTGTATATTTAGGAAAATTGCTCCATACTCCTTTGAGTTTTGGCCTTGTGATAGCTAAGGACATGTATTTTTAATTTTGACCATATGTCACAAATCTGTCAGTATGTTAATTTTCTCCTTCGACTTTTAAATGGTAAAATTTAGAAGTGTCAATTGACACATTATCCACGTAAGATCAATAAAATCATTCACATGTATTAAAAGTCAAGTCATATGAGCAGTGTTTTTTTTTTTTTTTTTTTTTTAACTTCACTTTAGATTCTTGAATTACCACGTAATTTGACAAGTTCTCAAAACTTGAAAACTTTTCAATTTGAATTCCTAAACTTTCAATTGCAATCAATTTAAACCACTCTATCAGATTTAACCGTTAACTTCTAACGACAATACTTAAAAAGACCAAAATATCTATAATTTTCCTTTTTTTAATTTTTTAATTTGGAATTAAGGGTAAATTTGAAAATTTATAAAAAAAATAAAAATTAAAGGGTATAAACATCATTGTTTCACGTTTAAGGTTTAAAATTTGACGGAAGAGTTTAAATTGATTGCAATTAAAAGTTCAGGTGTTCAAATTGAGAGGTTTTGAAATTTTGGGAGCTTGTCTAATCTCGTAGTAATTCAAGGGTCTAAAGTAAAGTTACTAATTTTTTTTTTTTGAAAGAATAAAATAAAAGGAGAAAAAGCTAAATACAAAAAAAAAGAAAAAAAAAAAAAAAGAAAAAGACAAAAAAGATGGGTTTTCACCTCCTCTCTAGTCTCTCTAGTCTCTACCCTTTTTTTTCAGTCTTTTTTTTTTTTTTTTTTTTTTTTAAGACATATGTGGTAAGAGAATATGACTTTTAATACATGTGACAGAATTTTACTAGTCTTATATGAAAAACTATACTAGCTAACACTTTTACGGAAAAATCGACGGAATGACCTATTTATCATATGGTTAAAACTAAGATCATTAATTGTCAAAATCAGAAACTCAAAAGTCTTTTTATCTATCACAATATCAAAACCATTAGGTCCGAAGCAATTTCCTTGACTTGCTGCTTTTAACCACGTGCAGCTAAGGCAGCGATTAATATATGGTCAAAAATCAACCAATGCTGCTTCCTCACTCAACTGTTTTCCTAGTTCCGACCTTCTTCAATTAGGTTGTTTTCCAGTAAAATGTAATTATAGTATACGAAGAAAAAATCACAACACATTGTTGTCAAATGTCCAATAAGGTAGAATTAAGATTTATTCTATCTTTTATTTATCATGTTTCTAAATTTCATCAGTTATTCAGTTATTCTTCAATTAAATTAATTTTTTTTTTTTTTTTTCGTTCCTTTATTACAAACATTTATATGGACCCAATGGTCAAGTACTTCCAACTTCCATATGGAGCCCAATAAGCCCAAATGAAAGCCAGTCGGACTTGAACCCTTGAATAGTAGGCCTCGCATATGAGCCAATGTTGGTGGGCAGCTGTGATAAGTCATGATAAACACAACTCTTCGGCCCAGAAGTCAGAACAGAAGTGCAAATCAAAATGAGCCCACTTCAATCTTAAGTTTTTGGGTTGCTCGAATTGCATGGAATTCCGACAATTTTACAAAGAGGGCAGGCAGTTGCGGAAATTGGTAACCTTCTACTAAGAATTGACGTATATTCTTTTATTTTTATTTTTACTGAGTACGTATATATGTCCAAGCATCCCTTCAAAGAGGGAAACAAATACTCTCGATTTAGAAATAGAGAGGAACGGGTTAAGCAAAATGGTAAGAACAAATTATCAAAATTTTAAAAGAATGAGAACAATTTTTATCTTATTTTTTACAATTTTTTGAGACAATTGAATCTTAAAAACTCTTTCACATTTTTTATTTATACGAAGTATTAACTGAAGAAATTTGTAACCCCAACTTATCTCATAAAATCGGTTTTATAGGAAACGGATGCCAATTTCTTATAAACATGTTCAAGGTCTTGTTTACAGGCAATATGAAATTATTCTTCAATACCCTCCCTCACGTGAATACAAATATTTTTTTGGTTTTTGTCACGAGTTAAGTAGTGTAGGTCTCATTCGTTTTGTAGTAGGTTTTGATACTATATTAAATTATCATTTATCTTAAAAGATTAAATTAGTAAAAATAAATAAATTTAATCCTTTAATTATTAAATTAAGATTAACAATTTAGATAACTAAATTATTTTACGGATTGAATTCCCTGGAGATGTAGGGTACTATTTATTTGGTTATTGTTGTCGTATGTTTTCACAAGTTCCTAGGAAAAGACTAAAAGTATGTTAGAAAGAGTTGTCCTGTTTTTGCACAAGTTCCAAGAAAAAGAGCATGTTCATAAAGGAGACATGGCCCTTGGGGAAACATAATAATGAAATGGAAACCTAGGCTTAAAGCAAACAAGGACGAGTTTACACATAGATTAAAGATTTTAATTCTTGTGTTAATTACCGAGTAAACCAAGTGTATGTGTGGTCAAAATGAGTCAGCATAAATTGCAAACCCCGAGCGCAAACGCTTGCATTGTGCTTTGTAAATTACTCACAGCAGTGGCAGAGTGGAGTTAAAATATGGAGTTATAGGATCATGCGCAAAGGAAGCGCACGCGCACTGGCGCTGCTGCCTTTCTGTCTATCTCTATCAGAGGGCATGCTAGCACGGAGGCTCTCTGCTTAGCCCTCTGCATATTCAAAAGCAATATTAATGTTGATGACTGCTGAGTGGGTTTGTATATTTTAGTTTTTAACAATCTCTCTTTTCGATGCTTTTGTCTTTCTCTCTCAAACACCACTCCTTGGATCTCCCTCCCATTTATATTTCTATTCGTTTTTGATTCTTGAAGCAAAATTCCTATTTAGAGCTAGCTCCATTAAAACCAGCATGTTCCACATTCACGACCGACCGACAGGGAGGATTGGAGGGTTTTAGGGTTGTTTAGAATTAGCCGAGCTAGGTATACTAGTTAGCCTTCAATGACTTGCCAGCCATCCAGAGGTTGCAACGCTGTGATTAGCCAAGCATAAAATAGCTCCATTTGGACCACAAATGGATCCATATAATATATATTCTACTATACTTTCATTTGGGCTTGCTTTGTTTTTTCGAATAATTCTGCACATCATCATAATTAGTTTTCGACAACCTTTCATAGCAAGCCAAAAACACAGCGACCTTGGACACCCTTCAAGAGTTCTCAAACACTATCCCCGTGCGCTGCCACCCATCCAGGGGTTGTAATAGCTATGATTAGCCTCTATAAAATTGTTCCATTTCCCCCATATTTCTAATTCCCTGTTGCTTCATCAACTTTCTTAAATTTATCTATCATTCCCGATCGTTGGTTAATTCATGACACCCAATTTCAAATTAATATTTCAAGTGACAAATGAGGAACAGTTTGTTATACTTAAGCTTTTGAGATAAACAGTGATTCAACACTTTATTCACAAATAGTGTACAAATTATTTAATTGCAACTTCATCATAATTTTATTACAACATGTTGGTTGAAGGCTTAGTGGCTTGTTTTCTAATGTGCTCTGAACTGTGTTCCATATATATGTGAATGTAGAAACATGCCTGCCTGCCTGCCAGGGTAATTATAATACGTATGGGTTTTGTTAATTACAGCTACGTACCTCATTGTCCCTCTAAAACATAGTTTTCTTAAAAAAAAAAATCATGCTTCTTTGTGCACATTTGCGCATGCACCGTGGCAACTTGAACATTAAGCATGTAGTGTTGCATTTTGTGCTTGGTGCAAGTGGTGAATTTAACAAATTTGAGACGCATGCTTCAATTGATCATATATAATTTAATCACAACAATCATAATATATAGTAGTTCATAGGAAGATTAGGAAACTAGTTTTGTTTATATCAACTCTAGTAAATTTCGGAGTTCACGTAGAGAATATGTAATGATTCCCAATTTGCACTAATGATACTCCACTGCATTTTCAGCTTATCAAGAAAAAAAAAAATCAAAAAATAAAAAAGAAAAAAGATGAATTATTTTTTGAATTCTTTATCAACGTGCTCGTTATAGATTTTAAAAAGAAAATTCGTACAAACGACATAATGAGTTTCTAGTTGTTCATCACTTCAATTATATACAACAATTAAACTTTGCAGGGCTCGGAGAAAATGTCTCCCTTAGTTATAACGTTTTGAAATTTTTTCTTAAAATATTTATAAGTAGTTAAATAAAAACATTTGAGCCTAAAAATTAGAGTTAATCTCTATCAAAATTAGGTTTGATTCTTTATTTATATTTTGATCCCGTTGAAAAATCCTAGTTCTGTCCGTGTGTGAGACAATGCTCAGCCAACTCTCTTCCTCCCATTTATTACGAAAATAAATAAAGACCATGTTAGGAATAATATATTGAGGCTGAAAACATTCTGACTTCAAAAATAATTGAATAAATAAAAAGTATAGTTTTACTTCCTGTTGTGTCAAAAAGAGACATAAAGTTGAAAATGCATAACTGCGTGTTGGGCCATTATATTATCATACAATAAAACCATCTTATATCTAATTATTAATTACTAGTTGCACTTCTCCAAAAGAAAAAACATAACAATTGAGAATAATTAAAAATCTAATAGGATTCATAAGAATATGATATTCTTATTTTTAGTTTAGTCCTAATTAAGCATCTTATATGAATTATTTATTCTTTCAAATAACTTAATATATTATAAATAAAACACACGGAATACCAACAAAAGGGAAAGGGGGATTAAGATCACTAGAAAAAAAAAATAATAAATAAAAAGATGACCAATATGAACAAAAGTCTGCAATCACATGGGGAATGTTGGTTTCACAAACCAAAATGAAAATGACCCATTTTGCCAAATTGATTATTTGAGCCTCATCAAAATGAGCTGGATTGGTAGGTCCAACCTATAATTGGAACCCAATTTAACGTCAACTCCCACACTAGCAACCCCCCCATATTTAGCTTCGTTCTCTTTCAAGAAGTTAATAGATATCAGAAATCGAAAGAAAGAAACCACATGCACGGGAGTTCCCAGAAAAAAGAGGAACATGTGGGAGTATGGGGATAACAGATAAAGAATCTTCAGTAATTTTTCGTTCAAATTGTTAAGACTAATTATTTGTTTGAGTAGATGCTATTGTAAATCTCATATGAACTCTTTTACAATATATCAACTGACCGGAAATTGCAATTATGGGGTAATGGCGGTCCATGTCTCATCCTAAAACTCTGCATTATGCAAAGAAGCTTCTATTGTTATGGTCTCAGAAGAATCAGAATGCAAAAGAATGTTTCTTATGATCTGAAATCAGTGACGTCACATTTCTACAAAATGCGAAGTTGCCAACTTTGTTTACCAATATTATTGTTAGTTATCAAATATATGACAGCACGTCTATTTTGCAATAGAGAGGGCAGAAAAACTGACAAAAAGAAAAGAATCATAATAGAATGACAGAAAGGTTCAACCTATATATTGACTTTTATTTGAGTAGAGATTCCCATAATTAGTTTAGCCGATCATTTGAGGAGAAGATTCGAGAGAGTTTTTATAGCATGTTTCGAGCATGCGGTCCATCTACTTGTTAGGGTAGGTAAGCCCTATAAAAGCTATGTTAAATTAGCTGTCCAAATCGAAGCAGAAATTTGACCATTCTTTCGGGATGGCCTTAATTACACAATAATATAATCCGCATTTCATGTGATGGGTCAAAGCATGAATTAAAAGTGATTGAAGGTTCTTTCATACGACCAAAAGAAAAACAATTAAACAAATTAAAGTAAATAACTATTATGAAATTAATTTCCCGTGAATACCAACTGAGATGGAAGTTGGAACTTGGGAGCAAGGCATGGTCAAACGGTTTTTTAAGTTTCTTAATTTGTTCAAAGGAGATTTCATTCAACTATCAGAAAGTCAATGTAAACGAACGAGATAAACGGGGGCATTGAACATCCCACATGTGATACCATACTTTAAGTCCTTAATTTCTAGCTCCTTGCCGTAAATCTATGACCAATTTGCAAAATAGATGCCATAACCCTAGGGGAGATTGATTTAGTCTATAGGTTTTTATGTTATTTTAAAGAGAAATGATTGGTGTCAATAATTTATCTATATTTCTAGCTCTTATATTCTTTTACAAATTCAATAAATCAATCATTAACTAGATTTGTGTTGTCCAACATTGACTTATCTGAACGATTTATGTAAAATTCACAAATATAATGGTTAATTTATAAGATAAAATGAAAAAAATATGAAAAAATATTGATACAAATTATTTTTCTATTTTAAATTAGTCCTTAAGAATAGAGGGGTGGCATTTTCCTCATTTTAATGCCTTTTTTTTTTTTTTTTTTTGGCTTTTTCTATAAGTTGTATATTAAGGGTAAGTCGGTAATTTAGTGTAAATTTTCCACCCAGATTGTAAAATTAGCCAATGAATTGTTAGACATGAGCTATGACAAGTCATTAATTAATTTGACGATAAATTAACAAAAGAACTTATTTGAAATCAAAGCAAAATTTGTTAACTTAATTATCTAGTGTCAAAACCTCGTAGCCACATGCTGAAAGTACTTCTTGTTCAACAAGAAAAAAAAAATACTATTGAAAAAAAACTAACAAAAAAAAAATTTATCTAGTGTCAAATCTAACCTCTTTTTTTTTTTCAAAAAAAAAAAAAATTCAAACTAATATCTTTTACTTCATTAAGCATAATTTACGGTCAATTGAATTATCTTTTGAAGATAACTAGAATTTTATTTTTTTAAGTAGGACAGCTAGAATCTGACTTGTGTCATTCTCCAAATATAAATCTGCATGCATTTATTTGGACACAGACAAGAGACTTAGATTGCAGTCGAACACGTGGCACGGGTTAGAATTACGTTTTTACACAGATTTCAAGAACAAGTTTTTCGAACAAAGAAAAGTATATAAGGTATTTACAGTTACCACGTGGCATGGAAAGAAAAGACACTAGTAAAGTTACTGATGATCGAGAAATGATATATTTACTTAGAGGAATGCTTCTATGCATTCTCCAGACCATCTCCAGACCATCATCTCTCCTCTTAAACTTTTTTTTATTTTGAAAAAATCAAGATGCACGATGGTGGGGAGATGGTATTGAGAATGAAAAGAAGAATATCTAAGTCGTGAATTCACAATTCTACCTAAAAAATTAAAAAATTGTTTATTTTAAAGCTATTGCAGCACGGGATTTGTAGGTCGGGTGAGCCTAAAGGCTGCATGCAGTTTGATCCGTAGGACTCGAGGAGCTGTAGCTTTTGTAGACTCTCGGTCAAGAAAATTCACTTTTTATTATTATTAAAAAAAGAAAATTGCTGCAATTTTTTTTTTTAATTTTTTATATAAAATAATTTTACTATTTTTTTCTCATATTAATTAAATCTATTACAGTGTCGAATCACAATTTTTTGGTTTGGGTCTAGTTGGCATTTGTGTCCTTTTACTGATGTATGCATAGTATTTTAGGGTTATGTATGTACAGTATATTGAACAAAAAAATTGCAGATAAGTTGCGAATAAAAGTAATTATGTTTCAGTTTAATTATCCTCGCAGACAGTTTATAGTTCAGTTTAGTTTTTTTTTTTTTTTTTAAAAAAAAATAATAATAAAATAATGCATGTATACCACGGGGCAGCACAATTATAGATGGGCGCAACCATTTGTCGAGACTTTTTGAACAACTTCCCTTTGTTGAACCAATGATTGGTAAATCTCCCTTACCTTAATTACTCGTTTTCCTTTCCCCCACTTTTTGTCTATTTCTTTTGCTGTGTGGCCATGGTTTCAAGTTTATTTGAATTCATGTGAAATGTGGTAAGAAGTAGGATGTAAATTTGGTGCATGAATTGAAGTTTGTGGGGGCAAACGAGAAAAGGCAAAATTTGTAACATTTTGTGTGAGTAAGGCTGTCGAGAATGCGACGAGTTTCTCCGCGAGCATGCTCCAAAAACATAATAATACATTGGAGAAACAGAGAGAGAGAGAGAGAGAGAGAGAGAGAGAACAAAATTGGCAAAAATGTGTTTTACTTGCATGCTTGCTGTGGTGTTAATTGTTTTATTTGTTTGTGTGAGACTAATTCCTAATTCCCCAAAACTGTGTCCCGTCCTCGATCCATTTTGGTGCGAGCCATGCTTACCATTGCACCATACCCGACCCGAAAGAGGACATTACCCCCCGATCATCTAAAACCAATTTTCTAGAGGGAGGGAGAGAAAGAGAGAGAGAATCCTCCCAACAAAAATATAGAAGTAACAAACTAGTAAGAGCATAGCTGGAAAAGGCTGGAAAACCTACTCCTCCAAGAAAGCCTTCACAATCTTCACGCTTGGCTCCAGCACCTGCTTCTCCCAAATTTCTGAACGTCCCTCCGCTGACGTCATCACCGCAATTAACGCCTCCGTCGCGTCCATCTTCCGTAGGTCCCACCCGGCTCCTCTCAGCTTCATGATTTTCCCTATCTGCTGCTTGGCCAGCTGACACGTGTTGTCCTTTATCTCCCTCACCGCCTCCTCGTATGCACTCTTCCGCACCGGATCGGCAGCGGGGGATGGGAACCTTTTGAAATACCTCTCGAACTCTGGGACTCCGATGGCTTTCCCCAACCCGGTACGAGGGGACGTGTTTTCGGACTCGGCGGGGTCGTAGAACTCTGCCAGCTCCTCGAACATCCCCATATCCAGCATGTCGTCCACCCGCTTCGACAGGTACTCCGACAGCACCAAGAACGATACGTCCACCCAGAGAAAACAACAGTTGTACCTCAGCTCCGACGAGACCAACCCCGACCCGTCGAAGACGTTTGACTCGGGATCGAACTTCTCCACGACCAGCGCATGTACCAACGAGTTGGACCCACCGACGATGAGGGGTAGCTTCTTTCTCGAAGTGATGTCGGAGATGATGGACTCGCCGAGCTGGCGAAACTCCTCGGGGGTGAGCTCGCCGTCTTCCGGGTCGACCTCGCCGAGGAGGTAGTGGGGGACGCCGCGCCGCTCGTTGGGTGGGATTTTGTTGGTGGTGATGTCGAGACCCTTGTAGACTTGCATTTTGTCGGAGTTGATGATCTCCCCGCCGAAGCGGGTGGCCAGGTCGATGGAAAGTTTGGACTTTCCGGTGCCGGTGGCCCCCATGACGACAACGATCTTCTCCTTCTTGCCGTTGCGATGGGCGGTGGCGATTGGCGTACTGGTTGTGGCGCCCATCCGAGGCCAGCGTGGCCTGAGGGGTTTGGAGGCAGAGAGGACAGAGACTTTGTGGGAATGGGATAATGGGAAGGGGTTGATGCTCATAGGGAGGGACATGCACAGGCTGGCGTAGTGCTGAGCTGTGCACCGTGCAGAAAATGATCAGGCATATAGGACTAGTCTATACGGAATACCCTTCAGAAACCAACGGTCACTCCACTGCAGACTGCAATGAATATTGTGTGACGGAGGAGGGAGGGAGGGAGGGGGTTTTTTTGTCTTGATCAGGACAGCGGCATTGTTGCCTAGCTCTGCTTTGCTTCGAAATTACTTTCTTCTTCAATGTTGATTCTTGGCGCTGGAACCTTCTTTCTCGCTTGCTGTAATATATAGTCAGTGTCTTAAAGTTGGTGTGTTTTGAGCGTCATATATATACAGAAAGTAGTTGATATATTTACTTAAGAGATAGAGATGAATTTTTTAGATTTTCTTGGATACCATTTAATTTAATATCTCCTGGTGTTTCGATTTATGGTATATATGCTCAGCCGGACGGATCCTGTAGTCTAAGATTAAATCTTAAAGTTGACTTACTTTTAGAAGCTTTTAATAGGAGAGAGAAAATGAAATTTTTTTTGAGAGATTCAATCTTGACCATTGCTTACATTACAACATAAATCCTGTTATTTTAATAACAACATTTATGTTGCTGTCAATATTCTGTTTTGTTGTTTTTTTAATGAATTGATATTTCATGGATTGTGTTCTTTAAAATGGTTTCACAAAAAAAAACAACATGTATACTTTGAAATTAAATATCAACACTCAACCTTTGATTGTACTAATTTCTAAATTGGTTAGGGAAGTGGAGGTCATTAGTTCGAAATTTTCATTTCTCTCTTATGTGGACGTGTTAAAAAAAAAAAAAAAAAAAAGGAAGCGGAGGTGACTAGTTTGAATTTTTCATCTTTCTCTTATCTGGACGAATAAAAATTAAAAAAAAAATCTCAAATCTCATATTGGATACATAAAACATATTTTTCTTTTTTATAACACTTTCAAAAGTATCTGTTTTTGAAATTTCTCACACGTTAGCGAGGGCATCAATATTCTTTAATAAGCTTTTTGTTTTTTTTTTTTGTTTTTTTTAAGAGATACAAAGAAAACAAACATAACAACAACAAGAAAACAAAACTAATACGGGGTTGATCTTTCCCACTACAAATGCATGAGAAAAAAAAAAAAAAAATGGAGAATGGGACAAATCAATGGAAATGCGGCTGAAGTGAGCTCTAGTCGTGGCCCAATAAAACACGTGATTGGCCCAAAAATTTGGACTTTGTGAACTTTTCTTGCCTTCCATGTAATCTAGTACTCCAAAATTTTAATTTAAAATATAAAAGTACCTCAAGTTAACAACCGAAAATATAAAATCAGTCGATACATCATAATTAAACCAAACCACTTAGGATTTTTAATTTAAAATAACGTTTTTCTAAAAATTCTTCACAAGGTAAGCGATCTCTTGAAGCTTCAAAATCTTCAAATTTTTTTGGAATGATTAATATTAGCCTCAAGTAACGATATAAGGAGGACTAGAGTCTTCCTAAATATGATGTGACTTTTAAAATCACCATTAAATTTGAGATAATTATTATTGAATTTTGATCTATTGGTGATTTTAAATGCCACATCACATTTAGGAACTAGACTTTAGACGAGAAAAGACAGAGGATGGAAGAATGACGCTCTCCTTCCCCGTCTCTATCCCTTTTCTCTAGTAACAATACTGTTCAATGTCTTCTTTGTAGTCTCTTTCACATTCCGTTTTTGGCGGTTTTATTTTAGATCTAGTTTGTAGATCTAGATCTAGTTTTTCAAACTCAAATCTACTTGTTTTCATTAGCCAAGGCGTGTATTCTCGGGAATGTCTACGATGCCATGTTCCTCCACTACTGCTTGTATTGGGGATTTTTTTTTTTTTTTTTTTGGTCCTGGTCTTTGGGTCGAGGACATGAGTTGTTTTCTTGACTTTTTAGGCCGAAGAGGAGTAGATCGGTGTGGGAGATTATCTCTCATGGCCAGAAAATAAAGTTCGAAAATTTAGGCTACCCATGTCTTAGATGTAGTCTGCCTGAAGTAGATTTGTTTCATAACTATAATTGTACATGGGTTAGTGGAAGTTGAAGCGATAGATAGTACTTGATTGTAAGAATTTTCTTATTGTATCTATGATTTTGTAACCTCATAATTTTTTGCTATGATTTATCAGAACTTTATACTTTATGATGTAAAAGTTTTATGCTCTTGATCATTTTTATCAATGAAATCTTATAAAATTTCTGTTAAAAAAAATGTCATATCACATTTGGGAGGACTCTAAAAAGACTAGAGTCCTCCTTATATCATTACTCTACCTTCATATATTTAAAGTCCTCCCAAATGTGATGCAATTTTTTTTTTTTTTTAGGAATAAATTCTTAACTAGAGCTCCAAGGCTCTAAATTGAAAGCGCAATTTGCTCTAGAGTAACAATATCAAAAATACAAGTTGGGACTTCCTCCATCCAGATTTGATCGATCATTGTCATATCTCCCTGCTACCTTAGCTAGCTCATGAGCAACAGAGTTAGCGTCTTGCTTCATGTGCCAAATAATCCAACTCCTCCGGTTGTTAAGAACCACTCTTGCATCCCCTACTATTTGCCCATAAGAGTTCAATTGAGTACCAGATTCTCTTATAGCTTTTACCACTAGAAGTGAGTCCCTTCCAAGTTCAATGTCCTGTATCCCCAAGCCCCTGCTGAATTATGTCGCAATTAATGCTCCCAAAGCTTCAGCCACCACTGGTTCCTACAGCGTCTAGATAGTTCTACTAAGCCCCGCGTGAACTTTGCCCAAATGATCCCCACCAAGAACTCCAACTCCAATCGTTTGCAAAGTAGTATTCACCGCCACATCTTAGTTAACCTTGTATCTACCAAAAAGAGGAGGTTTCCATTTCACTTGTTGCTCCTCGTCTGATGCATGAGTATTAACTAGGGGTGTTAACTCGGTTCTGGTTCTCGAATTTTGGCCAAAACCGGGGTACCCCAGTTCTTGGTTTTGGGCAACCATAACTGGAAACTGGATCCCAATTACCGGCCGGTTCCGGTTTGTACTCAGTTTGGTAACCCATTTTTTAAGAAAATTGTTTTTTTGGCTTACTTTTGGTATTGGGCCCATTTTTTTTTTTTAAAAAAAATCTATTAGGCTTTTTGTCCAAATTAACTGGGCTTTGTTGTGATTGTTCCAAATAATATATATATTTTTTTTAAAAAAAAAAAACTAAAAAAGCCCAAAAATCCTAAAAAATCAATGTATTTGCCTATATGGGGCCTATGGGCCTTGAAAATAAATTTTTTTTTTTTTTTTTTTTGATATGTCCACATAAGGGAAGGGGGATTCAAACTAGTGACCTCCACTTCATTAGGTGCGGTCCACAGCCGATTAAGCTACCCCTTGGAGACAAAATTCAATTTTTTAAAATGTCCTAAAAATCATTTTAAATTAGGTACGGTACCCCCTTACAATAAAAAGGGCTGGAAAAACCCAATATTACAAACACAAATCATTCAATGAGAGCCAAAACATTTTAAATCATCCAGCTTTAGAAATCATCTAATCATCTAGCATCACGAGCTTTAGAAGTCTTTTAGCTAAATCCTGTGGATAAAACAACAAAAATATAAATAGAACAAAACAATTTAAAAGGCTAAGAGTGGCAGCTATTGGGATAGGAAGACTAAAGACTAAAGACACTCAAAGACTAAGAGTGAGAGTCGTGAAGTGTGAACCCTAAAGCGCTAAAAACAGAAGCAAAATATATATATATATATATTAATATAAAATATTGAAATATATTGTTTTATATACACACACACACACACACACCTAGTTCTGGTTTCCCGGTTATAACCTGGTGTCAAAAACCAGGACCAGAACCAGAGCCTCGATTTTTGGTTTTTTACAACCGAAACCGGCACCGGCTCCATGATTTCCCGGTTCCGGTTCCAGTTCCCTGATATTTTTTGACACCCCAAGTATTAACCCCTGGGCTTGCTGGTACTGCAGCTAGGGGTGTAAACGAGCCGAGCTTGAGCGAGGTTCCCTTGTTCAAGCTTGGCTCGTTTAAATTTTACTCGAGCTCGAGCTTAAGGGCGAGCCAAAAAAATCGAGCTCGAGCTAATAATAAGTCAAGCCGAGCCAGCTCGCGAGCTGGCTCTTATATTTAATGTTTTTGTTTTTTTTTTAAAATTTAACTTCAAGTACTCTTAAACAGCTTAAGAAGTTAGTTTGCATATGAGTATTTGCTTAGCCTGGCTAGTCGAGTATGGAGCCTGAGTCAATGCAGCAAGGCATTTGGTTTCAAAGAGAGAGGATATGCATCATTTTATAGATAAGCAAACTTGGAGATTGATGTTTTCTTAACAATGTGGGACAAGTTAACAAGTTGCACTCAGACTGCATTGGGACAACGCCCCCTACAAAAAAATATTTTTTTAATGTCTCTCTCTCAATCCCCCTCACTAGTCACAACGGATCTTCCACTTGAACTCTTATTTCCCACTCTCTCACTCTCACTCACCAGACATGTAGTGATAGTGTTTGGGTCTGTTTGATTCATCAATAGTTTATGCCTTTCGCAATCTCCCTCAATAGTTTCTGCTTGATTCTTCTTCCTTTCGTTTGGATCTGCTCTAATTGAATCGAGGTTTTTTTAATGATTGCTCTCTCTCTTTCATCACGAATGGTCTAGAATTTTTCATTCTCTAACGCTTAAATATAAATACAATTTTAAGGTTTTAATAATTATGAGATTTATAATTAATTATCTATTACTTAGTTTATATATATACACACATTCGAGCTTATACGAGCTGTTCATGAGCTTAGCCGAGTCGAGCCGAGCTTGCTTCGTTTAATATTCGAGCCAGGATTTGTGTTCATGAAGTGCTTCATTTAATATTCGAGTCGAGCATGAGCCGAGCTTATGCGAGCCGAGCCCGAGCTTGCTCGCGAGACGTTTCGCTCACTTAAGAGCCCTAACTGCAGCAGGGAGCCCACTACCTCTTGGGCAAGATGATTGGGGTGGGTAAACTCCCCCCCATGCAGCATGTGGTTTCGCTTGGTCCAAATCCTTTTCGCTAGAACTGCAAATAACTCCACCACCTCATAGGAATTCCCTCCAACCCACGCAATCTTCATCAGTATCAACTTCTTCCACCGCCCCTACAGTCCCTCCTAGTTTGTAGCCAACATCTCTTTCCATATACGCCAATGGAAGGTTATACATCCATACCCAAAACACTGTTGTTTCAAACCCCATTTGGGTTTGAGGTGTAAGTCCATCAAAATCTTCTACTAAGAAGAGATTTCCTTCAAACACCCAATGTTGCCCTTCAAGCACCTGCGATTTGTCCCATGCGTTTTTAATATCCAATAAGAAAAGATTATCACCCAACACCTTGAAAGAAAGTGACCCCGTGGGTTTCCACCCTAAAATCAACGTGGATCTGATTGTATTCTTGCCAATTACGCGATCCACGATCAATTTCCCTACTAGACATGATTTCCTTTTCAAAGCAATTTTTTCCTTAACTTCGTCCTGCACCTCCACTCCTACACTCTCTTCTTTCGACAAAGAAAATTTTCCCTAGAGTTTGGATATGTCTTCCGCCATATTGCCTCTTGACACACCAGTGTTACTTCCCCTGATCTCCAATATCTACCTTCACAACCCTTTTAGATTTTAAGAACAACCAACCCCTCCTCTAGGTTTCATGAAAAAAACCCTTGAGAGAAAACCCATAAACTCCAGGTTGTGAGACAAGAGATAATTAAAAAAAAAATCACCAATAGATCAAAATTTAATAATAATCTTAAATTTAATGGTAATTTTAACAGTTACGTTACATTTTGAAAGACTCTAATCCTTCTTATATCATTACTCTAGCCTCAAATATCTCTAAAAAAAGTGCAGATATAATATAATGAGCAACCTCAATAAGTAGAAGCAATTAATCAAATGAGTGATGTTGAGACATTTACCGATTGGAATTATGCACCTAACTTAATAGAACATTTCTCAATATTTTCAAAATAAGAATATGCGAAATATTATATTTTGTAATGTTTAATGACCATGAAAATTGACAATGAATTGTACACAAGAACAACCATTTTTACTGTACAATGATTCAAATAATACAAATAATACAACGATTCAAATATACTAAAACCATCTCCCGTGTCATACATTTGTTGTCAAATTTTCGCCCTGTCTTACTAGGTTGTGCAGTTCCCGTATTGGGACTAAAACCTCTTCTTATGCAAGAAGAAGCAGCCCTCCTTAGAGTCTCTAGTCACGGTACGGGTGTTAAAGTAAATTGTTTTTTGTTGACATTTGTTTCAAATCTATTATCGAAGAAAATTGGTCTAAAGAGTGTGGGCTTTAACATGCTTTCAAAATGTTGAAAATTGAAAGCAAGATTCATGTTACCATTTTTTTTTTTCCAAATCGTGCATAAAGTATAGTAAATTTGAAATAAAGAACCATGGTCAAAAGATAGGAATGGAAGCGAAGTTAATCAACATTGTCATGATTTTTTTTTGGCCTACCTAGTCACAAAATGTCACCATCATGGTGATAATCAATTAAACTTTATGAGTCTTCATCTGATCGATCGAGCATATATATCTTATATTATGTTTAGAAGTTTAGAAAGGAAAGGAGAAAAGAGTATAGGAAAAAGGAATTGAAAAAGTTGATATTTTCTCATCATATTTTTAATGAAATAGAACATTAATAATAATGTTTCAATTCTAAAGTGTCCTAATTAAGTTGGCCTAAAGAGGTGGCCGGTTTCAAATTTGAAAAAAGAAAAACAAATTATGAGTTCAAATTTAAGAATAATATGAAAAGTTAAATATATATAAATACTTTCCTTTCTGAAGCTTCTATATATATTATTGGTATGGTCCAATTTAACATTTTCCCTTTTTTCTTAAGAAAACGTTTTAATTTAAAACCCCCTGTTAAAAAAGTGAATAGTTTTTTTTTTTTTAAAAAAAAATGTACTTTTAGTGAGTAAAATTTGGTGAAACTGCTAATAATGCTTTCGAGTACTATTTACTCACTTTTTTTTTTCTTTTCTTTTTTCTTTTTTCTATCAAAGTGGTGAGGGCATTTTTATCAAATTGTCTCATGAAAATAACTAAAAAATAGTTTTGATGAGGCTACAAATAGTGCTTTAAACATTTTCGTAAACTATTCTTGAAGTAAACCTTCTTGTAAAACTGTATTTTGTAAACAAATTTTGAAAAACTAATTAACCTTTCGTAAACTTTTCTCATTAAAACTATTCTTAACACAATACATCGTAATACCATAACATGAATCATTTTATTCCTTAACAGTTAACACAAAAGCATAATAGTACGTACGTGGCATACACGTCATATCTTTGACTTAAATTAACCTCAATCATATATATATATATATATATATATATATATATATATATTGATCCCTTACTTAAACTTCGTACTTTTTAATTCTATAAAAAAAAAACTTCATACTTTTTAACATACTTTCGTGCAGATATCCCACGATAGAAATCATAACATATCTTACTGATATCAGGAGGAGATTAAAAGCGTGATGCATTTTAAGTGATTTTTTATTTGTTTTATTTAAGTAGCTGTCATAAGATATCTAATTAATTAAATACATCAAGTAAGTGTAATAAATGAGTTACTCTTCATTTTAGTGTCATATGCTAACTGATGGTGTAATTAATATGTAATGAAAAATATTGTTATAAACCACATTTTTATCGTACAATACTGATATAACAGTTTCATGTCCACAAATTTAATGGTTGATTTATAAGATGAGATGAACTAAATATGAAAAAAAAATATTGATATATCCATAACAATTCTCATATATATATATATATGAAGAAGTATGATGGTGTAAATTATGTTAGTAAAGATATATAGGACATGAACCAGTTGCCGCGCGCATGGAAAGTGAGGCTGCGTAGAGATGAGAGATGGTGACGGGCGGGTTAATTAAGGAATTGTTTCCCTCGCACAACTTATCTATAAAATGATTGGGTTTGTTAAGAGTTATATATATATTGATTACTGAGAATATCCGGTGGGCTCTTTAAGATTTGATGGTGCTGGCGGTGGGTCGTTTCATTCTATAGGAATTCAAACATATATGCCATTTCTTTCCAAACGTGCAAATTTTCTTCATGCTAGTCACAGTCAAGCCCACATTCTGCGCGTGCTCTTGAAACATTCGCACACTTTCCTTAAACAAGTGTCCCCATATACAAGACTTCAATGGCGAAAGTGATCATATTCTTTCTCTTCCTCCATTGGAGATCGGATATTGATGATCAATATGGACCTACCTTTGGTGTACGTTCTTCTGGTTGCAGATATATATATATATAAAGGTACACTGATATGTTCAAAAGTTCAAAAGTTCAAATATTGCATATGTCCCATAATATCTTTGACGCACTTAAGTTAATTACTATTTTTTTCTTAAATTTTTTTTTTTTATATATTATTTTTCTTGACACATGCAGCATATGTATGAGAGTTCATCTTTGGGATTAACTTCTGGAAAAAGCACTATAGTGGTCTCAACACTTTTCTTTTTGAACATTTTATTTTTTAAAGTTTAAATCCATTGATTGACTACTACTGTAGATCGAACGATCGAGCTAGGATAAATCTTAATTTTCTTTATGATCCATAACAGCTTAATTTGGGTAAAGACAGAAATCTCTGTCAGCTCTATGATATAATACCAAAAACTTTTACCAACTCTACTAGTTGATATCTTTTTTTTATTTTTTATTTTTAAAAAAACAAAAGTCCGGGAGTGAGACGGATAGAGTTAAGAAATATTATCATTATTACACATAATGACATTTATGGGACTCTCGTACGTTCATATATATCTGATACCATTTATTAAGAGATAGACACATTAAGAAGTCTTTTGTAAGATCATAATATAACATGTTGAGGCACAATTTAACCAAAAAGTTTGTTTATGGGTTCAGACCAACTATTATATGTTAACCATTCACACTTGTGAGGTATTTTCAATTTGGAATTCAATCTTTTTAAAGTTACACGTGTATGAGTAATATTGCTACAAAACACACAAACGTTACATCCCACAAAACTGATGTGATATTAATGTCCAATAGTCTTTGGATAAATCCATGTTAAACAGAATATATAAACAAATATGTTTACATACTTATGATCATGACGTCGCTGAGTACATTACTGCATGACAACTGGAGGATAAACCTGAATTTGTTTTCATTTTAAGAAGATGATGATGTTATCATGTTTTCATGTAAGGTTACAAACTTACGACAAGCTTCTTTTTTTTTTTTTTTTTTAATGTTTGATCTCGAACATATATACAAACTGATCATCACCGGCCAAACTATATATACTTTTTAGTACACGATTTGCAGTCAACTCTAGCTCCAACTTGTTAGATTATTTCAAATAATTATGAAATATATTTTGTATCTAAAGTATTAATTAAGTGCATTAATTTAAAAGATCTACATCATTAATGTTAACCCAAAATTTTGAAGGGAAAGCCGAAATTTTGAAGTGTATAGAAAAAATAAAGATTGGACGGTATTTGTACCCACATTCGCTAAAGATATATAGTGTGGTCAATCACAATTTAATTGAGTAATGAAGAAGAGAGTTAGTAGCTTCGCGGTGACAACGCCAGTTACTTCACACGTGATTTGCACGTTAGTGTGGTACATTCCAATACAAAAACTCAAGAGCTTGAGTAGATGTCTTAGTCGAATGTTGATCGATTGAAGCACTTTGGTAGACTGAGATTAAGGCTCAATCGACTGAACTGGTTGTTAATTTCCATGCGATTATTTAATGAAAATTTAGCAGTTTGAAGGTATTAAAATGCTCATTTAGGTGGCTATTAAGTGAGGCATGGTGGTTATGAATTATGACCCTCATATTCAATCAAATTTGGACCGTTGAGATGAATCTAAAACCACTATAAACATGACCATGTCCATATATACATATATTCTCTATTGTTTTCACCTTGCAATTATATCAGATTATCAAATCATCTTAAACACTAACATATTAACTGATTCTAAATTCATGGAAGTACATGGTGCGAATGGGACTTGTAACAACTTCTTAATTAATGAGAATGACTTAAATGAGCTTCTTGCCACACAACGTGGATTAACAATTGACCGGCACTCACTAAACTCATCCATTGTCGGCCTCCACTTACTTTGACACTTGGCCATGGATTAGGGCAAATGGGGAAGAGAGAAACATCAATGGTGCGTTACTCGTGGGAATAGGATCTTCTGAAATTTGCAGAGTTCTTGGGGGAGAAGATGCAAGACTTTGAACTCAAACATTTCACACTTTGCCATGCTTTTTTTTTTTTTTTTTTTTTTTTTTTTTAATTACACGTTTGCCATTTGCTTAAATTTAAATGCAAATGCAGAGTTATTGGGGAGGAAAAAAAAAAAAAAACAAGAAAAAACACAAAAATACGTGTACCTCCAGGCTCCAAGGACAAGAGTCAAGCATAGTGTTTATGGTTCATAATTACTTTTTTTTTTTTTTTCTAATCAAATGCATGGTTCATAATTACTTGGGGTCAAAAAGTAACGTCTATCTACCTAAAGAAAAAAAAAAGGTGAAAATTCAAAGATTTGACAAAAGGAGTTTGAAAAACCTTTGTGAATCCGGAATATTTTCAAGGTGAAGCTAAATTAATCTGGTACATCTAATATATCTAGTAGTTGACTTATACATGAGGATCTTTATAAACGTAATGAACTGTATGATCATATATTCTCCGACTCATTTTCAAAAGAAGAAAAAAAAAGTATGAAACACTATAAATGTAAGTTTAAAGTTATTAAAAATTGATGTAATTATTGAGTTATAAATACGTTTGGTATATTGCAATACGAAATGATGATTACGTAAAAATAAGAATGAGAGTTACTTGGAACATATATATATATAGAAAGCTGGAATATAATGATCATTTTTATTCATCCGTTTCATGATAATACGAGAATTACCAAATTTCCTAATTGAAATTATATCAGATTTCAACTAAAATATACCATAATTCTAAAAATCATTGTTAAAAAAAATGCCTCATAGCCTTTTGGTGGCCGACCAACCCATGAAAATAATGGTTTTTTGTTTTGAAAAAGATGATATTCCGTTTAAGTGGAATAACTATTCTTTTACTCTTTTTTTTTTTTAACGAAATAGTTATTTCTTTATTTGAATGTCCGAGTAATAATAGTACAACCAAATAGAGAAATAAATATGTAATTTTAACCATGCCCTAAAAACTAAATTCATGGACAACAAATATTGTATATAGTTGACTTATAAGCACAGCAATTTGTATATATTTGACTAATAATAAAACTTTTTTCATTAAAATTTCTAGCATCATTCTTTTCAAAGTCATTTCCCCATCACATCGTTGTGCAAATCATTAAGTTCCTTTGTACCGACCATCTTGGGCCAAATTTTCTCTAAATGAACGTGAACCAAACCATTTTCGACCGACGTTTTGTTCTCATTGGTTTTGTCGTACATTTTTGTGCGACTTTAATTGCTGGAATCTTGGAAACCCATTGTCGGGGGACCGACTTATAGAATGTAGTATCAGCATCAAAAACCCCATCAACACATTAGAGAAGTTGAATTTGCTTCATTTTATTACTTAGAATCTCATAAGTGGTGTAACATCATTTCTAAACATGACTAGCCTTTTTTAATCTCAAATTTCCTCCATTTTCTCGGCGGCAAACCCTAAAAGTGATGCTACGTACACAAGTAATCAAATGTTATGATAACCACTTCCAGAAAAAAGAAAAACATTAATAATAATAATAATAAAAAAATATGTTATGTGGGTCTCAAAAGATCAGTGCGTCCGGCGGCATCATGGATAAAAAAAAAAATGAAAAAATTGAGCTTTTTTTTAAAATTTTTTTATGAGTTATTTTTGGTAATCGACAAAGAGAGTTATGACATTTAGAGTGGGGATCTCACTATAATATTCAGAAGATCTGTTTTTCTCTCCCTTTTTCTTGGAAATTCGACCTAGTAACCTCCGCTTCATGAGACGTGGTCTTTAGTCAATTGAGCTACCCATTAAAAACATTAATTGAAACTTTTTGAACAAACATAACCATCGTTTAATTAAAAAGAAAAAAGAAAAAGAAAAAAGAAAGATATATAGCCACATCAATCAAATAGGTAACTAATTCAATCTTTTTTTTAAAGCAGAAAATAAAGTATTCCCCAAGGGACAGTTGCATATATATATATATATATATATATATAGTACATGTGTCTTTAGATTCACTAGGGTCACCACCTTCATAGTTCATCAAAACTGTACAGCTGAAAAAACTATATATAACAAGTCTTGTTTCATTTCCTCAGCAAATAAAAAAAGAGTCCTGCTCGTTTCATTATTTTTTGAGGTGGCTCGCTGGACTCTGCCAAGAAACAAGTTGACTATCATATATGCCCACCAACTACCACTAACCCAAAGGAGTTTAAAGCTAAGATGAGGCTTGAGGCCGTCATTAGAAAAGCATTTGAAAAAGACATCAATGAGATTAAGCTACTAATCAATTTTAAAAAGGAATGGGAATTCGAATAATAAACAGAACTTGCTTAGATTACCCTCCACTTGGCATATACACTACTCGACATTGCATATCGGGCCAGGTTTTGAAGCCGCCAAACTATATATATATATATATATATATATATATATAGAGAGAGAGAGAGAGAGAGAGAGAGAGAGCTATTTTCTTTATAAAAAAGAAACATGGATTAATTAAAAAATTAAGTGAACTTATAATTAATATGTACAAATTAAGTAGGTGGTGTTAGTTTAAGGAGTTAAGAAGAAGATGAGTATAAAGTTATTAAATTCTAAGTATGAGAGCCGTTGAGAGTGGGAACCCACGAACGTCGTCAACATGGAAATGGTTTTTCAATTATTGTCCTTTCTTTAATGTGGTTTTTCAAGTTAAGATACTTAATAAGACCATCTCAGTCGTCCTCAGACGATGATAATAACACTAAAACACATTTGTTAATCGAAAGGCCTTCAACATTATGATGTCTCTTTCGAGAAATTAAAGAAACCTGGCCTTGTTAACAAAAAATATTCCAGCCGAGTTGTGCGTGCACATGTGACACATGGCACGTACGTGTGTCTGTGTATACGAGAGAGAGAGAGAGAGAGAGAGAGAGAGAGAGAGTATTGTTAACATAGCAACAAAAAAAAGAAAAGAAAAAGAAAAGGCAAGAGTCAAGACAGAAGACACAAAAAATTTCCATATACATTGTATCTTATAAGTAGTTTAAGATTTCATAAGAAGAAAAAGGGCCGGGAGAGATGTACGTTCATTGCATTTTTCTTTGAAGAAACATCAATATTTTTGCGGGCGGAATTATATGGTGGTTCTGTCTCTCAAGTCACAATGCCTTTTCTATGTTTTTTTTTTTAATAAATATCTTTATAATTCTTTTAAAATAAAATTTGAATCCCCTCTTTTTTTCTATTTATTTTTTAATAATTTTATTATTCGAACAAACAAATCACAAATAGCAATTAATGAATTTGAAGTCTCTAATAGTGCAATCTATCGCACTAGTCACAAAGCGATCGACCGCACACGTAACGGCTAATGAGCCTGAAGTATTTGGTAGTGTGATCGAACGCACTCACCACTGCACCCGATCGCACACGCGATTGTCTAAAGAACTGAAGACTTCTATATATTCCTACTGCACTTGCATATTTATCTCCGAACCTAAAATGCTAGTTCTGTCCCATTTGTTGCTGCCTACGCACATAAGCAATTTTTCCAAACCTGTTAAATTCTTGTGTCTTTAAATTTTTTTTTTAAAAAAATTAAATGCATAAAAATAAAGAGAAATACTAGACTTACAAAAGATTTTTACAAACAAATCCTGACAAACACATGTGGCAAGGAAAAGGACCAAAAACACCCAAAAAAAACAATTATATTTATTTTGTCTTCTTTCTTGCCACGTGTTTACAAGGATTTGTTTGTAAGTGTAGCAACCCTCAAAAATAAAACAACAAATTACAACAACGGGCGGTACAACCAAACCAAATCAAAAATCATGGGCGTGCTACAAAGTACGAAGTCCAACACTACCCCACTCCCCAAAAGAAACCAAAACAAAAAAGAAACGCACAGAGACGCCTACCTGCATGGGGCCGAACCTTGAGCTGGGCCTAACACTGTTGGAATCCAAGTCCTCCTAAGACGGCCTTGATATCTTGGTCCAAACTTGCGTCTCGGCCTGGGCTTTCGTCTAAAGCCCATTAGAAGCTACACACAAGAAGGTCAGCCTGTCAAAATCTGGACAAGGATTTTTTTAGAGCGACTTCTTGGTTTATTCCATTCATTTAAAAATTCTTTAAAATAATATAAGAGAAAACTTTTTATCATGACCATCCTCATAACACTTTTTTATAGTCTCCAATTAATAACCGACACATAAGCAAAAATATAAAAAGTGTACAAAAATAAGTTAAACTAAAATACACTAAATTTAAGGGTGATAAAATCCTTAAAATGTTAACCTTCTACCTTTAAATTTTAGTTTTGAACACAAAAACAAGTTTTGAAGCATTAAAAACGGATTTTGAGGCATTAAAAATAGGCTTTGAGGCATTAGAAACGGGTTTTAGGGCATTAAAAATAGATTTTGAGGCATTAGAAACTGGTTTTGAAGCGGGCCACGACCGATGGAGTTTGAAGCGTTCACTACCGGCCAGACCCACACGTAGCAAGACCCACGCTGTGGGTCTGGCCTGGTTCTTGCCTGCAGGTTTTTTTTTTTCTCTAATTTGGTATAATTGCTCACTTTTATTTTTTACATTTTTTTTAAAAAAAAATTGATGATGTATCGCATAGTAATTGGAAGCTGCGAAATGAGTGTTATCGTGATGAAAAGATGGACATGATGATAGGAGTTCGCAAGACATAATATTATTTTCTGTAAAATCAAATATTGACAATGAAATGATTCCCGGTTCCTCAAAATCCATGTGTTCGAAAATATTTATCTAAATAATATTATTAATTAATGTATCTCAACTATTATATCTAACAAACACAAATCAATAAATTGATATTCATATCAAAGAAAATACAATTAGTGACAAGAACATATGGTCCAATACCTCCTTTTTTTCTTCTTTTTTTCTTTTTCTTTTTATTTATTTTTTATTTTTTTAAAGGATAGGTCGGAAAGACCAATTGTAACTATTCTACTTGAACGTGACTAGCACCTACCCGCTGGGAGCCGCACAGAAGAAACCTAGATGGTTGATCCAATACAAGTTACGGGATGATATGAGATAAGTTGGTAATGCTTGTCATATCACTCCTTTATCTTTTAAGTTCCCTGCCCAAGCTCCAACAGGTCTGATTCATATCCAGACGACCTTAACAGCTTTGTCAACCCTCTCAAAGCGCTATATATTTCCTCTCTCTCAGGATGCCTCTCATCTAAGCAATAAAACTCAACAACAGAATCATTGACCTCAATCAAGCTACATCCGGGCAATTTTCTGAACCCAGTATCCCTCATTGCAACTTTTAAACGTGCAACATCTTTCCATCTCCCAAGATCCCCATATATATTTGAAAGCATGACGAAATTTGCTGGGTTCTTCGGTTCAAGTTCAATAAGCCGTTCAAGAGCCAGTTCAGCCAACTCAATGTTTTTGTAAATCCTACATGCCCCAAGTAAGGCAGCCCATATAATGGCATCCGGTTCCATGGGCATCTTCCTCACAAACTCCGCAGCATGGTCTAAAAGACCAGCTCGTGCAAGCAGATCAACCATACAACCATAATGTTCAATTTGAGGCACAATTGAGTAATCATCAACCATTGATTGGAAATAGGAAAAGCCATCTTCAACTAATCCCATGTGCGTACAAGCGCATAAAATTCCTATGAAGGTGATTCCATCTGGTATTTCTCCAGCATTCTTCATCTGACAAAACAAAGTTAGGGCATCACTCCCACGTCCATGAGTTGCTAAACCATTGATTATGGTGTTCCATGTAATCAAATCCTTCGTACCCATGCTCTTGAACACATCAACTGCATTTTCTACAATTCCACATTTTGCATACATGTCAATCAAAGCATTCCCAACGTAAAGATTTCCCTTATGTCCATTACTTTCAGCATATAAATGAACCCACTTTCCCAAATCAATAGCTCCCAATCTTGCACATGCAGACAACACGATCACGAGTGTGGCGTCATTAGGACGTACATTACCCTCAGTTAGCATCCTTTTGAAAGTCTCCATAACTTCAAAGAAATGCTCATTACGTGCGTACCCTCCAATTAATCCATTCCAAGAAAAAATGTTCCTCTCAGGCATCTCTTCAAACAGCTTCTCACAAGCCTCAACATCCCTATTATTAGCATAACCATTCAACATAGTATTCCAAGACATCACATCCCGGTTGGGCATCTCATCAAAAAGCTTGCGTGCTGCTAACATATCACCCAATTCAATATAACCTGAAACCATGGTGTTCCACAGCACAACATCTCGCTCAGGAGCCAAATCAAAAAGGCACCGTGCAGAAACCATCTTGCGACACAAAATATACCCACTAATCATTGAAGTCCATGCAACAACATTCCTCTCAACCATCTCACCAAACACCTTGTAAGCTGCTCCAATCGCTCCCCCACCAGCATACATATCAATCAACGTAGTTCCCACAAATGGGTTTGCTCTAAAACCACCCTTTATTGCTACACCATGCACTTCTTGGCCTTCTACACATGCATTAACTTTCCCACAAGATTTCAAAATAATAGGGAAGGTAAAGCAATTGGGCATTACGTCTGAGCTCTTCATTTGACTAAACAAAACCAAAACTTCCCTATAAGACTCATTTAGAGCATACCCTCTGAACATTGCATTCCATGACGCAATGCCCGGGTCTGGAATTTGATCGAACAATTGGCGGGCATAAGCAATTTTCTTCAACTCCGCACATACTGTGATAAATCTTGAGGTAATGTAGTCGTTGTCTTTGAATCCGTGGGTGATTATCCGGGTTTGGATTTGGCGGAGTCGTTTTGGAGTCTTACATGACTGCAAGAGCGAGATGAATTTGTCTTCAAGAAGTCTTTGTGGTGGCTTTTGGGCTAAATTTATTAAGGCAATTTTCTCTATCTTGACAGTAAGCTCAATGTAGTGTGGTATGCAGTGGCGAAGGGAAGGAGGTCAAGAGGGGTCAAACGCACCCCCTCACCTCACAAAAGTTTTCCATACCCCCATAGAAGTATCCCGAATGCTTTAGTTGCCCACATTCAACAATCTCTTTCTGCCAAAAAAGAAACATGATATTTTTTAGATTAGTCTCAATTACACAGCAATAAAAATGCGGAATGAAGCATACTAGAATGTTTTGGTGATTAACCCACACATACTAAGGTTTCGATAAGCATACAAGGAATGAAGCATACTAAGATTTCATTTCCTTACACTAATGCATTAACTGTAAATTATTACTGAGAACTTAACAATATAGTTTATTTGAAGGACTGAAAAAATTGCACAAACTGGAGCTGACAATCCTAATTATGAAGAGAGATGAGAACAATGACATGGGTCTTAATGCAGAATGTGACAACCTCAAAAAAATGAGACTAAAGTTGGGTTGCTAGTGCTTGGATCAGACATGAATATTAGTCATTTGACATCTTATAATAAATGCTAGTTTTGTCACATACTATTTTACTGTGATAATAGCTGACCAAAAATCTCACCAAGGAGAGACACCCAATCGGCCATGGCAAGAACAAGAATTAAAACCCCAGACTAGCTACTCAAAAATCAAGAAATTTCGAAAATTAAACACCAACACCTACCTGATTTCTGTTTGGACACCGAGAAACACAGGGACCAAACGTGCGGGTGGAGCTCGCCGGAGTTGGGCCGAGGTCCGCCTCCTCAGTCGCTTTCCTCCGCACACCGACAGTGGCCAAGCCACAGTGATTCAATCCGCACCACTCTCTCACTAACTCGGGTTTCTCTCTCTCTAGCCCGATGCCTCCCCGCTCTCTCTCTCTTCAAAGCTAGGAAGGGGGTGTTTTGTTTTTTTCGTGGTTCTCGGTTGCTGCAGCTCTCCGGCGAACGGTGGTTGTGGTAGAGCCTTTGGTGGAAGGGGAGGAATTTTGGAGGGAAATTTGGGGGAGGGTTTGACGAACGAAAATTTGGGAGGGAGAGGGAGGAGTTCTGTTTTGCCGAAGCTTAAAACGGGTTTCAAAATTTTTAACATAAATGGGTGACGTGTGGCTATGCCACGTGGTAACTGTTCATTCACACCGGGGTAAAATTGGACTTGGATCCTTGAGAGGAACCGGTTTATTTGTTTTTAGGGGACAATTATGTCATTTTCTTTTTTTAAGACAACAATACCCTCTTGAAACAACTAAACGATCCCCTCCATTTCGATCCTTCTCCGGTGAAATTTTCCTTTTCCCAATTTTTCCCACGTGATCCATGTGGACGCTCCAGCTAGTGCGCGCTACGTTGGAAAGAGGAATAGTTCGACACTGCAACTTGGAAAAAGGAACAGTGAGCTTTCTGAATTTGACTATTTTGACGAGTGTCCGTATCCATGGACCTCCCCCTCACCCTGAGATTCCGATCACCGGAGCTCTGTCTTTTTCCCAGGAAATCCATCTCTCCGATCAACTTTCCTGGAAGGCAACATCAACCCATTATTCTCCGTCACAAAACCAACCCAGAGACCGGACTTTCAGCCCCAAAGCTTCACCTTACAGTCACGGCCAAGAAAAGGTCACCAATCGAAGGAGTGAGCGAGGAGCTGAATGCGATCGCTTCTCAGAACCTGGACATGGCTCCCGCTCGCAGACGGGTCCGTTTGGCCTTCGTGGAGGCCCAGCAACAGCTTGATCATTGCTTGTTCAAGGTTGGTTTGGTTCCTTCATGATCGTGGTTTGCGTTTGGATTGAAATATCATATCAGTTTCTGAATATTTGGTTTTGTTTTGTTTTTTGGTATTTTCTTGTGAATGTCAATGGATTTTGATTGGTGGGTAGATGGCTCCTACTGGGATCATAACAGAGGAGGTAAGCTATTCCTGTCTGGAACTGTGACAAAAAATCTTCTTTTGTGTTAATGTGGACCCAAAAATTAAATTTAAGAAAGATCCACTCAAAATAAGCTGAATACGTGTGGTTCAAATGCTTACTTTCTGTTTGGTTTCTCAATTTTCGTGGCTATTAATGATATTATAGTGGTACGAGAGGAACTCGAAGGGATTGGAAATTTTCTGTAAAAGCTGGATGCCACAACCAGGTGTTCGCATCAAAGGTGCTTTGTGTTTCTGCCACGGTTATGGTGATACTTGCACATTCTTTTTTGAAGGTTTGTGATTATATTCGCATAAGAACATGGACTAGAACTATATCTTATGTTTCCTTCTTTTCGTCTACTCTACTGTGGTATATGCAAACCGAATTCGAAGGCTTCTTCTTTTATATATGGTGAGTTTTGAATTTCAGGTATTGCCAAGCAAATTGCTGCATCTGGATATGCTATTTATGCTTTGGACCATCCTGGTTTTGGCCTTTCTGAAGGGTTGCATGGTTACATCCCAAGCTTTGATGAACTCGCCGATAATGTTATAGAAAATTATACTAAAATCAAAGGTGCGACATTCTAAACTCCTCTCAGAATCAGCATCACCATCAGTGAAATTGCATTCTTATTAGATTTGATGAATTCAATTGACAAAACTGTGTTCCTGATTGTGTTTTATGTTTCAATTGGAAGGAAGACCTGAATTGAGAGGGTTGCGCCGGTTTTTATTCGGACAGTCCATGGGTGGGGCCGTTGCTCTTAAAGTTCATCTAAAGGAACCACATGGATGGGATGGAGTCATCCTTGTGGCGCCAATGTGTAAAGTAAGCCCATCCCTACTCCCTACTGTTCATGGTCAATAGTTCTGAAAATCCATGGTACTAATTTCTGAACTTTTTGACAATCTATGAGCATTTTGAAATTATGAAATTTTGAAGATCTGTATCATTCCCTGGTTTAAATTTCTTTATTTCATTTGAATATGTAGAAATTCTTTATTCTGGAAACTAGTCTGCGAATTTTGTACCTAATTAATTCATGCAAACCTGGTTGATCCGAAAAAGCACATTTAAGGCGGCTTATTCATTCTTGTGTGAATTACTGTTTAAGTTCCTCTTTAGGGTTTCATAACCTTTTAGCATAATAAGGGATATGGAGAAGATAAGATGGAGATTCAGAGGGAGCTTAGCCTGAAGTAAGAATGAGAAGGAGAATAAAACATAGAATTTAATTTGGGAAGTTTATGTAATTGCCTAGTAACTTCATTCATATAAGCAATTAGGAATGTGCAGAAGCCCATAATAGCCTGTCTGCAAGTATGATTCCTGCGGGTTTTCAGGTAGTGGCTGCCAGGTGAGAGCTATCTTTGGAGAAGGACCATAATTGTCTGTTTTCGGTGTGGAGAGACAGGCAGAGGCCATGTCTCAAAGGACCCTATCCTAGCCACCAAGTTAGGACTCTTGAGTCAGTCTGTAGACAGTGGTAGTATCGATTTCACTTGTATAATGGTGCACTGAGTTCATGTAGGTTTCCTTACCTCTGCATGTTAGGGTACAATTGTACAGTGTTTGAGTTTACTGCCTTTTCTCCTAGTGTACGTGGTTTTAGTAACCTTAGAGACGTGATACCAAGATGAGCTGCCCCCTGTGGATTACCAATTGCAATGCATAATGTCTTCTCATTGTGACTACATGGAGATATTTTATGCAGTTAGATTGATTTTCTACTCAATGGGCTGAAATGCCTCTTCTTTACTGGTTCATACACTAAACATGGCCGTGTTAAAATAGTTAATCCTCAAACAATAACTCATTTCAGTTTTATCCAATGTCTATCCTCTCCCCACCCACCACACACACACCAACCCCCCCCCCCCCCCCCCCCCTCCAAAAAAAAAGAGACAAAAATGTTGGCGACATTTTGTTAAAATTTGTATAGAAGAATTATATTTTGTTTTCTGAATCTGGAAAGATGAAGTATCCAGAAAATTATTCATATTCTAAACAAGATTAAGCATCACATGTCTGCATCCACACTAACATATGAGAGTATGTATATCTTGGGCAGTTATCCAAACTATTACAATACATTTGATGCAATAAGCAAACATCGTTTCATTACTCATGACTGGGGGACATGTTATGTGTGCTTTATTATTCACAGTGAATGATGATTATATAGTGATTTATGTGTGCATTTTCTTTCTTTCTTTCTTTTTTTGAGAGAGGGGAGGGGGACTAGTTTGCATGCTTATCCTGACTTATAGGGATTTTCAGGAAGTTACATTCCAAATCTTGTATCTGGACCAATATACTCTGTCACTCTCACCTGATGAAAAATTTGCTAACTATAAGTTGCTGCTAAGATTTCAGAGGACGTGAAACCTCCAGCTCCAGTTCTGAAAGTATTAACCCTCATGTCCAAAGTCATGCCAAAAGCAAAGCTCTTCCCAAAAAAAGATCTGTCTCAGCTAGCCTTCAGAGAACTGAGGAAAAGGAAAATGGTTTGTCCTTTATTTACTCTCGGATATGAATGCACTTGTATAGCATGTAATTTGAACAGGCTTTTGTGTTGTACTTCACTGTGATCCAACAACTGGTTGAACATTCTGAAGTATACAGGCCTATGCGCCAGATCTCAGAAAGACACTGAACATGTTAGCACTGCAACAATAGATGAATTGAACCTTTTATATGCTGGTAAATACAAGTCTAAAGGATATTGCTAACTATAATAACATTTAAGCCCGGATGAAGAGGGGGGAATTGAGATGGAAGATAATCAGCTAGATTTAGGGCCGCTGGAGTATCCTACATATTTATCAATTTTCAGTAAAGAAACAAGAAGCACTGAATTTCAATGTATTTCTCTTTTCTTCTTTCTTTTTGGCACATGAAGTTGTTATATTTGACATGTAGCACGCTGATGATTCTCCATACCTGATACATAACTCTGACTTTCTTCCACAATTACCATCAACATTTTATTAACTAGCATTTCAGTGAATTTAAACCATTCTAGTAACTAGTTTTCTTATCTGCTTTTCAAGATTCTAATAGTTTATTTATTGTTCCCTGCAAAGATTCTTGAACACTAAATTTTGCATTTTTGTATTGTAGTCTGTCTACAATGTGATTTGTTATAACAGTCAAACGCGGTTGAAAACTGCTGTGGAACTTTTGAAGGTGACAAGTGAAATTGAGAAGCAAGTGGAGAGGGTCAGTTTCCTTTAGTGTTCTTCTTTGTCATCATCTAGAAGAGGATATATATCATCCCATTGTTATTACATGCTATATCTACAACATTTAAACAACTATGGAGGTGTTGCAGGTTTCATCTCCATTGCTGATTCTTCATGGAGCTGCAGATAAGGTGACAGATCCGTTAGTGAGCCAGTTTCTTTATGAGAAGGCCTCTACAAATGACAAAACCTTAAAACTTTATGAAGATGGTTATCACTGCATTCTGGAAGGGGAACCCGATGACAGGATATTTGAAGTACTTAATGATATTATTGCATGGCTTGATTCCCGGTGTAGCTCCCTTTGATTTCGCCCCATGCACAAGTTCAACCATTGTTATTTCTTTTTATGTATGCTGTTAGCATCTTCAGCAGCTTAGCTAAAACTTTTCTTAAATTGTCTAAATTTAACTAATATGAGCTAAATAAAATTCGCGTCCAACAGCTTATGTTGTTTCGGTTATCTAAAACACACAATTTGCCAAGTAGTTGTCTGTCTACCTTTGGGCAAAATGTTCTCATTTTTTCGGTAATCTCACTACTCTCTCTTTCATCATCTTGGGTCAAAGCCTTTGTTTCGCCGCCTGCTCCAAAGACGGTGCCCATGGCTGTGCAGCACGCAGATCTGCGTCGTAATGGAATAGCTAAAGAGAGAATTGCGCCCATGATTGAGGCCCACATGGCTCAATACTGGTTTTAGCTAAAGGGAGAAGGCTAAGACAATTTCAGCATCACCTAAATCTCCAGCAGCATCAAAGTGACATCAAAGTGACATGAAGAGAGATAAGCTCAATAGTGGCGCAATTCCCCCATTCTGCCATTCAAAATGACAAAGTTCTTTTCATAAGATAAAAAATTTAGAAAAAGGGTAGATTGGGGTATCACTGCAAAAATCTAAACATTGGAGGACATTGCAAAAAGGATGGTAGTTAAAGAGGAGATCTTGTTAAACCTTGAAAATTTTGTAACAATTGATTGGGTTTGAAAAAATTCCATAACCAGCCTAATAAACCAAGATTTGTTCTAAAGCATGTGATTATAACATATCGTTTTAATAGGATTAACCAAGTATGTGACATTTGTCCTTAGAACAAGTGACTAAAATTATGTAAAAATCATATATTCAATGATATCAACTTAATATACCATAGGGAAAAGTATATATACCACTCTCAAACTACAACACATTATCCTAAATTACCAATTGTGTTAATGTTCTTCCTAAACTACAAAAAATGTTAATGTCCCCCAATATCAAAAATACACTTCATATAATTTTTTAAAATTCTTAAAATTATATATAATTTTTTTTTTAATAAAAAAAATGAAAAACCAAGAGGGTGGTTGAGCCACCTCCTTGGCCAAATGGGAGTGGTTTGGCCATCGTATTTATCATAGTAGGGGGTAATTGAACCATTTCTCTTATCATATCTAGAGATAGTCAGATAACTGAATCATCCTTGGCAATTTGAAGGTGGTTTAGCCATCCCCTATTTTTTTTTTCTTTAAAAAAAAATGTCTCTTTTTAGGGATGCCTAACCACCCTCTGACCGTTTAGGGTGGTTCAGTCATCCCTTTTGGTTTTTTTAATTTTTTTTCTTTTTTTGGTTTTGGTTATTTTTTCTCAAATTTAAAAATATATTTTTGTTTAATTGAAATTTATTTGGATCATTTTTATTTTTATTTTTTGCTGGCATTGTGAGAGGGAGTCAAAGGATATTGACATTCTTTGATAGTTTAGGGAGAAACATTGATACAATTTTTTTTTTTTTTTTTTTGGAAATGAATCGAATGAAGTTATATTAGATAAAACATTTCAAACACATCTCTCAAAAAGAATAATCCGAGAAATACATTGGATAGCTTAAGAGAGGACATTAACCATATAAGGGTAGTTTAAGAGAATATATATACTTTTTTGTTAACCATATTGAAATAATTTCTTCTAACTCGGAGGAATTACTTTTTGTGTCCTTAGTTGCCTTATTTTTCTAGAACTTGCTCCAGCACCAAAATGCGTTTTGAGGAAATAAAAAAGCTAAGCCAAACAGCACTTAACCCCTGAGACCATTTTTCGTTGGTCGTCTCGCAATCGATCTTGTAGAAACAGAGACCCAGAAAAAGCACTTTCAGACTTGCCCTTCCCTACGATTCAATCATAGAGAAAGAGAAAGAGAAAGATCCGCCTTGGATTATTCATTTAGCGGAGGCTTAGCTTTGCCGTTTATTCATCCATGTCAATCTTAAACCAGCTCTTCAACAGAGGTGTTTTTGGCACAAAATGGTTAGTAATAGTATTCTTCTTTATCTCCAAGTCCTCACATTTTATCAATTTCTTAGTTTTCTTTATCAACTATGGTAAATGTATTGATCTCTGTATATTTGTTTGCTAATTGTGGTTTACTTTCTTAATGCTTTTATAATCTAGGTTGGCCAACTTGTACTCTGTCACCTAAGGTTTATGTTATGCGAAATTGTAGATTTAGTGAGGGTTGTATCTTGCTGCAATTTTCAGTTCTATGAGATACCCAATATCCATTAATGGATTTTGGCATATGGGTTTCTTTCAGCTAAGAGTTTTAGTTAGCAATATATATAAGAAAGACGTTTTAATTAGCAGTACTTGAACGGTTTTTCTTTTTCCTTTTTTCTAATAATTATGAGAACTCCTTGCTTCTGGACGGTGAGCTGTTTCTAGAAAAAAGTCTTGATCCATAGTTCATTGATTTCATTGCCCCTTCCAAGTGTGATTTTAGAAATTCCCATTATAGTTGACTTTTATGCTTTGCAATTGAATAAATTGAATTATTTTCTTTGTTTCTATTTTTAAATTTTTTATGGGCTGCACATATCTAATGTTGTTAGGGTGGTTTTGTAGCAAAACATGCGTGAGCTTGGCAATATCACGCATCAAATTGCTGCAAAACAAAAGGGATATGCAACTCAAACATATGCGCAAGGAAATAGCCCAGTTTTTGCAGGCTGGCCAGGAAGCGATAGCTCGAATTCGGGTACCACTTCAAACACATGAATAGTGGCTGCTGATTAATTGCAATTTGTTCTTTATAAAACTGGCTATAGATTTAATTTGTGCTCTTTAATTTGGTTAGGTGGAGCATGTTATAAGGGAACAGAATATATGGGCTGCATATGAGATATTAGAGCTGTTCTGTGAATTTGTTCTTGCACGTGTTCCTATAATTGAAAGCCAGAGGTAAATCCATCAATCACTATGATATATTTTTTCAAGACGAAGTATTAAAAACACTTGGCCTTTCTTGTAACTTAAAATGGCAAAGCACTTGAGCACTATGTTATATGAAACTCTTCCACAGACGGTTGCCTAATTGGACTTTACAAACGTGAGTAGCGCCAGATTTCAAGATGATGAAATACTTGAGAGAAATCTTTAAAGATCACCAATGATCTTGGGAATTTCTTCATTTCATTCAGAGTACCTTGAAAAGCCCCTTGCTATTTTGGTGACTAATTATTTGATATAAAATGATAGAGTTGAAGTTCTGAAGAGTCTTGGAATACTATGAAACTAGATTATGGTCACATTTGTTCATTTGAGATTCACATTTGACGCATTTAAACTTCCATACATATATTTGTTATGAACTAGTCAATCAATTTTCTTACAAGCATCAATTATCATATGATAATCAATACATAAGCTATATTTTGTTGTTATGTTCAATTAAACACCCTCAACATCAGTCTCCTGGCTGTGCAGCTTCTGACCTATTAATCTGGGGTAAACATTTTTTTTTAAGATTTGTGAACGCCAAAGTCACATTAAGAAAGTCTAAAGCAGCTGTCCAGAGTTAAAGAGTTTTGGAGAAAGATTTAGTTCCACCACCATTTTCTCGCGGTGTTCAAAGCTTCTCTCATTTCTTTCCTCTAAAAACACCACATAGGGCAATCAATTTTAGATCAATCATTGCCGCTTCTAAGAGAATCAATTTATGTGACATATTTAATATCCAAATTCTGTGCTGTCCATCGGTGGAAGCAAACATGGGCACATACAAATGCCTTTGTAGTGCTTTCTGGATTGTTAAAACAATCTGGGGTATAATTGCATCTTTCCTGCTGAAATGCTCTATTTCCTCATCAATACCCTAGGTAGGCCTAGTTTGTTCTTCTAGCTTAACCAATATTAAGGGACTTTGATATTTGATCACTTTTGTTTGCTTTAACTAGAAGGTTTATTGATATCTGTGAAACCAGTAACACTCACTTCTTAACCAATTTCTTTATGTGAGTCAATTTTGTAACCATCCTTTTTCTGTATGGCAGGGAATGTCCATCAGAATTGCGAGAAGCTATCGCAAGCATAATATTTGCAGCTCCCAGATGTTCAGATGTGCCAGATTTGCTACAGATCAAGAATTTATTTACTACAAAATATGGCAAGGAATTTGTCATGGCTGTGTCAGAACTTCGTCCTGACTCTGGTGTCAATCGTACAGTTTAGTGACTAGCAAATTTTGCAAGTGTGATATTTCTGCAGGAGGAGCCATTTGTGACTTGAACATATTGATATACCTTTTTTATATTTTATGTTATTTTTGTAGATAATTGAAAAGCTTTCAGTTAGTGCTCCAGCTGCAGAGGTAAAGCTCAAGGTATTGAATGGCATTGCACAAGAGTACAATCTGGAATGGAATTCTTCAAACACAGAAGCAGAATTCAGTAAGAAACACGAAGATCTGCTGGTACTTATACCAATTTGTGCTTCAGTTTCTCTTCGTATATGGTTAGGCATAAATTTATCTTTCGATACTAGTAATTGGTTCATGACAAGACATCTTGATGCCATAGTTTTGTGATCATTACAGAAAAACTACTTAATTTCTATAAAGTCGAAATGATCATGCATATCAATGGATCCTGCTTCCTGTGTTTCCTGCATCTAAGATTTTATCGGAAATGGCTTTGAAATTTTAGGGAACTTGCTTCTCGAATCTGTACTTCCTTTTTAGAGAACTGTCAATTATGTGTTCCCCAAAATCTCCAATTAATTTGGCATAGTTTGTTTTTACCATGTTTCCATAACACTTAAGTGAAATTTCAAGATATCTAATACAAGGTTCGAGACTTGGTGCATTTTCAAATAGATATCTATATAGGAATTCTGAATGGCTCTCAATTAATTAGAATTTTGTCTCCCTCATTCCCACGATTCCACATACCACATACCTTGACATTTCCTGTGCCAATTCGATCCTGCTCCCTAAGGTTGTAACTGTTGGCTCTTGTTTACAGGTGCCCTTACCATAAAATTTATAGGTCTAGCTCAGATATTCTTCCCAGTTTAATTCAAGAAAGCCTTATACATTGGCTACGTGAAACCCTTCTTATCATGGAGCCTTGTCTAAATCCTCATTTGCTTAGGGTATTGTCAACCAAAATTATCACCATCAAGGATGATATCAGTTGATCTGATTTTTAACTTCCTTTGACATTCCAAATGAACTTTCCATTATCTGTGATAAAAGATGTGCATTCGGAGTTTCTCTTCATAAATTTTTTGCTATGGCATAAGTAAATATATATTTAATCCACATTATTGAGGGAAAATGATTTCTATTGTTAGCATGCACATTATTAAGATTGAACATTTATAGGGAGAAACTTCTGCAATAGGACTCTCAGACAAACCAAGTTACTAGGCTTGATTCAGTTAGGAAAGAAGTTGTTAAAGGAATTAATGAAATAGATGAGCCAAGCTCAATCTTATCTTTCCCTCTGAGTCTTTAAGTATGTTTGAGCAAATTATTACTTGGGTTGCTAGGTTTGTTAGTAATTAAAATATTCAAGCAATTTGAGCTTCAGTGCTTTGAGCCTTGTTCAAGATTGTTCGCAAGATAAGTGCACTAAGCTCAATCTTGATTCCAAATTATTAACTTTCAATTTAAGCTTGAACAGCCAACTCCATGACTCCTCTTGGCTTGGCCCTCCCTGCAAAACTCCCTCTTCAATTACTATGAGATGAATTAGTAATACATTCTTTCGTAAACCTTATTGATTACTTTGAGATGAAGTAGTTTCACGTTTCTTTTTTCCTGTTATTGACAGAATCTGGGTGTGTGCGTGTGTGACGCATGAATGCGCGTAAACTGTGAACTTCTTGGTTGCCATTCTAACCAATAATAACCCTTTCATTACTTAACATGGATTTATTTACTTAGGTATGGATTGCTTCGTGCATTTGAATTAAATGATTGTGAACTAACTTTAAATATGTTATAAGCATCTTGCTTGGACAATTAGGGGGCCTCTCTTAAACCAACCAACTCTCTTGTAATCTATTTGTAGCTTTTTGATGTTATTTATTGTACAGTTCAATTAATTCTGGCCTCTTGATCTTTAGGGTGGATCAAAGCAAGCATGTGCTGGAGTCGGACTCTCTAAAGCTCCCAACAAACAAGGCTCTTTTAAATCTTCTCCTTCTAATGGGGCACAATCTATTATGCCTACGAATACTAAACAAGAATCTCAGCACCTTCAAGCTCCTAGCGCTTCAAGCAATGCGCCATTTTTGGGTACTAATGAAATTGAACCATCAATAAAAAGTTATGATGCAGGACCAGTTAGTGATGCCAAAAGGGAGACAAGACCACAATCGTCTGAGATCCTGGAGAAAGCTCGAGCTGCCATTGCCTCTGCAGAGCGTGCAACTGCTGCTGCCCGTGCAGCTGCCGAGTTGGTACATGTCAAGTTTGGGTCCTTGAAGCTGGAAGGAGGCAAGTCTTCACAGTGATACGTGAGCTTTGTGTGCATTCTTTGTGATTCCATGGCAGCAGGCTTTCCAAGATCCATGGAAGAAAAGTGGCTGAAAAAAAAAAAAAAAACGAGGAAGAAAAAGTGTACATTAAAAAATAAAAATAATGCACCTCTTGTTAAGGAATATTATAAACCTTGTCAGTGATTATAACTGTGCGTTGTATTATAGAGATGGCTAAGAACTAATTTGTGGTTACACTTGCATGTATAATTTGGGAAGCTATGCAAGCCTCCCAAGTTGTGGATATTTGCTACCAATGGCTATCAAGTTCTGTATATATAGGGATCACCTCCAAAGACCATAAAAACTATCAATGGCTAAATCTTAAAGATACGCATGGCACCAAAAGATATATGTATGCTATTCTGGCATACATCAGTAGGGAAAAATTATGTGAAAGAAAAGGATGAGAAGCAAAAATTGGTTTTGAGACAGATTGAATCACTATCTTTAAGAATTTTGATCTGAGAAATAGCATCTCACCTTTCTTCTTCATTTTGTATTTTATATAATGCCCAAAGCTTCTTTAAAGCATGCATATGATTCTCAAATAATAAGATTAATATTTAAAAACAAAATAAAAAGATGCCAGTACTGTGACTACACCAAAAAGGCAGGAGATTTTGAGTAATTCACTAAAATCGCTCAAAGGTGTGTAAGCTGAAGTGGGAAACAATGATTTGATTGATTATACAGCAAGCATGGGATTAGCTAGCAGCAAAGCCATGGAGCTACACTGTAGCCCTCCACCCGTAGGTATATAGGTTCCATATAAGAGCTCTACTGCATGCCCAGCTAGCTAGCTAGGTGATCGAGTAGGTTACGTACTATTTTTGTAATGAAAACCCTCTTTGTTACCTGAATGAATATATTTGTAATATAATCACACTTCTCAACGACACCCCTCTCTCATGCAACATAAAGCCCACGTCTCTGTTTCACAAAAGACACAGAACCACCTATCATATGCTTCAAACTTCACCAAACACTTGTGTAATATTAATTATTGCACACTAGCTAGCCGTACATATGTATAATTCATTCACACAGAGAGAAAGAGAGAGAGAGAGAGAGAGATGCCTATTGTGTGTGACAAAGATGTAACGTAGGGTTAGCTGGAACAAGACCGATAAACAAAATCTGGTGTAAAATGATAGCATTCCAAAAGAGGGGGTGAAGCGCGTGATATAGACCAAGGACTCGCGTTGATTTTGATGAAATGAGGAGTCGTTTTCGTCCTGAATTTCGTTTTTACATGGAGATGCTTTCATTGGTCGGTTTAACATCTGCTCCTTTACTTTTTTTTGTTTGTGTTTTTCACTAAACCGTTTACATTTATGCTTTCTCCTTTTTCTCTTCTTTTGCGTTCATGTTTTTCTTTTAGCATTTTTCTTTTATTTCAATCAACGAAATATATATATGAGTACATAAGTATGGCAAACACAGACGATCGACAGATAAAAGAAAGTGTTAGATAGGGTTCTTGTTCAATTTATCAAAAGAAAAACAATTAGTAAAATATAGAAAAAAGGCAAACCACGCATAGGAACTGCCTATTTTGACTTATTTGCTGGAGGGTATTAGGTATTTTAATTTAAAAAGACAGTTCATAAAAATACAAATAAAAAAGTGATTTTTAAAAGTAAATAATATTTGATAAAATCACGATTTTATTAAAAAAATGCATCCATTTACATGTAATTTAAAAACATGCATGCACAAGTTTTCCACAGGGATGGCGGCCAGCTAGCGAAAAAACACATCTAAGGCTATGGTTATATTAACACCATAATATTCTGAAATTTGTAAACATGATTATAATTGAACCTTGAATAATCTTGTGATTTAATAGGACTCTTCTGGTATTGCATGAGTAGCACCAGCACGCTAGCTAGCTAGAAGATGATGATAGTTTGAGTTTGGGGTAGATTGATTTAGGTGAGTTATATAAATGATTCTAAGAAATTTCAATTATAATTTTGATTAGTCTTTTTGAGATATATTGCAAAATATATATGACTAGAGCATTTCTGAGTCATAGCATAATATATCAATATCATTATACATATAATGGAATTCAATCCAAATATTTAAATGAAAGAATTTGGGTATTTCTTCCCGAATTTATATCATACACAAGCATGTTGAAGGCTAAAGGCTGTTTGCTTCAACTTTGCCTAGCTGTCCATCAATTTAGGTGGACAGTATAGATCCTCATCCTACAGTACTGTAGAACACAAAAACAATGACTTGACACATTTGTAAGGACTTTTTCAATGCTTTGTTTTTACCCCGGCCCCTGAAACACCCAAAAAATGTGCCCTTTTTATGGCACCCATAATTGACTTTGCATCACCACTAGATGTAAACCGATCGTTTATCAGGCAAGAATCCGCTTTTCAAACTCATCACCTAATTGCTTAAAATGACTTTTTATTTTTATTTTTTATTTTTAGTTAAATCAAACTAATATTGGAACATCTTCAAAAGAATAGCTAAATCTTCAATAATAGTAAAATCTGACTAGTATGGGTGTTTTTTTGTCTCCAGCATAGTATGCAATTTAACTTTTTTTCATCTAGCATGAACAGAGAGCATTTCTAGCAAAAGTAGGAAAAATAGTTACTAAAAAAGTACAAATTTTTACTTTAACTACTCAATTTTTCATACGTACTCCAATAAATTCTCTATTTTACTATTTATTTTTTTTAAGTATTATTTTGTATGAATGAAAGAGGAGGAGGAGAGAGCTCATAATAGTCAAATTTGACTATTATGAACCATTTGACTATCTTCTTGGAGATGCTTTAAATAAGCGGATTAACCTATTTACTGCTTACACTATAAATTTTGTGTCTCTCATTTTCTTTTTTTTACTATCTTTCTTCTCCTCTCTTTCACACTCTCACTTAAAAAAATTTTTTTTTAAGAAAATAAAGAATAAAATAGAAAATCTGTTGTTGGAGAGATGCTGTTAAGCATAAGAATTATGGGTGCAGTTGCTCCCCTCGGGCCAAAGAAAAAAATAAAGCCTAGTAGAATCAGATCATCATAGGCTCATAGTGTACGTTTTGAGACATACGTACATGTATAGTTGTCTTAGTATTATCCTGCTTCCTCTGGATGTGACATTGAAAAGAAATAGTCAAAAAGGAACCTTTTTTTTTTTTTTTTCCTATGCAAAAAGGGATTTTGTTAAGCGAATGAAAGTTTTCGTCTCCAGCTCACGGCAGGGAAATTGGTCAAACAGAAACCCTCGTCCCAATCCTCCTAACTTTTGAGAGCAAATGGAACCTTTAGATAGCTCATTATTTGGCATATTTGCCTCATAGTTCAAATATCAGTCGTGTTCGTGGGAGATTGTTTTGATTTTAAGAGTGTTAAAATATAAAATAAAATAAAATATAGGAGGCAGAGGAAGCATATTTTAAGAAGAGAAGAAAGAGAGAAATACAAAAAGTTAGAATTGGTTCAGCCTTAAAAATCTACATTAATTAATTCATAGTCATAAATGCCCAATATGGTTATATATATTGACGTGTGTATAGTTGTGTTACAAACTTACCATGGAGTGTATATATAGAGTAAATGTGAGCAATATGCTAAGAATGGTAATGAGATCATGTTGAGGATTAAAATATTTAGTACACATAAATATGACTTAAGGTGGAAGTTTGAATTTAGAAATTAAGAAGAAATAATTAGGAAACCTTTTCTTTTAGAGTTTAACTTCAATGAAATCATTGCAAGGACACATCACATAAAGCAAAAAAAATGCACAAAAAAAACCTATAGCCTATGGACTTGATTTTCAACTCAAAGAAGAAGGAAAGTTGAAATCAAAGAGAGAAAGAAGAAGACCGTGGGTCGGCGGCTGGCCTGGGTCTCACGGCGTGGGTCTTGCTCCAGTGAGACCTACAACATGATTCCGACACTGTGAGTGACAGCATGGCTCCGTTGTTGTGATATATGGTTTTATGGTGATAAAATCCCAAAAAGGGTTAACCTTCTCCTCTGAGTTTTAGTTTTGAATCAAAAATTGAGTTTTGAAGCATTAGAAACAAGTTTTGTGATATTAGAATTGATTTTTTAGGCATTATAAACGAATTTCGTGGTATTATAATCAATTTTTGAAGCATTAGAATCGATTTTTAAGGTTGGGTTTGGCAGAAAAGTCGTCGGAGAGGTGACCCAGCAGATGAGTCATAGCAGACCTAGCCATTGGGTCATGCTTGACCCAGCGGCTGGATTTGCCGTCGCCGAGACAGGTGGTTTAGTTATTTATTTGTTATTATTTGATGTTTTGATCTTATTTTGTTAAAATAAAATTGGTAATGTATCATCACACGAATAGATGCTATAAAACACCCATTTTTGTGCACTGGCCGCATAGTAGGAGCTTACTTTCTTTTAACTAAGTTGACTCGACCAGTAACAGGCGAGTTAACTAGCTAGCGGGTTGACTGGTGGCAACAGCCAAGAATGGTAGCCTAAGACAGAGGATGATGGTGGTCAGTGCAGGTCCCTAGTTAGGCCAAATTGAAGTCACGGGCTTGGAACTGGGACAGATTGAAGTTGAAGACGAGAAGCTAATTAAATTGTGGACCAAGTCGTGGGTTAAGATCCGATTGGATAACCAATAGTCTGACGAATGAGTGTGTGACACTTGTTAAAGGAACAAATCACACGTTCAATATTGCCCTTGTCCCCCAAGAGAAGTGGCCCTCATTCTTTCCATCATTATCAGCTAGCCTAGCTATCAAGGTGGTTTGGCTTAATTAATTTTTTTTTATATATATATATATACCCTTATGTATAATTAATAAATTAATAAAGAATTTGATGGTTAATAAAGTAAATTTCACCAAAAACAAGTCTTGGTAGAAATATAGATGGTAATAATCTAGTTAGTTTAGGTTATGCGCGCCCATGAGCAGCGAGACAAAGCAAGCATAGAGGCTGCTCTTTTGGCATTTATGAAGCCCTAGGTGCACGGTGAATAGTGACTAATATATGGGACAGTGAGCACTAAAAATATTTTGGGTTTTAGTACAAAAGGGTAAGGTCCTTTGTTTCTTTTTCATCAGATAGAGATTACCAAAATAAATGAAAAAAGTACGATCAAGATTCACACAATGACTGCGGAAGAGAGTTAGCGGCAGAAAAACTTCTGTTAAAGCTGCAAAAAAGGATACAGCTATTAAATTATGCATTAATGGAAACATGTGATTTTTTTTTTTTTTTCTTTTTTGTTGGTCTGTGAAAATATATATATATATTAAAAGATAATAATCAAGTATAAAGCTATGGAGCAGCTTTAAACATTCCCTCATTCGTGATTGCACGAATAATAAGCTTGGTCTATGGCTAGGCGTCTGCTTTTCCTGCTTGTCTCTCTCTCTCTCTCTCTCTCTCTCTCTTTCTCTGAATTCAGCCTTGACAGTTGAGAGATCGATATACAACTTTTTTAGTGTAGTTTGTGACCCTAAATATCACAGATCATCCATACCCTCACTGCACGTACGTACAGCTGCCCTCTCTCTCTCAACCTACAGTCTCGTACCTTTCATGAATATGTCTCGGGATCGCTCTTGGGGAAGAAAGAGAGGGAGAGAACACTCACCACACTCACTAAACGACTGTTACTTACTGCTATGGTTCTCTTTGTTGTGAAACAGTATTCAACTTAGTTCCCACAGATTTTTTTTCAAACTAAAGTGAGCTTCATAAATATGTTTATATATATATATATAGTTCCTTCTAACGGGGCTTATTGGGAATAGTAATGCTACTTACAACAGTTCTTTTAAATCTTGCTAATATGAGTTGGCATGTTATCGAAGCTACGTTAATCATTAAATTTAGGTCATGGTTAGCTATAATTTGAAGAAAAAATTGATTAAATCACCATGAGCTTTAAGACACCTAATTATAGATCATTTCTACCCAAAAAAAAAATGATTTAATTAGAGAATTACAAGTACCGTATATATGTACCTCTTAAATAATTCTTCTTAATTTTACTATATGATAGTAAAAATAACCAAAAAAAAAAAAGAGAGAGAGAACAGGACTAGAACCGAATCTATGGAAAATAAATTTAATTAAAAGATTAATTAAGTTTGTTTAGTCGTAGGTCCAGCTAGGTTTAAGCTGGCCAATCAAATCTGTTAAGCAAAAGCAGTATGGGGAAGAGATATATGTAGCTCCATTAGTTGACAAAGTAATACTAAATTGCCGCCATTGGTGGATATGTTGCAGTCTAGAATATCCTACGTCCCAAAAGTCAGTGCCCCTGTTAGGGCTAGGGTTAGGGTTACTTTCATAAATGAAGCCAGATCTAATGAGCAAATCCATCTCTTCTCCGTAGCTCCTAGATATAGTCTCCTAATCAATCTCCCTTCAATCACTTCAATTTTTGCACTTTTAAGCACCTGAGGACCTAAGCAAGCAAGTCCAACATTTGGCCAAAAGTTGAGTCGGTCTAGTAAAGCTCCTCTGGGCAGGCAGCTAGCATTAGAATGTCAAAAGATTCTTAGGGTTTCGTTTACTACCTTCAGAACCCCAGTCTATGAATAGTACTTAGATACTAGAAAACATGTACATCCAACAATTGGATTTGAGTGTAGATTCTCTTCTCTTAGTTGGTGATCTGGTTCAGATAATTGCCTAGCTAGTCCAAATCACCACATGATCGATCCATAATGAACTTGGAAAGTCACAAGCAAAATATGCAACTGAAATTGCCTTGATGAGGATGCCTTCTTATTTTAACTTCTATTTTATTTTATTATTATTTTTTTAAATGAGTAATGATACACATACTCTTATTTATATACACTTGATTTTTCCCACTCATAGGTAGTTTTAAAAGCTACCATTCGATTTTAATCTAATGGTAGTTTTAAAAACCATCTATGAGTGTAAGAAATTAAGTGTGAAGAAGTGGTGTCGTTTGCCTCCTCTTGCGCGCTCCTAACTCTGCGGCTCCACTCATGTCAATATGGTTTTCTTTTTTGTGAAATAATGAAACATTTGAAGATAGAGGAAAAGCTTTTGGATCCCAAAGAACTTTATAGTGGTACTCCGATCCTTCCCAAAATTGGTGATTTGGTGAAAAGCCCAATCATTATTTCTAAGTTAAACATGCATGTTAGAAGCTTTTTTTTCCTCATTTTATTTTTTCTATAGGCTTTAGAATCCCATTTGTTAATTTCCTTAATTCAAATTATATCCTTTTCTTTTCTTGAGATGACATCTATTTTGATGTAGGATATTTACCTTCGTTTTCGGTAAAAATGAAAAAAAATAATAATAATAAAAAATAATATTGGAACAGCACCACTTAATCATAATTTTACCTGTTCTTAGACAATGGAAGTACAAAAAAAAAAGATTGTCATGAGTCCCGCTGATTGTCAATTTTATATTAGAATTTTATTTTATTTTATTAATACTTTATTTTCTTTCCTTAATAGGGTTAGATTTGCTTTAATTATTTTTTTTTCTTTATTAGGATTAGGTTTACTTTCTCTACAAGTAGTTATCTTCCATAAATAGACTAGTTTATTATGTTAAGCTTAATCAATTGAAGTATTATCAAATCAGACAAGTTTATCTCAAATATTTTGCGGGGTTTTATTTTTTATTTTTTCGCCTGCAAGCTTGTTTTTATTTTTTGGATAAAAGACAAAGACGCTTCTCTTTTCAGAATCAAATACGCTACTCTTTGGTTGGTTACCTTAGTCTTCCGTTACGTCATATTTCCTATAAGTTTTAGCTTTACATATTGCTAGTTAAATTGATCACTTGCAGCTAGGGGTGGCAATTCATATCGAGTGTTAGTTAAGGTGGTATCAATATATGAGTAACAGACAATATAAGTCAACTATAACTTGATTCATTTAATTAAAGGGGGTGATACTCATTAACCTTAATCCACTAATTTTGTGTTGAATTCATATTAAAAATTGACAGTTCTAAATGTCACATGTCAAGTTCATGTAGATGCATAAATATAAAACTATATAGTTCAACCATAAATGAGACAAACTCTTTAACCATAGCATACTATATAATTTCGAATTAAACTCGTCCCAAATTCACGAATCATGTAAAAAATTGACTGCCTTGATTGCATTGTTTACCATGCATGGTTGCTTTCAGTTACATGTAATTGTAGTGATTATTGTCTAGAATTTTTTTTTTTTTTTGGGAAGAATTGCACAGCTGTTACAGACTTTCTCGACAGATTTGATGTTTCTGGTCAGGAAACTTTTAGCAAAAAGTGCCGAATGGAATTGCAACTTCTATCTTAGGTCGTTGCCCCTATTGTGCAAGCATCATATGACACTGTAACCATAAATGTTTCGAGAAACCAGATAGATGCCCCAAATTTCGATCGTTGGAAAGAGAGAAAGAAACAAAATAAAATAAAATAAAATAAAATAATCCTCCACCCCACCCTACCCGTAAAAAATGTAGAAAGCACAAAATGTTTTACAAAAAGAAAAAAAAAGAAAAGAAAAAAAGAAAAAGAAACAGTGGCATGCAAAAGGAACTGGGTTGGGAAGATTCGGTTGATATCAAACTTGTAGTCCCACAAGGTCTAGTTGCACCTTTTTCAACAGTGGGGTTGCACACACCAATGCAAAATCCCCTTCAATATACCCATACAACTCCAAGCCAAAGTAGCTGAGCATATAGATGAGATCAAAAGCTGCATAATCCCTGAAGAAAATCCAAATACCTCTCTCTCTCTCTCCTTCCTTTCACGACCCCATCTGTCAGCTTGTTAGGTCTCTCTCTCTCTCTATCTTTGTCTTTGTGGGTGGCGTGTCAATGTAGATTAATAGTAGTACTTCAAACTATCACTCAAAAAATCTCTCTTTAGAACCCATCTTGAAACCGATTGATCGGTGCTGGAGGATCCATACGTTGCTGTGTACCTGCAAAGCTCCGGCCCCAATTCAATCCCTCCTCCTGATTCTGCAGTGACCCGTCTCTACCAGAGCCTCCCTCTGCTGATCCTACCAACTCCGCTCCAGCCGGCCGGCTGCTGCCTCCCGGAGGAAACCCTTGCCCGACCGGCGCACCAATGCAAGTGTAACTAGAATCTGGGGCGCCGTAGTTTGGGTGGCTGCATTGTTGGTTGCTGCTGAGAACATGGCCGACATAGTAATCGTTGATTGGATGTTGAGGATAAGGTGTAGGAAAGGACATGGGGCGCGGCGGAGAGGAGTATAAATATGGTTGAGGTGGTTGTGGTAACTGGGTGGCTGGAGAACCGGTACTGAAGAATCTCGGGAACCTGAGAGCCATTGCCGGGTCTCCGATGTTGCTTGCAGCTGGATGGTACCCCGCCGGTGTGACTGGTTGGCAGCAGCTAAGATCAAACAAAAATTTAATTTGTCATTCCTGTTTGATCAAATTATCAAGTGATCATCGAATAACCTTTTTAGTTCAACATAGCAAATGGGTCATTTGATTTGTCAATTTTTTCGACTTAAAAAATTCTTATACATACCTCAGGTGAGATGCTCCTTGGGCGACCAGGCTATCGGTACTGAAGACCAGCTGACGAGCCCGGTTTAGTGTCTCTGTCTCCCTCTCTGACCATCCAACACACAAATCAAATCAAATCAAATCCAAGAATTTCAGAAAACTTTGTTTTCCTAAAGATTGACATGACCACGTTTCATGGCCAAATCATTAACAAGCAGTGACCCATTGTGTGAAATATAATAATAATAAAGGACTTGCCTTGGCGGTGACGGTTCATGTGTCCCCCGAGAGCCTGGGATTTGCAGAACTTGAGGGAACAAAACCTACACTCATAGACCTTCCCACACTCGTCTTTTCCATCCTTTCCGCCGCTCTTCTTTTTCCTATAGCCTGCAACTAAAACAACCAGATAAAAGTAACTTGGATGAGACCCTTCTTAGCCCTAAAGCCCCAACCCTAATTACCCAAGTCGTCAAATGATGATACCAACAAGTGTAATGTTGATAACCAATGGTCTTTACTCTTTACCTACAAGCTATTTCAAAATGGAGAGAAGGCAAAGAAAAGAGGAAAGTCTCCTTGATTTTTTTTAATTTTATTTTATGTTTACGCTTATTAATATGTTGTTAAAAATTAAGAAAATGGGTATTAATTAATTTTCTGTTTAATAAATATTAGTTTGAGGAAAAAAAAAGTAGTACCGGATGAGGAGCTGTCGTCGAAGGCCTGTTTACCATGATCTCTAAAATCATCAGGCAAGTTATTGAGGTCCAAGGGGTTCCCCTCGGGTCTCCTGCAAAACAACAAAGAGCAAAAGTCACAAAAAAAGAAGTAAGAGAAGAATGGGTGGGTGTTAAGAGGAGAAGATAATTAGTAGTGTGGAGCGGTTGTGGGGAAGACCTACATGGTACCGACAGAGAAAGACAGAAAAATATGAGGTTAACAATCTTTCAGATGGGAAGATAACACTAAAGCTTTTAGAAAAAATTATAAGACTTTCAGTTTGAGACTGCAATATAGAGGCTAGTTGAGTGATGGTGGTAGAAAAAGAAGTTTGAAAGTTCTCTATCAGTTCCTCTGCTCCCTCTCTGTCTCTCTCTCAGAAAATTGAAAGAACAAAGGGACAGTGGGTCTCGTGACTTTAAAAAGGGAGGGGTTGTGTGGGGGCGGAGAGAAGGCTTGGATATTTGGTAAGTGTCATTTGGTTTGGTTGAGACGGGAGGGGAATTATGAGAGGGACGTGGCTTTAGTTTTGCCTTTACTCGAGGGGTGGGGTGGGGTTGGGGGGCTAGGTCTATTGCTCTACAACTACGTACTAGTATCCTGTCCAATGATATCCTCAAATGCATAAAATTGTTATCAGATCGCCATAAAAATTTCACCAGAAGATGGATCGCAATCAAATATTACTCATCATGTCCTTTTGCTTATCTGATCTAGCAACCATTAAAGCAAATCCCCAGCAAATGAAAGATGACATTTATTATTATACCTTAAGGGACGATGAAGACAAACCTTGCCTTGCAGAGATGCTGCTGTAGTTATCATATATGGATGACAAGGGCATAATATTGCTATATGCTAAAGATTGTGGTCCATATATATGTATACATATATATTTGCATGATACCCTGAGATTGCCATGGATCATGGAAGTGTTACTATCAAATTCTAATTACTAGGGTTTTCTTTTTGTGATCTTAGCTACAATGGATTCACTGCATATCCCTCAAATGTCTTTGTTTTTTTCTTTGGAACCATTCCTTGTTGCTTCATCAAGGACATAGTCGCTTTCAATCAATTTGAACAGAAGCCATTTTAATTTCATTTTTATATACATATATTCATATTTTGTCTCTTCTGCCAATTAGTACCAGTACTACTGCTTTAAATTGAACACCATGTTCATGTATGTATTCCCAGAAATCAAAGTATATGATTCTTAGAAATGGAGATTATACACAATAAATAAGCTTATCCGAGTTCAGTATTAAAGCTGCACAAGCCAGCAACAAATCTCCTGCTGAGCTGAACCAATTAAGCCTATTAATGCATGTGGACCGGCTACTTATTAATTAATTAGCGTATCAAGTAAAGTACTGCGATGCAGGGTATCTTGTTGCTCTAATACCAACTGATGCAACATATGGTGTAATTATGATAAATAGAATCTACAAACACAATAACTCATAGCTCTTCTACAAATTTTAAAAAATTTTAAGAGTTAGAGAGAAATTAGAAGAAAAAAAATATATTAAAAGTGTTCCTTATTAATAAGGCTGAGAAATAACATTAGCTAAACAAAACTAGTCGGCCAAGCCACCATTATTATGCTTATTTGAAAGTTTTGCAAACTAATTCGAACGAAAGTTAAGCGAAGTTATGTACTTGCAATTAGTTGCAATCTCAACCGAGCAAAGGTGAACCTGATTTGTAAACTTTTAACTATTGACAGCCAGTTTTGACCTAATAAACATTAGAATTGGAAAATTTTGTGAAATTCAAAATTGTAACTCATTGAATGAACTTTATAATGCCACAAAGCTTACCTTCATCTAGTATCCGATTCAAAATATATGGCCATCATCCTCCCCATGTTTGAGAGAATTCAGCCTTGAATCCGAATTATCTTTTCAGATGCTCAATTAGTCCCTTCTATCTTATCATTCTCAATAGTAAAAGATGAACCACGTACCTTGCCACTCATCAATCTCCTTTTGCTCATAATAAACATGGAGGAGCGAACTCAAATGCACAATTTATGTGGCTCTTATTGATACTAGAGGAAAAACAACTTGCAGTTAGTTATAACATGACTTTGAATATTAGATCTAAACAAAAATGATCAATTATTTGTTGACCATGATGAATCAAATTTTTCTCTAACATACCTAAGTCAACATCAAGATTTTGGTTATTATGAAAACTTGACAGAAAATTGTCGGCTAAAAAACAATTGATATAATTAATTTTCTAAATACCATATTGTTGTACTTTCACTCTTTCGACTTTCATCAAACACATGATATGTATCCCAATTTTTATCGGCTTTTTGATTACATGACAAAGAACCCACCTCCAGAATATATTCATCATTAAAATCGGTATCATAGATTGGTGGAAAAATATTCCAATCCATTGAATATTGAAAAGGATCTTCAAATTCCTCTTCATGTTGAAACTCCTCATCAACGAGATCCTAGCCATCCTCCTTGATATCTTTGCCATCCTCCTTCATGAAACGTGGGTTTGGTTGACGGCAATGCCCATTAACAACAACAAAGGCGGCAATCTGGTCAACCAATTCATCAAATCTATCGCCAAACTGTTCAAATTGATCATCAAACAAATCAAGTTACTCCTCCATTCGTTGCAAACGTACGTGCCTCTATTTGCTCATCACATGTTGCCTCGTCTTGTTCATACACAATCAATGGTTGCATGTCTTCCTCCACGTGGTCCTCTGCGTGCATGCCACGGTGGGAAAGTAATTTTGCTCTAATATCAATTAATGCAGCGCAACTCGTCTTTGATACCAACTAATAATTACATCACAAGAAGAATTTGCAAACATAATAACTCACAACTTTTTTTATAAATCTTATAAAACACTAAGAATCATAGGGAATAGGAGAAAAAACACACACTATCAATGTAACACCAAAAAAAAAAAAAAAACAATTGGACCACGTTTTCAAGAATAATGTTCTGTCAAGTAAAGATACGGGTTGTTTCAATACTTCTAAATTTCTAATGTTTTTATCAAGAAAAAACATCATTAACCTTTTTTAGAAGTATATAAGAAATGTTGTACATTAAAACTCATTCAAAAATGTCTACTATATATATTATAATACATTATATAGTCTTTCATTTATGGATTTTAGTTAGTTAGACTTCAAAAGGAGTTGAATGCATGTTTAAATTATAAATTAACATAGGCTTTCTTTATTTGATATTAAACAAATAACTATCTTTAAGGATCATCCAATTTCCAAAAAATATGTTTTAAAAAAAAAATGTTTGAGAACTTTTGGGGAGGGCCATTAATTGCCCCCTAGCTCTCAACGTGGCTCGGCTAATCAACAGTCTCAATAAATAATGGAGGCAACCTGAATTTGGTACTTCGGATTTCTTGCAGTTCTAACTGTTTTTTTCTTTTTCTTTTTTCTTTTATACTTTTCCAATAAAGAGATGGACCACGAGCAACTCTACTTACCAAAGACAGAACCGTCATAGAATCAACAGCTAGCCATGCCATAATAATCAGCTGATTCATATATGGACCACTCTACTTCGATCTGTTTAGCATCTTACTTAGGTTGTCCTTTCCACATTTTAAGTAGTAAATCTCATGCCTAGAAAAAAAACAAGAAAGGTAGTGAAACTTTGTATTATTTATAAATTACAAATTAAGCAAAAAAAAAAAAAAAAAAAAAAAGCGTAGGAGAATTTGTATGATCCATTATACCTAGTCAAACATCCACCTTTAATTCCCTTTTTATCATGAACAATAACAACATTCAACGGAAGCTGGTTGTGTCTATTATGGGATTGAATTTAAAGTTTTTAACACGTTACCAAATACTTTGGTAACGTGTGAAAAAGTGCCACGTCACCAAATAGTGACGTGTGAAAAAATCCTGCACAATAGGCACGTTACTAATAACACATTTTTTTGTAGTGTAGAGCTAATTACTTGGGTGAGATTAGGCTGATTAGGAAAGGAATTAACTATAATCCTAATTTAGGCAAGGTTTACTGGTATTGCCACATTAACATGATGGAATAGTAGTAAGATAAAAGTGTAATTTCTAGTATTACTTTTGAAAATTCGTCTAATTACTTTGATTAATGATAGAAGCCTCACTTTTATCCCATTATTGTCTTATCTTGAGTACCAATTAGCTTTTGGATTTTTTTTTTTTTTTACCAAGATTGATCCACAATGACTCCGACTATGTTGTGGGATAAAAATTTGCAGGCATGGCGAATCTAAATGGGCCTTACACAAATGTCTTTATGCTTTTGGATATGGGTAGCCACTCTCATGATTCTCTTTCAAGTTTCAAGCCTTTAACTGGGCCGATCCTCCCATATGCTTCCAATAGTAAGATATCTTGTAAATTGGAGAGTTTTGGGCCTTCTAGACTCCTAGTTGAATGTAGGCCCAATAAACCTTAAGGCTTCCAACTTAAATTTAAGAGAATTTGTTTTTTGACTTTTTTTTTTATTTTTTATTATTTTTTATGGCAATATAATTTTGTCTTTTGCTCGAATGAAAAATAAGTCCTTTCAGATTTTCCATTGATCTCCACTGCCCTTATTTTTGCAACGTTTCTTTATGTTTTAATTTTTGTAAATTTCCCTAAACTAACAAAAATGTTCTCCATAAATTAAAAAATTGCTTAAATTTTTTCTGATTTTTTTTTTTAATTTTATAAAAAATATTTTTGTGGTTTTCAAGTCGCGAAAGGAAAACATTACAACCTCAATAATAGATTAAGAGTTTGTTTGAAATTGCGTTTGAGAGGTCTGAAAATGCTTTAAACACTTAAAAAATTCGTTTGAAGAAAAAAAAATACTATTTTGATAAAAAAAATTAAAAGCGCTTGTAAGGGTCCAAAAAACCTAAAAATTGCCAAAACATATTTTTGATAAAAACTTAAAAATAAAATTTTTGATCAAAAGTTCTTTTTGCTTAAAAGCTCTATGTATCAAACACAATCCCAAGCAGATTCCAAACAAACACACACGAAAATCAAAACAATGAAAATACATTGATTCATTTATAAATATAAATCGTGTCTAAGGGATTGACCCAGTTTGATCTTAATCTTATTATACTAAATTCTAATTTATTAATGTTGTCTCGATTTTTTATCATTTTATGGGTAGTGACAAAAATTGTGGTCATCTTTTTAATAGTTGACATGGCTTATCCTGATTCGTTACTACCAAGAACACAGGTGGAAACGCCCGTAAAGGATCCATATCAACTACCGCTATCCGTTGGGACACTGAGCAAGCAGGCACATCCCACACCAGTCGTCCATGGCAACTCTTCTCCCTCTCTCAACAACACTCTCTCCCTCTCCATTCAAGGTCCTCTCTCTCTCTCTCTCTCTCTCTTTCTCTCTTCCAAGCTATTTGTCATTTCTTAATGCTTACCATAATCATCATCGTTTTCTGGTATTGCAGGGAAATGTGACGAAGTTGAAGCCAAGCCCATGTCAGTTTCAACCACTCAAGCTCCACCTTGGGAAGGGCATCGAAAGAAGGCCCTTAATCGTGCTCAATGCCGCCAGGTCACCCGTCGTTGGGGCTGAATCGTCCGGCGTCCGGTTCCGGCTGGACAATCTAGGTCCACAGCCGGGGTCGAGGAAGAAGGCGAAGAGAAAGGGGAGGGGCATATCTGCGGGACAAGGGAATAGCTGCGGGTTCGGTATGAGGGGCCAGAAGTCGAGGTCCGGGCCCGGGGTGAGGAGGGGGTTTGAGGGCGGCCAAATGCCGCTTTATCGGAGAATACCCAAGTTGAGGGGGATTGCGGGAGGTAAAATTGGCTGTTACTTTTGTGTTTTAATGATTGGGTTTGTGTGTTTGATTGGAGGGTTATGTTGTGTTCTTGTTAGAATTTTAAATTTGGTTGCTTTGTGTTGGTGAATGTGGTAGATTTATATTGTATACTAAGTGTTTGAGAAAATACTTTGTTGGATATCGTAATATCGGACTTTGGGGTTACGGAAAAATCAATGCGCATTGGCGTGGCTGGGTGGTTGTTGGAAATTCGGTTTCTTGATCATACGGACTGATTTTTAATTTAAACCACTTCTTTATGAATGGTGGACTTTACTTTGGTTCTTGAAGAGAAAGATAATAAGGGAAGAAGCCATTTCTAGCGGTCCTTTTCTTCCCATCTTTCTTTTAAGAGCCAATTAGCTTTGTTAGGAGTGTACTAGAAGTGTCTTCTGGATTATATATTGTGTCTTCTCGTCCTGCTTTGGTGGATGATTCTCATTAACTAATGTTTAGGTTTTAACTTTGTGTCTTTCAAAGAGAACAAGGTAACCATGATAGTTGGGGCAAGAAAAAATGGAGATTGCTAAGTAGGAAGAATCATGGGCTGCCTTTCTGTCCTTCACATTGTAAGGAGCCTCAAAGATAGGTATAGGTTGAGCTCTAATCCAGTTATGTTGTTAGGAAATGGCAAAATAGTCTCCCATCTTTTTCCAAATGTCAGTTCACAAGTACCCTCTCTATGGCTGTTTGTACCTTAAAGCTTGGTTTTGAAATTAGTGATGTTCGTAGCAGTATTCCCAATCATATTAAACAATGTTTGTGATTCCACCCTGTTATGTAGCTTTTCTCTTGATTAGCTTCCCCACAGGACATGCACTTTGACTTCCTCCTTTGTAAGCCCACCTAAAGAATCTAAAGCAATGCAGTAATTGTGATATGACACCCTGACGGTACCTTTTTTTTTTTTTTTTTTAACATGAAGCACAACCGTATTCTTGCCGAAATATGTACATTTCATTGACGTATTTCTCTTTTTTTTAATCTGTTTTGACAAGGTATGCATGCTGGTTTACCTAAGTATGTCCCAGTTAACTTGAGGGACATAGAAGCTGCTGGATTTCAAGCAGGGGAAGAGGTGTCTCTTGAGACGTTGAAGAAGAAGGGTTTGATTAACCCATCAGGAAGAGAAAGGAGACTCCCTCTCAAGGTACAAATGATACTTGTATTTGCTGTTGCACTTTCCTTATAGAAATAAACTTCTACCCTCTTTTTCTTCAGAGTGCCTTCCTAAACTTTGTAGAAATGATGGGGGTTGCTGCTTGGTTTATAATTTTGAAAAACATAAATAAAGGAGTAGATTTTCCTAGGCAATGACTACTCTTAACCATGGTTTGCAACAGGCCCCTATCTCGCCATCAGTCAGGCTGGCTTTGATAAAGAGCTGGCATTAGGTTGAGCTATTTGTTAAAACAATATTACACCTTCATAGATCAGACTGCAATCCATAAAGTACCCCCAATTGGTTGGGATAAGGCTTGGCCGATTCAGACAAGGGGGAGTCGAGCATCTCCTGTATTGGCACTTGTGTCAAAGTTGCCTTCCACCAAGTGGAATTTCTCTCTTCCAGATCTAGGTTACTCGATGAGAACATGCTTTTGGGTCATCACACAGTTTCAAGTGCATTGACTTTACAAAACTTGATCTTCATGGGCTCTTGGACAATAATTTACAACTTGTAGCATTAAGATCTGGAGATGAGGTGTAGTCCATTAATTGATGCCACTGAGCAATCAATAATACTGGACACTTGAAAGCACTCTTTCTTCTTTTATTTGTATGAAAAGGAAATTTACTAACATTAAAGAGAGTAAAGGTTATGTCCTAGATTTGAGGCCTCCTATACTGGGTTCCATCCTCTCTAGGCAAGCTCAAGTTCCATAATTCATCTGTTCTTTGTATCCTACATTTTGCCCGTCCAGGTGATAGACTCCTGGTTTCCTCATGAAATTGGTCTTTGACCCAAAAAAAGGAAACTCACTGTTTGGTAGAATGTTCCTTATCGATGGACTATCTAATTTTAAACAATTTTTTCAGCATTTGATAATTATACTTCTGCTACCCTTGAGATTGAAATTTGGAATTTAAGTAAACTTTTTCTGACTCTAGATTTACCTATTTTGGTTTATAATTTGATTTTTTTTTTTTTTTTTGAGCTGACATAACTGGATTCTTTTTCCTACTCAAAACAAGTATTCTTCCCAAATCAAGCGTTTGAGAATCTCTTTATCAGGTCCTGATAGTTACGCGGACTTGTATTGTGATTTATCAAACTGGTGTTAGGATGGATGCAGATTGCACTTCAATTTGTAGTTTTTGAATTTTACACACTTAAGCTCCCTGATTAGGTAATATACAGAGGTAGTTTCTTTGCAAAATATTTAGCAGAATGTGACTCTTAAATCAGCCTTCAAATTTTAATCATATAGCTACACCATGTCACCCTTAAGCTCCTTGCTTAGGTATATGAAGAGTTTGGATTTGAGCTTTGATAATGTAACCTCAAGGGGTTTGTCTAAGTGGCTCCTTGACTTTGGTGTAGGATGCCTTATGAAGCTTTGACCCAAAAATCCAAATCCTACCGCAACCCCTTTGGTGGCTATCCTCAAGGGTTTTATTTTGATAGGCACTGCCACATGTCGTATTACTCTTTAGTAATTACCTGGAAGGTGTGAATGGGAAGTAGATGTGCTGGAGATTTGGGTGCTCAGAGAGCTTTGATCCCCTCATTAGCTAAAGATGATAATTACAATAATAAAACTATGATTAAGTTTAATTAGAAAGGACTACAACATAATTTCAGTAGTTCCTTTGCAAACAGAATTTCCTATATTAAAAGAATTCCCTAATGTTGGCTTCTTCTTAACTTGTATATAACCAACGTGATAGAATCAACTTTCAGTAGTGCTGCCTGTCCAGTTTGGCCTTAAAAATGGTGATAATTCAGTTATACAATTTCCAGAATCATTGTCCCCTGCTGCAAGACAACAACAGAATCCTTATTGCGTTATATATTGTAACAAAGAAAGTAGAAAGCATGCTTTCTCTGATGCCAGAATCACTATAGTAATATATGAGAATTTATGTGTATTCTACTTTTGTTTCCTCTTGGTTTCAGGTTCTAGGCGATGGGGAACTAAAAGTGAAGCTGAACATAAAGGCTCGTGCCTTTTCAGCATCAGCAAAGGAGAAACTTGAGGCTGCTGGCTGTTCCCTCACTGTACTTCCTGGCCGAAAGAAGTGGGTAAAGCCATCGGTTGCTAAGAATATTGCACGTGCCGATGAATACTTTGCCAAGAAAAGAGCTGCTGCTGCTGCAGCAGCAGCATCTGAACCAGCTTCTGCTTGAAGTTCGAATCCGCCCACACACGCCCCTCCCCCTCCCCCCACTCTTTTTTTCCTTTTGGGTTTGCCCTTCTTGAAGTTTTTTAGTTGTCAATTCATTGTAAAATTGGTGGAAGTTGGCTAATTTTGGTGTTTCTTGCTTGTTTAGATGGTCTGAAACATGTAATTAATTTGTGAGAACACCATTTTTTTTTAATTGGTAGGTTATACAAGCCCTTAATGGCTTGTGAATCCACTTTCTTACAGAGGAAGAGTAATTATTTGAGGTAAAAGTTCATGATGTGAGATTAAGCACACATTCTTTGTAATAAGGTGCAAGGGTTCTGATTGCTATTTTGCAGCAATCAATATATCTGCAGTTGATATTATATGGGACAAAAAGAAGCATTCGATAACATTTTATCCTTGGTGTATAATAGTGGACAGAATCCTTGCACCTTAATTTGGTAAGGTCCAAATCGTTGGTATCACAAATCAGGAATCTCGTATGGGATACAGTCCAGTTGTGCAATTTAGATTGTTGTCACATAATAATTGCTCATTCCACTCTGTTATTGATTCTATCACGTTGCACTATCGGATTTGAATTTCTAGCAATTTGCTATCCAAATTATTAGGATTGCTAGCCATTCGAATAACAAATATAAAATAGATTTTATAGAACCCACTTGCCCAAATTGGTGGTTGGGTAAATAGGTCCTATGAAAGCGTTACCACATTTACTGTTTAAATTGTTAGCCATTGGGTAACAAAGGATATTGCTAATGACGCAGTACCTTAAAATTAACACATGGCTTTCTTAATGACGTGGTGATTTATGGCCATATGCATCAAACATGTAAAGCTAGTTGTGCAATGTGTATACATGTTGCAAAATTATTGAATATGGCACGACACTTTGTCGGAAAAGTTAACGGAAGTAGGACAGAGTGTTTTGATAACATATTAAAGCTGAAATATTGATTTAATCAGTTTTGAAGCAGAGGGAATGATTTGATAAAACGTCAATGATGGCTTATGTGTCATGCCTGAATTGGGTGAATGATGATAAAGGAAGGGGCATGGGGAGGGTGGACTTCTTTCTCAATTAGCCTAAGGGGAGCTTTGATTATTATTCCTCCAAAAAGAAAGGGCAAAAAGGCATAGGCATAAAGATGGTCATACCAACCAAAATGGAGAGAATCAGGAAGGGTGTCGTTAGCAAATTTATGTTTAGACAAAGGCATGTGGCAACATGATTGTCACACCAACCATAGATATGGCTTTTCACAAGATTGCAAGGCCTAATTTTGACGTTATTATCAAGGAAAATGAGGCCAATTTGATAGGGCCAACAACAACAGAAGCATCAAAGCATCAAACCATGTAATATTTTTGAAACTTTCTTTTGGTCATCCTCCTACCCCATTTGCACACTCTGCGTTTCATTGGCTATATTCTAATGGACTTTATTGCCAACCTTTTTCTCCCTTCCTTGGCCGAAGCTATTCTTTGGAGAATCTAAACCCATCACCATGAATGGCGAATGGAGTGGTGGGTAATTGACAGCTACATACATTATTGCAGGAGAGAGCATCAGATTAAAGATATGCCTCTTCATCGACGGAACCATATCAATATCAATATTGCCTATGCATGTGTCCCGCAGTGGGAACCTTCACACCCATAAAGCGATTCCTTGTTTTTCACGTGAGAATAAAATAAAATAAATTAAAATAAATGCATGCCACCCATAACTAAACATCTTGAAAATATAATTCATTTTTTTATAGTAAATTAATTAATTAATTATTAACCATTATATTTACAGAGAATAGAGAGAAGAAGAGCATATTTAAAATTGTATTTGATAAAAAAATCAAAAACGTTTTTAAAAGTCTAAAAAAAAGGTAATGAAAATTTGTAAACCATATTACCATATTCTTTTGAAAAAACAAAAAAAAAAAAAACTTCAACAATTCACCTCCATTTCACAGAATCAATTCCGTTGCTGTCAAATCTACGTACAAAGATTGTGAATATAAAAAAAAAAAAACAAATGCGTGCGCCAAAAATAGCCAATGGCGACCACGACCCCAAACCTTTCACACGGTTGCGACTTGCGAGATTGAAGCTGAAAACATAGCGACACGTGTCGACCGGCCTTTGACGCAAACGACTTCTTCTGGGCAGATCCGTTGATCTTCAAGATATTTTTAATAAAAAAATAGTAATATATTTATCTTTTCATTGAAGTGGTTGGGGTGTGAGTCCCGATGAAATTTCTCGCGGGGGCACCGCCCGCGTGAGACCAATAAAAACTTGTTCTCACACACACACACACACACCATATATATATATATATATATATATATATATATGATCAAGATTCTTTTATTATATCTCCGTGATTTTTAAGTGATTTTATACTTTTATTACAGGGAAAATATTGTAAAGATTTCTTAATTTTTTTATATCAAATTACTATTTCAAATCTAAATTAATTAAATAACTCTTCAAGATATATTCGTCATTAGATTGCTTTTTCCATATATTTACGATTAAATTTTTTAACAAAAATTGTGATACCTAAACATAAGATAACGTCGAACCCAATAAAATAATTCTATGCATACATGTGCCACCTTAACTTGATCTATGACAATTTTTTTTGTCACATGTCAAGTTGAGATGACAGTCCCTAAGAAGTAGTTCAATCGGTTGAGAACCATATTTTATGAAGCGAAAATTACTAGTTTAAATCTCTATTTCTCCTTTTGTGTAGACATGTCAAAAGAAAAAAAAAAATTGAAATGACTTATTTGTACATGTAAAACTATTTTAGTGAGTCTAACTTGGTTTTACACCTACAAATTTTGTTTATGCTCAATGTAAGGAAGAAACGATTTGATAATGAAGTGATTTGATGAAAAATCAAACCTCAAAAAACATCTACAAATATGTTTTTCTTTATTATATAATTTTGTACTCATTTTTCTCAAATTAAATAAAAAAATCAGATAAATGAGTAGTTTTTTCAATTTTGTTTGGTGAGGCTTAAATTCTTAGTTATTAAACTTGGATGATATTTTCATAAGGAATAAATCAACGAATTGATACTTTACCTTTACGTTAATATGATTTAGTGTTTTCTTTCAAAAATAAAATAAAATGATATACTATTTAATTAAATAAATATGTTCAGAATTTATTTTAATTAAAAAAGGAAAAAAGACTTTCAAACTAGTTAGAGTTGGAGGAGGAAAGTATACCTCGAAATTCTAGAATTCTAAGCCAAATAAATAACTCAAACCCAATCAGAAAACAAAGCGAGCGTCTCTCTCTCTCTCTCTCTCTCTCTCTCTCTCTCTAGCTGTGCTGTTACCCATTTCCCAAACCGCTTTTTCTTTTTTCTTTTTTTTCTTTTTTTTTCTTGGGGGGAGGGTTATTGTGTGTGGCTGTGTAGAATATAAATCATGCGGAACCTCTTCTTGGCTAATCCTCCATTGGGTTCTTTCGTCTCTCTCTCTGTATCTCCGGCCTAACCTTTGCCTAATTCTCGACCTTAATTATTTGTTTTTGTGTGTGAATACTGATTTATACTTTTCGGCAAGAATCATCCTTTGGAGGAGCGCTGTACAGCTTAGCTTAAGGTATATCTCTCTCTCTATTTCTCTATGTGGTGCTTTGGTTTGTTGAATTTTGCTATTGTTGCGCCTAAATCCTTTTGAGCTCTTTCTGGAAATGGTTTTAGCTTTCCAGATCTACAGAAGAGACAAAGGAGCTAGCGGAGCTTTATTTTTTGCGAAGAAATGAAATAGGTTTCATAAATTTTGTTAGATCCATTCGTGTAATATGGGAAATCCTCTAGTTTTTGTTTCTTGTTTTTTTTGCCTTTGATGAAATTTCAAACCCAAGGAGGTCTTCGTCATCGTAAGCCTTGCTAGTTTTTCTTTTTTAAATTGTTTTCCTCGTAGACGGTGTCAGCTATGCAGCTGGCGATTGCGTTAGCTTAATCTATTTTTATTTGACTTATTTATTCATTTATATGTATTTGACCAGATCTTGATTTATAGCCGTTCATATATGTTATCCACGTTCCTAGATCTGCCAAAAACCATTTCAGACTTTGCAATTTCTCTCTCTCTCTCTCTCTCTCTCTCTCTCTCTCTGTTGCTGTGTTTGTGGTTCTAATCAATTTACAACAACTGCGCCAGAAATTGAAGCAAAAGATGAACCACTGTGCGATCCAACAGAACGCCTTCGCAGGCCGTGAGGAGATGCGAAGAGAACACGTGATTTGTCCCAAACCTCGCCGTCTCGGTGTCTGGAATGCCACCGTAAACGACCACCCTATCAGATCCCTTAGATGGCACCTCAGGTAATTTTCTCCATCTGCTCTCTATTTTTTTGTTCCAATTTTTATGTTACTAACCGCTTGTTTGATTTTGCAGCCACCAGGTGGAGCTATGTGATTCAAAAGCTGGGACTGATCTTTTGGATATCATCCTCACAAAGGTATGCTCTTCTTTTTTTCAAAAAAAGTTAGGTTTGATTTTTTTATCATATATTTATTCTAGGCCTAAAGTGTTTGATCTATAATAAATTTTGGGTTTGAGTTCCTTTAAAATGTCTAAAACGGTATCATGTTCTTTTAGGAACTTTTCAAAATTTTCCCACCTCAAATGAACATAATCTGAAAGTATTTGGACTATGACAATTAAAACTGGAGGAGGTTTATTTTGTAGTTTAGCCTGAACTAATTGTTTATCAAATTGTAAACAAATTCAACTGGGTACCAAGTACCATAATCAATAGTGACATTTCAACTGAATACAAGAGCATATTTGTGGACCATTTTGTTATACAAGGGCGGTGCCATTCTGTTTGTATCTAGAAACAATTTGACATACCCGTAGTTTGATAGTGATTTCTTAATTTGTTTCCTTCTTTTCTTAATTAATGTGAGTTTTGTTACAGGGTGGTGGTTGTGGTGTGGAACAAGCTCCGCCACAGGTAGCCTCGTCGCCCCCATTTTTTTGCGGGTCGCCGCCGAGCAGAGTAGCTAACCCATTAATTCAAGACGCTCGATTCGGGGATGAGAAGCTCATCCCACAGTCACCGTTGTCCCCAATTCCACAAGCATCGGGCTCGTCATCGTCATCGTCCTCGTCTGCGAGGAAAGGAAGCTGTGTTCGGGCCAGTTACGGGAACAAACCATCGGTGAGGATCGAGGGGTTCGATTGCAGGGATAGGCGAAGTTGCAGCATCCCTGCCCTTGCTTAGAACCCAAGTTAAACCAACAAGAGTGAGTACATAGTAATGAAGCAGCAAAACAAAAGTTACACAGAAGTTAATTGCATGAGATGAATTTTGAAATTCTCATAGAGGGAAAGGGGTAAATCCTTTTGCATTGGTGTAAATATGTTTAAAAGGGTCTTGTGTAAATTTTAGTGTAAGCGTCTTTGTAAGTAGATGAAATGTTAACCAAATAATGGAAGAGGGGTTCTTCGGTGTTGGAGGGTTGGTTTGGGTTGGGCAAACAATCTGTGACCACCCTCTTTTCTTGTAAGTAAAAGAGTCGGATTTTCTATTTTCATTTTGCTTTTTCTTTTTCTTTTTCTTTTTCTTTTTTGGGGTCTTTGAAATTGAAGTTTCATTGAGCGGCTTATGAAGGAAAACCTGTACAAAACGAAGTTGCTATTACTAGAATCTGTAAAGACTTTTTGTTATTCTGCTTTCTTGTCGTTTGGCTGTTTCCTCTTGTTCTTTTTTTTTTTTTTTTTTTTTTTTTTCTGTTTACTTTCGAATTCGAATCTCAGAAAGTGATTTTTTTGTTGTGTTATTGTTGCCTATTTATCACGCCAACAAGGTGGCCCTTTTTTCAAAGTGTATGAATTAGTTAGTTTGAATCGAGTTTGGAGCTCTACCAGTATTCACATGCATTTTTCCACGGCATGCTCAAAATAATCATTTTCTTACCCCTTTTTCTCCATTTATTATCTTTTGGGCAAGTCTCCGTGCCTTTGTGTGGCTACAACTTGGACCCCAAGGTGGTTGAGACTAATTAAGCCAATCAAATCATGGCCGATTGGTGTCAAAGGATGAGGACAGGGTGGAACGAGTCTGTACATTGAATTGGAATTGGTTTCCACGCTATTGAACTTTCTCTCTGAAAAATAAATGTGCTACACCCATCCATGTTTGAGACAACTTGCCTTCGATAAGCCCCGACCCAAATTTAGTTACATTTTCCATTTTATAACAAAATAAATATTAATTCTTAGTTTTTTTTCTTAATTTTATCCGAGTTTTAAATAGGTTCTTCTGTAGACTCCCCACCATCGACCTTAAAGGGAGAGAGCCTTCACTTTTGTATGATCCCTCAACGGTAAATCATGTTAGTCCTCCTTGCAATGGCAGGAAAGAGATGCCCAAGCAAGCCTAACTTGATTGGATGATGATCTCCTACAATTGTTTACACTTGTTTTGGAAAGATGAGTATGGCAGCTCTTTTCTCTTCTCAATTGGGTTGTCCTAATTTTGTACAATTGGAACAATTCAATTGTTGGATAGTTTGAAAGCAACCCGGTCCACTCGCCTATCCAAAAGGCTTGTTTTGGTCCAATAGCTAATTTAACTGCTATGGGGGCTTTTAAAGCCCACCTGTTGTAACTGGCAGAATGTGCTATTGTTTGGGGGTCTTAAAATATTACTTTTATTAATACAAAAAGAGATTTTCTGAACAAATTCATCGAAAACGAAAATAGATCTTGGGTTATCATGTTTATTCAAGTTCTATCAAAATTCGCTCAATATTCTAGTATGGGTGGAATGGAAACCACAAAGGCAGTAATGTAGGGGGTCTATTGGCAAGTGAGATAAGGTAGCCAGCCACCGTTGGGCCAGCTTAGACAGAGGATACAAGTACAAACAATTGAATGGGCGAAAAAAGTGAATGCACTATCAATTATATATTCTAATTGGAAACTTGTGGAATTTATGAGCAATTGACCGTGTGTTGAGGTAACCATCAAAAAATACTTGTAAGAAAGAGAAAAATTTAGCAAAAGAGTTTAACGATCCAAGTCGGTGGGACATAACAATTAGCCACATGTTACGTGCAAAGGAATAAGAGAGAATTTTCCTTTTATAATTTGATGTAAATATTAGCCATATGTTACTTCTTCATCGGAAACTTCTTTATTATAAATATTTCCTGCATCCCACAACTCATATCAAATGATTGCATCATACTAGAAATCATGAAGACAGTTAATGATGTGCTGAAAGAGCGGATCCAATCAGCTGTTTCTAGATTGATTGGTTGATGAACCGGATATCGAGCCCAACATGGAGTATGGCCAAAAAGATTATTAAGAAAACATAATAAAAAATTTCTTATACTTACTCCATTAATTGTTAGCTATTCAAACTTGAAAATTGCTTGGCATCTATATCCCTCAACTAGGCGTACACAACTTTATTCGGACAAAGACTGGTCCAGCTTGGAAATGAATATGAAAAAGGAGAATCTATATAAAAAGTTGGCTTTATTAATCGTTATGCTCAAGGCCTGGAATCTAATTTCATTTTAACACAGGTTGAAAAGTTCCTAGGCAAGTATAACTTTATTCTAATGTGTAGCGTAACCTTTGGAATTATTCAAGAAAAAAGTGAAACTTATTAGCGGAATTATTCTTCAAAATTTGAAGAAATATTTAAAAAAAATCATTGAAATTTTATATTTTATTGAAATAAGTGTTACATGACAGTTTATATTTTAATAACTAAAGTAATAAGTACAATATAAACTACCCCATGACAATTTATAAAGAAATTAAAACAAAAGCTACTACTCTATAAAGAAAATTTATAGCCCTTTACTTCTCTTAAATATCATGGGCCACAAATATATTATAGCTAGGGGTCTCATGGGCTGAACTACAGGCTCGTGCCGCATGTCCATGCCCAACGGCTTTCGTAGCCGCATTTCTGCAAACAGCTGGAGCCCTGCCTCAAGTCGGTCGTGGTGATCACATAATACAGACAAAAACTATATAGGCTGTCAATGGCTGGAAAGTCTGAAAAAATATTATTGAAGCCCACCTGTTTGCTTCTCGCCCTGACAGAGTCCCAGCCTCCAAAGAACTACATCTTCAAACTTCAATTCCCACCTAGCCCACCTTTCTCCCCCAACTACAAGGCAAAATTTAATAGGATCTTCAAAATCTTTTGACTTTTTCTAACGTTGAAAAGGGTCACATCCCAAGTACTGGTCCAAGCGACGAATTAGCCTTCGTCTCGTGTCAAGCTCAACTGCTTGCCCTTTGGGCTGATCGAGGGTAGGTTTGGTTTTGTCATTATTTTGCATCAAAAGGGTACAAGGCAGTGGCACGTGAAATGTCACAAAAATTCACAATTGCTCTTATCACAAAGCAATCCAATTTCCAAAACAACTACTAACAATAAATATCATCAATATTTGCTTTACCGTGTCATTCACGAAGCCGCACTCTTTTTCAGCTTTATAAATAGCCAACTTTGTCTTGACAGAAGAAACTACACCAATAAAATGAAGAGGCAAAGAAATGTAGAGGGTACTACTACTACGACCAAGTTTGAAGGTGCAACAATGGTGGAAACGTCAATGACAAAGAAGAAGGCCAAGAGGGAAGTTGAGAAGAGGGAAGAGGAGGTGGGGAAGGTGGAGGAGGAGAGGAGGGAATTAGGCAGAGATCAGCCCCGGTTTGCTGTGGCAGATTATGAGATGGGTTGGGAGGAGTACTACTGTCCGTGGCTGGGTGGTGCTGTGGATGAGCAAATGTCATGGGGGTCCCTTTGGCTGCCGTTTTGGGATGTTGAGTTTATGTGTGAAGATTATAGTGCATTCTTTGGTGATGTTGCTTGGGATGATGATATTTGGAACGTGAGGGGTATCATGGAGGTACCAAAACCATGAGAACAAGAAACACAGCTTTTTCTTTATCTGCCTTTATACATGTTTCTTTTCGATCTCTTCAAGTTGTGCTCGAGTCTTTTTATACAAGAAATTTCTAGTATATGGAGAACACACTACTTTAGATATTCCAAATTATTAGTTTGGCATTACTTGAAATCCTATTAATTCATCATCTTCCAGTTTGGCAGCCTACCAAATTTTATCTGCAATTGGCTCATGTTGTGGTTGGCTATATTGGCTTTCTTTAATAAGGTCGCTAACACTCATGCCAAAGTAGGTTCCACCAAACAATGATTTCAATTAGAAATATCTTGCAATTTGCTGTAGATTGACAGAGCCCTCTTATGAAGCTTAATTGGAAAGATTGGCTCCTCTCCGGTCCAAAATGGATGAGAGAGGAGCCACTTAAGGGTTAGGATTTCTTTAAAGAGATCCAATGATCACAATAATTTTATGTGTTCCACTTTAAAAAAATCATTAAAATATTATTTAACGTTTTTAAAATAAATATAAACTAAAATAATAATAAAATATAATAATATATATATATATTTTTTGTTTTGGCCTTGAAGGTGGCCGAACAACCTCTAAGGGCCACTGTTTGGCTTGAGGCCGTTTTGACTGAAGTCACTCCCATGACTCTTGGGGTTAGTCTACCCTCGGGCCAAAAAGGGTAAAAAAAAAAAAAAAATTAATGAATTTAGCTCTTGGAGGCCCTTGGGGGTGATTTCCATTAATTTTTTTTTTTTTTTTTTTCGTCCTTGGGAGGTGGCCAATCTACTCCAGGCCAAATCAATGGCCCTTGGGGGGCCATATCAAAAGAACAAAAAAAATATATATTATTATTATTTTTTTTTTTAAAATATTAAATAATATTTTATTATTTTTAAATGAGTAGAACACGTGAAGTTTTTATGGTCTTAGGATTTCTCTAGGACCATCCTCACCATCAACTAGATTATTTCCAGTCCATTTTAGATTATAAATGATCCTATTCGTCCAAATAAGGGGTGAGCTGTCCGAAACCTGCTCAGAGCGGTGAGCTATATAAAGACTCTTTTATATTTGAAAGAATTTATACAACAAAATTAATAAAAATTTCTATCCATTATAACCATTGTCATATTAAGAACTCATTAAGGTGGGATTAATTATTTGTCATTCCAACGGAATAGATCGAATCTTCATTTAAAATAAAATAGAGATGACAATGTATATGGTATCATGTCATTTACTAGCATCAGCATCGGCTGCCGTTAGATGCAACAATTAACAGGCCACGGCAACCTTAAGTAGAAGAATAATCATTATTTTCTGCAAGATGGGATAGAACATCGCTTAGTTGGTGAATGTTTTTGGAACAACAGACACAACACAATCACGGATGAGCTCCATCCAACCATATATAATACCTTTGTTTTGTCTCTTGTAGTAGATGGAGAAAGAGAAAAAGAAATGAAAAACTGCGTCTTTGTATTGATACCAACAAAAACATCAAGAATGTTATTACATACACTCATATTTGTTCAGTTGGAGATCCGACAAAAAAACAGAATTCAAAAAAAGAAGAAAAAAAAAGTTTTCAGAAATGAAAGATAAAAACAAGTAGCTAGTTGTGCGGAAACCATAGCCTGCACACGCAGGAAAAAAGGGGTTGGCTTAGAAGCCAGGAGGCTTGTAGGCAATGAAACTGACGCACTGCACCTGGCGGGAGTTGTCAAATCCGATGATGCGGATGAATGCGTTGGGGTAAGCGGTCTTGCACTCATTAAGCTCTTTCAACACCTGGGACGCGTCGTTGCACCCAAACATAGGGAGCTTCCACATCACCCAGTACCGCCCATCGTAGTACCCAGGCGATTTGTTGTGCTCACGGAAAACGAAAGGGTGCTACACAAAAGCATTGTTTGGGAATGAGTTTGGAGTAACCAAAAGTGGGCTTTGATCATTTCTACAATAAAATATATATATATATATATAATATTTTTTAAGTTATACAACGCAATCTCAAATAGATTATGTTATAACTTGTTATTGATCACAAATCAATAACATTTGAGTGAGTTCTTGATCACAAATCCAATTATGTTATAACTTGTTTGGTTTCATGTTGGCTAGTATATTATAAATTGTCGGTCGATAACTTTTACCGTCTTTAACTATATTATAAATTGTCGGTCACGATAACTTTTATCGTCTTTAACAAGTAGTTGTGAAATAAAAAATGTAGTATATAATTGAAAGGATTGATAAAGTAATAATTATAAATAATTAATTTGCTCAAGCCAGTAAAATTTTTTAAGTTATACAACGCAATCTCAAATAGATTATATTCATTTGAGTGAGTTCTTGATCACAAATCCAATTATGTTATAACTTGTTATAACTTGTTTGGTTTCATGTTGGCTAGTATATTATAAATTGTCGGTCATGATAACTTTTATCGTCTTTAACTATATTATAAATTGTCGGTAACAAGTAATTGTGAAATAAAAAATGTAGTATATAATTGAAAGGATTGATAAAGTAATAATTATAAATAATTAATTTGCTCAAGCCAGTGGTTCAACACTTTCTTTCTCTTTTTCGTGTCTTTTGTGGGTCGTTAGCTGCACACCAAAGAAACAAATCATTTATACCAGCAATAAGCCAATAACAAAGCAGTGGGTTTTAGCATTACCTCCAATTCGAACTCCAAGCTGGGAACCCATTTATTGCGAATAAGGTAATCGATTTCCTTGGCCAATTGTTCGGGAGAGCGCTCAGGTAGGTAAGAGAGAGTCTCAAACTTCTTCCTTCCAACTGGAGGCCATACCTGCACTCAAATACAATTTTTGGAAACGTATTTCAGCAAATCACAAGTCAAAACTACTCATATATATAAAAACATAATAAAGTTTTTTTTTTTTTTTTTTTCTTTCTTGTTGTTTTCTTTGAAAGCCTTAAAAGTACCTGCATGCACTGAACTCTTCCACCGTTGCTGGCTAGGGTGGTAATGTCATTGTTGACCTTGCGGGTCATGGGGATGGTCGAGGCTGACTTGAGCCCAGTGAATGGTGCAACCATGGCAGCTTGAGCCGGAGAGCTGGTACGGTTCACGGAGGCAACAGCCGCGGACGAGACTATGGAGGAAGCCATTGAGAGGCTTCTGATCAAATTTAAGAGGGGTTTGTTCTGTTGCTGCTTCTACTTATATAGCCATGAACCGACGCTCTTCGAATCTTGTGGCCTTAAATTCATTTAGCAGTTCCTAGATATTTGTTTGCCAATTGGGTCATTTGGGGGGGGGGGGGGGGGGTCACTGGTCACATCGCATCTTGATGGCCACATAATGAAAAAGATTTCGATCACAGTCCTTATCGTCCAAGAACCCGAGTTTTTGCCACGTGGCAAGCACCCAGTATCTTATCTCAACCTACGAATTATGACCGGAGACTGGTGGCTGGTTCTGTTCCGTTCTGTCTAGACTATGGAATTCTACCTGTCCATAATATATAGCAAATTAAAAAATTAAAAAAAAAAAAAAAAAAAAAACTTCAATGTCTTCATCTGCAAACTTCCGGCCAATTTTTTTTCTGAATCAACCAAACTAACTAGGAATTTTTGCCAGCAGTAATAGTCATATTTCATATAAGTATTATGTTCATATTTGATCAAATTGTTTGGACTATCAAACATTACTCGAGACATTTGCCTCAATTTGCTACACTATTAATTAATTCCTGGTTGTCCCAAAAGGTTAATGAGGTTGTAGGATAATTGATAAAATTCACAAAAATTATATATATTTGATCTTTCCATCACTCACAACATCTTCATGCAGGAAAACAGGGGAGAAGAAAGGGAGGCAAAAATTGCAGATCAGAAAAGAAGAAATTCAATGGGCACCAATTGGGTAAGCTTTCTTGGACTCCTCTGGCTCTAGCTGCTTCAAGACATGAGACCAGCCAGTGCTCCGAGACATGGGGAGCTTCCACATTGTCCAATAATGGCCTCATGTATATGGACAATTGTTCATCAACCAGTACAAACATAGGCAAATAATGGCCTCAAACGTTCTTTTGTTGTTGCTCATCAATTGGGACCACGAAACACATGAAATCTTCTGTTCTTTCATTTATCACTTTCATGTGAGGGCAGAGGGAAAAAGAAATGGTTGGCTTTTCCTCCTCATATCATGGCCATATCCTTGATGTTTTTTTTTTCTGGGGTTCATATTCCGTTGTTCTTGTTCCATTAACTCCAAGGAGTCTTTTGATTGACTTTGGCTCGGATTTTTTACAACAAAATGATGATCATTGGGGTCCATTGTTGGTAGTTTCTTATGTTCATGACAACCTCTGCCTCCTGATGTACAGAGCAAAGCAGTGGCAGTGAGTGAGGGATAAGAGCTTTGTGGTTCAAATGCTTTTGCCCGTTATCATCCTCTGATGTAGCAACGCCTCAGTGTCTTTCACTCCCTTTTGCTTCCCAAATCTGGAAGAAAACAAGTCAAGCTGTCATTTTGTCTGTGATTTGGGCAAAACATTATCTGAAGCCACTTCAATGCTTGCCATAAACATCATCCTGCCGCTGATCAAAGCTAAACTTTTCTTCAACTTTTCTTCTTCATATGTAAACACTGCCTAGTTAAATATATATATGCCACCTAATTTACTTAAATTTATTAGCCTTGTGATGCAACCTAGGTTTAGAATTTTTTAGTATTGCTACAAGTTACTAAATTACAAAAATAAAATAATAAAAAAATAATTAATTGACTTGTCAATTATATATACATTTTTAATCATTTAATTAATAATAAACTGTTGTTTTAGTTTATAAGAAAATTGTAATACTCCAATTAGCATATTCCTTAGATTATGATTTGTACGCTAATCCCTAAAAGTTTTTAAAATGATAACAAATATCTCTTTGATTGTTATATGACTCACATATAATTTGATGATATAACAGTCAAAATTAACTATTGAATTAGTTAGCACTTGTAAAAAAAAAAAAAAAAAATCAATGACTAATTTTCATTTTCACACCATTCCAATTATATATCAATTGTACAGTAGTCTATTAAATAATATTTTTCAAGATTTTTGAGAGAAAGTGAAAATGAAACAGATTCACAGCTAGAGTAATTGGATGAACAATCTCTCACAAATTACAGCTTTAAATTCAATTTCCCAAGATTTGTCCTCCTCTAACATCTAATATTAATTACATGATATTAAATTAGTCATTATAAAATTTATCATTAACACAATTAGCACAGCACAATGCAGGTGTATCCGTATTTGGAGTATTCAACGAAAGGAATTATTGAATAAAATTCAGTTTCCCAACACTTAGCTTGACCTCGATCCTCTAATATCTAACATTACAGAATATTAAATCAGTCATTATAAATTGATCAACAACATAAATTAGCCCACCTTATAATTATTCAGGTGCATCTATTCACATTGAAATGGATACATATAATAATATTAAATTATAAAATGTATGTATTGTATCCGTACTTGGAATATTCAACTATAGGAATTATTGAATAAAATATTGCATCATCAACCTAGTACCTCAATATTTATCGGTTGTTATGTTCATGCAAGCTCTATAACTAGGACCCTTCTGATCTGGGTGATCAGTTCATCATCTACAATGGAGGGTGGTGATGTGATAGAAGAAGAAAATCACGTAGAAGAAGTCAATCATGAGCATGGGATTGGCGATATGCTCAAACGTCATAAGCTTTCTCGTAAAAAGCTTGTTAAGCCTGAGTCTTTTGATTTGGAGGCCGCTAATTTCACCTCATATCAAGGCCCTGGATCTCATCAAGTAAATTTTTTTTTTTTTTTTAATTTTCTTTTTATCAAAATATCATTACAACTATTTTTGAGTTTCCGAGAAGTTGTTTAAGGTGCATGCATATGCAGGCCGTAGATTGGGGAAGCATGATGAAGCTAAAGTTTCTACGGTGATCTAGGGACGTCGCCTTTGTATGTGTTGCCAGGGGTTTTCCCTAATGGGATTAAGCACAACGATGATATACTTGGGGTGCTGTCTCTTATCTTTTACTCCCTCACTTTAATTACTTTGATCAAATACGTTTTCATTGTTCTGGCTGCCAGCGATTACGGTGATGGTAATTTTAATAATCCTCTCCATCTCATGCTTAATATTTACCACTTAATTGCATGTTTAAGTTTTTAAATATATTGTCGTCATTTTTATTCATATATATTATGTACATATTTGCAAATGATATAATGGGTGTGTTATTGTACGTAGGAGGAACTTGTTTGCTGATCTTGGTCACTTCAGCGTTGGAGCAATTCAGATAAGCTCGTGCAGTGTACTATTTCCCTCCATTGTTCTTGCCTACTTCGGCCAAGCTTCCTATCTCCGGAAGCACTATCAGGATGCTAGCAATGCCTTCTATAGTTCAGTTCCACGTACGTTTTCTGCTGCTTAATTAACTCGTCCTTTCTAATGCCGTCGATGTTGCAGCTGGTTAATTCATCTGACTTCCTCTTATGCAGAACCATTATACTGGCTGATGTTTGTTGTGTCTGTAATGGCAGCCATCGTTGCTAGTCAGTCAGTGATCTCAGCGTCCTTCTCCATCATCCAACAGTCCTTAGCACTTGGGTGTTTCCCATGGGTTAAGGTAGTTCACACATCCTCTAAATACAAAGGGCAAGTTTATATACCCGAGATCAACACCCTTCTCATGTTGGCTTGTGTGGGTGTCACTCTCGGCTTCAAAAACACACTGAAGATCGGCAACGCTTATGGTAACACTTGGAAACTTTCATATATATATACAACAAGTCATGTTTTCACTAAATTTATTTGTTGATAATTATTTTCGCTCTTTTTCTTGGTGTTCTTTCAACAGGAATAGCGGTGGCGTTTGTCTTTACAATCACTTCCACGTTTCTTATTCTTGTGATGGTCATGATATGGAAGACAAAAATCTACTTGATCATCATCTATGCCTTGACTATCGGGCTATAGGAACTCCTATTTTTGAGCTCAGTACTCTACAAATTTGTCGATGGAGGGTACCTTCCTTTGTTATTTACCATGATCGTGGCTATAATGTATTTATGGAATTATGGTTACCGCAAGAAGTACATATACGAGCTAAATAACAAAGTTTCTACAGGAGAATTGGTTCAGATAGCCTCTGCTCCTAGCATCCATCGTGTCCCAGGTCTTGCCCTGTTTTACACTGAGCTTGTCCATGGCATTTCCCCTATATTCACGCATTATGTTGCCAATGTCCCAGCTTTGCATTCAGTTCTTGTCTTTGTCTCAATCAAATCACTACCCATTAGCACAGTCCCTCTAGAGGATCGGTTTCTGTTTCAACGAGTAGAGCCTCATGAGCTGGGCATTTTCCTGTGTGTTGTGAGGTATGGATATAAGGATCCAAGAACAGAGTGGGAGTCTTTTGAGCATACGTTGGTGAATCAGTTGAAGGAGTTCATACGAAAAGATGTCTAGGCTGCCGGAGAGAAGAGGCGTGTCTGATGAATTGGATGATAACAAAGTGGCAGGAATAATTGAAGAAATGGTGCAGAGAGGAGTGGGAATTGTGGATGATGCAGTAAAACTGGGTGATGTTGTTTATCTAATGGGTGAAAGTGAGATGATGGCTTCAAAGGGGTCTAGCTTGTTGAAGAAAATAGCTATAAACTACGGCTATGTTTGGTTGAAAAGATGTGTGAGGCAGGCAGATAAATTTTTCATGATTCTCCGCAAGCGACTTCTCAAGGTGGGGATGACTTATGAGATCTGGAGATGTTGATCAGTTTGGCGTTGTAAACAGAGTGGAAAAAATAGAATAAACTGAACTGAGTTGCACGAGAGTTGCTTGAATTTATGCTTGTGTGAAATTACATTTGTTACCAACAGACTAAATCAGAGGTTGACATCCTGCTCTACATCAAACTATAATCCAGATGCACCCCGAACTCTTTAAGAAGATTCTATGACTTATTATAAAGCCAAATTGAAAATTGTAACATGTATGTCAAGCTTAAACACCCTTCCATAGTCTCATCTTGGAAAATTGCGAATGTCATCTCGGACTCAATTTCCTCCATTCCTTCCTCTTCTTCATGGAAGGCAAGGAAAATTAACAGAAGTGCAAACTTCTGCGCCCACCATGTGGCTTACTGGGCCGCGGCAAGAGTTTTTTCCGGCTGCATTCCCACTCACCTACCCCATCTTCACTCTTTCCCCATTTGTAGTGGAAAAGATCCACCCCCCTTTTAATTTTCTGTTTTGCTCTGTTTCTTTGTTTCTTGTAATTTTCTTACAAAAAAATAAAAAATAAAAAAAATAAAACTCTTAGTGACATATAGGCTTGAATCAAAATTTCCTACGCTTAGAATTGAAGATCCCTTTATAAGAGTTGCAATTTGTGTTAGCGTATCGAATTTAGATAGTGTCAAAACATGAGCATAAGACTATATAGGTCAATCCCAACCCGACATATTTAATTAAATGAGTTAAACCATAACCTTAATCCTTTAATTTTATATTGAGTTCGTAAGTCATGTCAAAAATTGTTAGCTATTATGTTGCATATCGAATTCAGGTTGAATCAAAAATTGATATAAGACTATATTCCTCATCCCTAACCCTTTCATTTTAATTTAACAGATTAAACTCTTTAATTCTTTATCAGATTCGTGGATAGTATAAAAAATTGGACAGCTCTAAATCCCACCTTTGTGGAGCACAAAGCCCACCCAAAAGGCCCAACCTATTCGGATAGAAAAGCCCCTCTTTTCTTTGGGAAAAGAATAAGAGAATCCGGATCTGGCATGACTTTTGTGCAAAATACACAGAAAAGGAAAAGGGAGTCCAATTTCGTCAAATCTGTACTGCAAAAGTTCAGATGCTTGCACCCTCGGGAATCAAAATGGTTTTTGGATCAACGCTCCTGATTTATCAAGGAGGGCCTGCATTTCTGGCCCACATACAAAAGGTCCAGTCCTAGCCATGGCCCATGCCTCGTTGTATGCCCCATTCAATTTTTTTGCAAAGAACAAAATAGATTCATTAGGGGATATAGTTTATAATTTTCTTTTCTTTTCTCAATAAAGTGGCGGTTCATCACATTTCTTATAATATTTTATTGGACTTGTGATTCATATGAAATTTACACTAATTTCACGTAATAAATAATTCAAATCTTATACACTTTTCTTTTTCTAAAACTACAATTTAAAATACAAAATATTTTTAGAATTTAAATCACAAAAAAAAAATCATTATTATGTCATATCAAAATACCTTTTCTGCTAAAACCAAAAAAATATATATATATATATATATTTCAAAACCATAATCAAACATGATTTTTAAAAATTTTCAAGATAATTTTTATGATAGAAGGTCCTACTGTTATTTTAATTTAGATAATTCTAATTTTGATATTTTAATTTTTATGATTTTGAAAAAGGTTTTGTTTTTAATTCATTTTATCTCATTATATTGAGATTGTAAAATCTAATAAACTATTTATAAAAATAATATTTATATTTTATTCCAAAGCTCCTTTTACCCGCCTCGTCGTACTACAAGCTTAAAACACCCACGGTTCAGTTTTGGCGTGACCAACACCTCCAACACCTCCACACCACTGACAACCGGTTTACTCAACTACGACTGTCGTGCGTTTCAAGGCTCGCTCCCTGCGCGTGGGTCTAAGATTCCAATTCTTCTTCTCAACACATTCCACTGTTTTCCACTCCACTGCGTACAAAGTAAAGTTGCGACTGTCTTTCACACATTTTTCACACTGCTCTGTCGCACTTGCTTCAATCTCTCTCTCTCTCTCTCTCTCTCTTTCTCTCGCTGAGATTGTGCTCTCTCTCTCTTTGGGAAGAGATGGGTGAAGGAAAGGGCTCGACCCTGGTGCACCTTCTGGTGGTGGTTCTATGCTTGGTGGCCTTTGGGTTCGCCATTGCTGCTGAGAGACGAAGAAGCACAGTAAGCAAAGATTTCAACACTCACTTTCAATGTTACACGTCTTATGCTGTAATTGCAGTTGGGTTTCTTCTCATTTCTACAATGATCTCTTTACCAGAAAATTAATTGCTCTTTTTTCTTTTTTTTCTGAATGGGTTCATGATTTGTTGGGTTTCTCTGATTTGTTCAAATAATTGAGATCTGTGTGTTTGTAAAAGTGTTTGCTTAGCTTTGGGTTTCTTTTTATTTCTGCACTAGGGTTTAGTGTCTCGTTTTTCTTTATGAATTCGTCTGTTGCTGGGTAGGGAAAAAGTAGCTTAGCTTTTCTTTCGACGGATTGTTCTCTGATATATATTTTTTTGTTCGATGATTTTGTTCTCTTATTCTGGGGTGTACTGTCACCACAAAAACAGTTGTGTATTGTTGGAATATTTAAGTGACTGGTTAAGTGGTTGAATCTTACAGGGAGTAGTAGTGAGAATGAGTAATGCTAGAAGAATCTCTTGTGTCAGTCACTCAAAAAATTTGTAGCTTTTAAAATCACCATTGCTTTTGTGAATGATGACTATTGAATTTTTATCAAATTGAAATTTTTAAAGCCACCTCTTTTTAGAGTGACACAAAAGACTTCTAGCATTACTCTAGTGACAATAGCGGGTGGTCGATGCAACATTGTTAGCTACTAAAACGATAATCTCAAAGATGGTATAATCTCTTACACCTCTGTGAATGAGAGAGGTCTTTGTATATATAACAATTTCATTCATGTGCAGCAACAGGTGGTGTACAAGTGATAAGTTAAAATTTCAAATGTAAATGTTATCTAGGATTTAATCCTAAGATGTTTGACTCATCATGGGCTATTGGCTGTTCAAGCTTGTCCTTTGCTTTTTGTTAGTGCCATTCTTGAGTTGAAAACATGTTGCTTTGATCCTGAATTTTCCTCTACAATGGTTATCACAAACTGCATAGTGTCATTCTTGAGTTGAAAACACTTGTGAGGTTTGTGTCCCACGTTGAGAAAGTTTAAAGAATAAGAGTGGTTAATATACCTAAGTGGACCCAAGCTTATTAGCTTAAGCTTTTGGGCTAGAAGTGGTGTCCTAATATGTATATTAATTTACTCTTGTTTGACTCTCCCTGGTGTTTCTCTCCCCTACAATGGTTATCACAAACTGTCTGAAGAGCTACAAACCCATTGGGTTAAGGTGCTATCCCAACATGTGGTATCAAGTCCTTACAAAGGACTACTCGGCGTCTTAATTCTCAAATTTCATAAACCTGAGATCCCATCATGTAATTGATTGAGATTCTCCATATAAGAGGTCTTTCCTGCTCTTAGTGTTCTACTAAATTTGAAGTCCTTTCAGTCTGGCATTTCATTGCTGTCATCATCCTCAAATGAGCTCACTAAAAGTTAATTGATTAGTGTCCTCTTTGGAAGGTGGACTCTGTGTCCTCTTTCTTCAATGTCTTGTATTTAACTAGGGTGGGTCGGGGGGTGATGATATGCCATGTTGGACACCCTCAAAAAGAACTTTTGAGGTTAAATCTTTTTACAAGGTTTTTCCCAACGTTGAATCCTCCTTTCTTTGGTAGAGCATTTGGAGGTCTAAGGCTAGCTTTTTTCACTTGGACACCATCCCTAGGGAAAATTATCACCTTGGACAATCTCTGCAAGTTTCACATCACAATGATAAATTGGTGTTGAATGTGTAAAAAGAGTGGGGAAACCCTGGATCATAATCTTCTTTATTATGATGTTACGAGAGATTTGTGGAATATGGTATTTCAAATGTTTGGACTGGTTATGCCTAGATAGGTGGTGGATTTCATGGCATGTTGGAAAAGAAGGGTTTTTTGGAATGATATAGATATTGTTTGGAATGTAATCCTTTCCATATTAATGTGGTGCATATAGAAAGAAATGAACGCTCAAAGCTACGAGGATTGCGAAAGAATGAGTTTGGTTTTACAAATTTGTTTTCTTAAATTCAGTGGATCTCTACTAACGCTCTTCTCCTTGTCTCTAGTTCTACATTTTTTTGTTTTCTTCTCATTCTTGATTTTTTGGATGATTTTCTCTTATATACTTCATGTGTTTTTGGGTTGCGCTCTTTGTGCTTTCAATGAATTTCCTATACTTATCAAAAATATTTTGTTTGGTATAATGTAACAATTCAAGGAAAGTTAACCACATATGCGCTATTACTGCAAAAGGAATAGTCAACTTACAATAAAGCTTCTTATAGTCACTTATAAAATTCAATCTCATCTAGTAAACAACCAATATGGGATTTAGCACCCATGAGCATCTTTATAATCCACCCACTCAATGTAGGCAATTCATATTCTCAATGTTAGACTAACTTTCTAGGGTGTCGCATCCAGGCCTGGTCCTAGCAAAGGTGGCTAATTTTCCAGCAAGGCAAAATCAAGGTGATGCATCAATTACACCAATAGCCAGTTGTTGCATTTCGGACTTGTGCTTCCATAGGTTTTGGCCAAAACTTAAAGATCTGGTCTTTGTTTGTTAGATGGTTTGTACTTTCTAACTGTAGGCCTCATAATAATGATCCTTGAGTGCGGGGAAGCATTACCATATTCTATAAATAGGTTAATACTTGTAAACATCTATTTGCTTACTTTCATCCTAGTGATTCATGGAAGTATGTGTCAAATGGTAGCATAATATCATCAAAACTTCCAGTCGAATTTGCAATTGGTAGCAACATTTTATGCTTATGACAGGTCAACAATGTACTGTATATGGAGTTGTTTGTAAAAGCTTTTTATTCAGCGATAACAAAGCAAGTAACTGAGCATTTCTGGTATGGGTTGTTATTTGCACAGTAAATACGGACTAATCTTTTGAGCATTTGTATGTGAGAGTGGAAGCATATTGGCATCTGCACATACTCGTACAGACAAGCTGCAAACTAAATCTTTTCCAATGTGCCTAAGCACTGCAGCATCAGTTTACAATTTAATTATTATTTACAACTTGTCCCTTGCTCTTTAGCAATGTGCAGGCACAAACTACGCTTTTTGGACGAAATTGTTAATCTCGTTCCGATTTTTTGACACTTCTGAATACTACATGCCTATTCATTTACTAAGATGTAGGATTGAGATGATTTTTCTCTTCGAAACAGGGCCATACAGAAGAAGATCCTCGAACAAACGAAACTTACTGTGTTTACAACTCAGATGTTGCAACTGGTTATGGGGTGGGCTCTTTCTTGTTCCTTCTTTCAAGTGAATCTCTACTTATGGGCGTGACAAAGTGCATGTGTTTTGGGAGACCTTTAGCCCCTGGTGGGGACCGAGCCTGGTCTATTATTTATTTTGTCTCATCCTGGTGAGAATTCTGGTTTACCTAGTTAACACTTGCTCTCTTATTCTAATAACACCTTCTCTATTAAAAGCATCATCATTTTAGTTGCTTCTCGACTATCTGGCTAATGTGTTTTGTGGCTGATACAATCTCACTCTCTCTCTCTCTCTCTACTTCCATATAAATCGCTGGAGTCTACTTGTTCGATTCACATGATGTTCTAATTGGCATAATATGCATCTGCAGGGTGACTTTTCTGGTTGCAGAAGCATGTCTAATTGCAGGGGCAACAAAGAATGCTTACCACACCAAGTATCGGTCAATGATTTATGCTCAGAACCTCTCATGTGAAACATTGAGGAAAGGTGTCTTCATTGCCGCTGCAGTGTTTGTGGTTGCAACAATGATTCTCAACGTGTATTACTACATGTACTTCACCAAGGCAACTTCTACTAAGGTGGCCCATAAAGCAAATCGAGCAAGCTCAACTGTTGGAATGACTGGATACGCATAGAATATCATGTAATGAGTCCTCAGAGCCTCTATGTTTTGCATGGTGATGTTATATACGTGTCCAGTTCCTCTCTGATTGTTATACGCTATTTTACTGAACATTGTGCGTGCTTATCTAGTGAAATAGATAGTGCTGTTATGGGTGCTACTTTTACTCAAAGGCAAGGTGTAGAATTATATCATGTCTATAACTGTGTTTTCAACTTCCTGATGATGATTTCATAGATGGAAATATCCAAAATTTTAACGTATAAATCATTTTCCTCAAACAAGACTCTTAGGGTGTGTTTGGCAAAGGAGTGGACCGGACCGGACTCAAAATCCCAAAAAATTATTCTCAAAATTAATTATAACATTTTTATTTTTTATATCATATCAATACTTTTTTATTACTATTCAAATAAAAAAATAACTACAAAATAAATTTTTTAACTTTTTTATATTAGATGTTTTTACTTTTTTTCTCACATCAATCAAATTTATTATAGTTTCAGTTAATTTCATCAAGTCCACTCCTTTACCAAACATAGCCTTAGGTTTTAGTGTTAGAAAACGTTTTGGGAACATATCTCTTTGACAGACATTAGCTAAAATGATACTTTTGACTTTTGTCTCTTCAATTGATATTGACTTATTTATCCTCTCATCGTTTCGAAAAATACTTTTTTGAGTCTTCACTAAAATAATTAGAAGTACATTTTTTTTTTAATTACTACCTTTCTAAAGCACCCCAGCAACGTCACTATTTTAACTATTAACTTACGCTACTTTATTATAATATTCTTTTTTAAAGAATAAGAAAGAAAACATTAAATTTATATTATTTTTTACTCATTTACCAAATGAATAGTATTCATTATTTTTAGTGAGTATTATTCGGTCACCATTTATTTTGGATTAAAATTGTGAGACTAACTTTTACCAAATTGTCTTATCAAATTAACTAAAAATAGCTGTGATTGAGGATTTCTTTTCTCTCCATGCAATCACTATGATCCGTAACCGAGCAGGAGGTGAAGTGTTGTGGCAGATAACATGGCAACAATGGTTTAAGGCTAGTGAAATAAAATTGAACCAATAGTTTGAGTACACGTAGCATATTGATATTGGAAAAGAGGGGAAGAGAAATGAGGAGGGAAACGGAGCAATAAGCCAAGGAGAAAAAAGCAAAGGTAATAAAGAAGAGCAAAAGAGAGGATAAGGGGAGGTGCTAAGAAAAAGGCAAAAAGAAATAGTAAAAGGACAACAAGAGGTGTACAAAGTTTGAGTAGAAGCTGAAAGTTTTTAACGTTATCGAACGGCGGAGGATCAGGATTCAGATAGGCCTTTTGATCTTTTTCTTTTTTCAGGGACACACCAAAACAAAACCAACTTTCTGATGCGACCGACACTACATGAGTAGCACCAGTGTCTCAACTCCGATGTTTGTCAGAAATGTTAACGATTTTCGATTTAACGGGGACTGGCCCCTCACGTGTCACATAATCACGTGTACAACTCTCTCCTTTACATTTTTCTTATATTTTAATTTTCTTAGTTATTTATTTTTGTCAAATTATTTAGTTAGTTAAAATATCAAAATATGTAAAATTTAAGTAATAAGCCCCCAAAATCCACTAAAGCATATTAACTTCAAAGAATAATGTTCCGCGCTACATAAACATACCCCAAAATTGACATAACAAATATTTAGTAATATTTAGTGATTGCAGTACCACTTTTAAAGACATCGAAGTGGTTACAACGTCACTCGACTAAAAAAATTTGGTGGGCACAATCAATAGGCCAGATTTGGCGGTCAATACAGCCACTGCCAGCATGGTGGTTAAGGGTGGCGGCGCCAAGCACCAAATCTAAAAATTTTGTAGAAGAATATTTGTTTATTGAGTAACATGATAATACCAACTTACACTACCACGCTAGCCACACATGAAACGCACTTCCGGATAACATTACTCTACAATCAAATGTACCAAATACACTAAATTAACCAATTGATTTTCCTATTTGGTATATAACACCATTCCTCAAAAAATAATTAAACTTTTTTTTTTTTTAACCTTTAGATATCATATAAATCAAATTTCTTTCTCATTTTACATCTCACAAATCTTTTCCAGACACAGTATTATATCAATGATTTTTGCCGAAATTACCAACGTGGATGGCATTTCTTTGAATAGCTGAGGGAGAGATACGTGCGAACAACTAAATTGATTGTTCTTTGTTTCGTGGCGTCGGGTTTTTACTACTTTGAAATGACATTCCTTTCAATAGCTGTCATCACCCCCCACCCCTCGTAAATTTGCAAGGACAGTGATTTGACAATTTTGTTTGTTTTTTTTATATATTCAGCTACATCGTTTGCCTGTTTTTCCCCTAAACGAGGGAGCCAAGCAGATCCAATTTCTCAGTGGACCAAATAGAATGGATTTACATATTAATTACATGGAAAATTTTGAGAGAAAGAAAGTTGAAAAAGTGAGGCATTTGAATAGTGATTAGAAGTCGTACAATTGAAACTCATCAAAGGAGTCATAAAGAGTTTCGTTGGAAGATAGTGGGAAACTCATTCGAAAGGGAGATTAGAATGGAAAATAACAAAAGTAGTATTATGCTTTCAACTCTTTTGCAAGTTGCTGTGTGTCAACGTGTGAAAAGTTTTTAACAGAACCCAAGTGAAATCCTGAAACATTTGTCCACCAAAATGCTTTTCAATAAGTTTCATAGGAACTCATCAAAGATCTACACTACACATGCGATTGCTGTCTCTCACAAATTCACACCGATGATTTGGAACTTGCACTCGATCGGTCAATGCCCTCCCATTAAAATAAATTATAATTTATATTAATTAAAGATTAGGCATGAGAAAATACAACTCTTGAGACTGCATAAAAAATAGATACCTTTTATATCGTACGGGTTGCTTCATATATTTACGTTTCCTTGTTACGTACGTCAACATGCACAACGTGTCCAACACCGGCGCGAGATTCCCGGCCGGCCTCCTCGGTCATCCCCTGTTTCCCTCTCATGTCTTAATCTTAATTTATTAAAATGTTGGACATTGCAGGTTACTCCACACATGCCATTGGCGCGTTGTTTTGACCATCTTTCCTCCCCGGGCCCACGTCCTTTGTTAATAAATTCAAAGGACATACACCTCAGTCCTCTCATAGGCAGATAAAATAATCCTAGACTCGCGTACGAGGCGCGTGGATTGTCGTTCCCCCCCACCTCCTTAATTAACCGTGTCACCGACATGCAGATTTCTAGTTCAGGCTCGCTCCTGGCAGTGGCTGTTCAGTAACTCCACAGAAATTAAGCAAAGGGCCAAAGTAGTGACAATGCTCTTCAACATTTTGTTACGGGTTCTATAGATTCCATTCCAAGGCTTCTTTTATTAATTTTTTTAAGTGTTATTTTTGTTTATTATTTTAACATTAATCAATAATCTTTTATAGATAATAAATGTTCTAATTATAAAAAAGTTTAGTCATTTTTATTTAAAAATAAAGATTAACATTTGAAGAATATTGTCAATAACTTATTTTAAGAAACCTAAAAAAAAAAAAAAATCATCATAATTTAGTATTATATAATGGCAGGCTTGTGGACTCAATGCTAAGTCCATCAACCTACCAACCCCATAACATCTAAACAGCTGATTTTTTTTCTTAAGTTACGTCAATAATCATTTCCATGATTTTCGGCGTAATTAAGCAATATACATGACAAGGTTTAAGAAATATTCGCAACAGAAAAATCTCCAATGAAAGTGTAACACATTGTAAACAGTTATGACAAATTTTATTATAAAAAGCGGTAAATATCAAGCAAAAGAGAGGACTTTGATTCAAATTAACTTAAGCATCAAAACTATTATTTGTTGGCCCCCAACAAACTATTTTTGTTAATTTCTTCTTTCCTTGTAGACACTTTTGATTGGTTCCTCAGCACGCAATCAATTGTTCTAATATATAATAACATATAGTAGTGGCAAAAATTTACATTCAGATTAGATTTTTTAATTTCAAGTGCAATGAAGATAAACCATTTCATTTTCACGATTATATTTTAGAGCAAACCTTTTATCACGATCATCCTGATAACACCCATTTTGTAGCTTTCAATCAATAATCGACACATAGGAAAAAACGTAAAAAGTGCACAAAATTAAGTTGGACCAAAATACACTAGATTTTAAGGTGATAAAAATCTTTAAAGTGTTAACCTTCGACATCTAGATTTTACTTTTGAATCCAAAAACGAGTTTTGAAGCATTAGAAACGAGTTTTAAGACATTAGAAACGGGTTTTGGGACATTAGAAAAGGGTTTTAGGGTATTAGAAATAGGTTTTGAGGCATTAGAAACAGGTTTTAAGGCATTAAAAACGGGTTTTGAAGCATTAGAAATGAGTTTTGAAGCATTATAAATGAGTTTTGATGCGGGTCACGGCCGACGGAGTTTGATGCGTTTACCACCAGCCAGACCCACTGGGGTTTTTTTTTTCTTTGATTTGGTGTGATTGTTCTCTTTTTTTTTTTTTTTTTGCATTTTTCTTAAATTGATAATGTATCACATAGTAATTAGAGATTACAAAATGGATGTTATTAGGATGGACCTGATAGTAGAGGCTCTCTATATTTTATAAATCAAATGATACACGAAGTTAAATATGTTATCATGATACTATTCCATTACTTTTATAGTGTTATTTATTTGTGTGCATTTCTTATCAGTTATCACACTCTTCATTTGTATTATTAACTAATATTCTATCCAACTGAAAGTCTGTAATATAGTCATATAGATAAAAGATACATTAACATTTCATTTTCATTTCTCTCTCTCTCTCTCTCTCTCTCTCTGTGTCTCTCTCTCTCTCTATATATATATAACAAAAACTGCAATAAGATAATAGATTCAGTAAATATGTAACTTGAACTGCAACTTTGTCGATTGCAATCACGTGGGCCACAGTGGAGGGCCTTGGGGCATATGAGGCTCCATCTATCACACTCTCTCCCCATGCCCATGATAGCCGTCACTTGCTTGCTCATAAGTCATAACCTGGAGAGAGAGAGAGAGAGAGAGAGAGAGAGAGATAAACTTCCAAGCCTCATTTTGTCAACACCGCCAGCGAAATTTCTTGAGAAGAGGGCATCAAGGCATTTGAAGAGAGAAAAAAAAAAAAAAAAAAAGGCTTGTTGTTCAAAGCTTTATGTGCGTCTTCCGGCAATGTCTTTTGCTGGCAGCAGGAGACTCATGATGTCCTCTACTACGGCGGTGCTGCTGATCATCTCGGTGTTACAGATTTGGGTCTGTTGTGAGTACCCATGCCAAGCCGGGGCAATTCGGATACTGCCCGGAAATGGGATGGCGGCGAAGCTCATAAGGGAAAGCAGCAAGCTGGGAAGTATGGATAAGAAAAGCAAGGAGGAGCTGTTCCGTAAGTATTTCAATGCAACTTCTTTTGCTCTCAACAAAACCCACACTGGATTTGAGGAGAGCAAACGAAGAGTACCCAGTTGCCCAGATCCTCTCCACAACTAGTAGAATTTTCATTTTCATTTTCACTTTCTTTTTTTTTTTTTTTTTTTTCAAAATTTTTTGTTGAATTTCATCCAAAATACCCTCGTTTTTCTCACCATTTTTGTTCAAGTAGTTTGATGGTTTTGTAGTTTTATGGGGGAAAACCGGGGGTATTTTGGTATTTTAATTCCTTTTGATGTTTTGAATGGAGAGGATATCCCAGAAAATGGACGATCATGATATGTATAGAAGTGGAGAGTTTTAACTTTACAGTGACCTACCTACAATGGCACTTTCTCTTGCTAGAATCTCTGTATGTACTTGCTTTTAGATCCTTTTTGGTTTAGCTTTTCTCTTGAGAACAGGAAGAGTGCAGACATGTAAAATTACAAGCAGAGATTATTATCTTTTCACTGCAACAGTACAAACAAGTTGTTTTTTTCTTTTCTTTTACCCCTGCGCCTGTATTTTTTGTTGATGATCTTGTCAATTATTTAATTGGGAGTAATTAATATTATTGTTTATACCATTACCACCAGTTTGAATGACATGTGCAAGATTCTTGGCGAAAGATTTATATATATTGCTATTCTCGACCAGGATAATTCTGAATTTATTGAATCTCCACTCTCAAGTTTAATTTCCACTTTTGTTACCTCCTCAAGTTAATTACATATACCACAAGAAATTGTTGCTCTACTTTCCGAAACAAGTAAATGTGATCCTTCACACGTTGTCTCGTCTTTCAAAGCTAGCAAAAATTAAGTGAAACATCCCATATGCATCACCACGTTGATCTGACCAATATCCCTGCGCTGCTAGCCTGCTATCATATATATTGACTTAAATAGTATGTTGCGTTGACTCGTAATAATAATAGAATACTTGATTTAGCCACCTTAATCTCTCTCTCTCTCTCTCGTCCTCTCTTATTGCCAGAATTGGATGGGCTAGACAACTCGGACGGACAGGATTCAAACTATGATTAAGAAAATGCCACCAACTTGCTGAGCTGCTTACTCATGTGTTTAGAAAATTAGAATAGATCAACTCCAATAAGTGGAGGCTTTCTTAGCTTATATAAAACTTAAAAAATGGTGTGGAAGATATAGATTATTGGTTGTTTCAAGTGGGTTACTTCTCTTAGAGGAGGAAGAAGGGGATTTGATGAACAAAATATCTCCCGTCCAGCCCAGGTTTAGAATGCAGGCTCAAGAGCCCAAATCGAGTCGTAAGAACAAACGTGTCAGTACAACAGCTGCTTAAATCACGATTAGGAACGTGTCATATATAGGGAATATATAGTTGCCTCTAGATTTCATCCTAATTATCCCATTATTCTTGACAGAGAATTTAGTAATAATTTAGTAATGCCTGTAATATGCTACGACATCTAATAACACCCGCAACCCGTCAATAGGCAAAGAATTCGACGTCACACTCGGCCATGGATTTGTTCCATCAATAGGCAACACCTGATAAATATTATAGTTACAATATTTATAGCTCTTACGTACTCATTGAACAAACAATTAATCCTCTTGCAAACTTAAACATGAGTGATGCCTAGCTCCTACTCCCAGCGACAGTACCCCTCACAGTTACTCATTTTGTTAGGTGTATGTTGCTCAAGATTGACCGTGCAATGAACAGCAAGATTCATCTACAGTTTTAACACAAGAAACAAACCTTTTAGCAGTTTTAAAAGAGGTTGAGTTATAGTTGAATGTTAGATGGAGTTTAGTGCTTGTACATTTTCGCAATTTGGGAAGCTTTTACAGTGTACAACTTATTGCTTTTTCTCCAGGCTCCAGTAGGCATTTTGTCTCCTTATATAAAAGGGTGAGTGTGGGTGAAAACAAAATACTATTTAGTGCAGACACAGAAAAATACGTATATATATATATATATATATATATATATATATATATATACTGTTAGAATTGATTAGTGTTTTGGTGTTTGAATTTGAGTTAAAAACAGAGTCTGCGTCTCGTATTCCGGTCATTTGGGCGTTTGTAAGGATGGAGAAACAAGCGGAGAAACCTATGCGAGAAAGCGCCACGTATTATGCGGCGAGGAAGATGTTAGAAAAGCTGCCGCTGATTCGTAGCCCAGTCGTAGCTTTGTCTGCTAGCTCTTTGGATTTGGAATCTAATTGACTCTCCCCCATCATTCTGTTCATAAGGACAATTTAGCTAACCAATGCCTTCATCTTTACTTTCTTTGTTCTCCTAATACATATATCCATAGTAATTTTTCAATATTTTTTTTTCTTTTTTTCTTTTTAACAAGTGAGGTTGCATTAATAAAAAAAATAAAAATAAAAGGAAGGGTGATTTTTGAGGTAGTCTAAAAAATAATTTCTTTTTTTCTTTATAACTTTATAACTTTTATTATAACTTTTTTTATAACTTTATAAGTAGTCTAAAAAATACTTATTATAACTTTTTTTATAACTTTATAAGTAGTCTAAAAAATACCTATTATAACTTTATAACTACAAGAGGACTACTAAATCATAAGGTAAATTGACAAAATCGGGATTTGAACTCAGACCACTTATTTTAAAAGTTTAAGTTAATAGAAAAATATAAATTTATTGAATATTGTTCAAAAAAAAAAAAAATTTATTGAATACAATTTATTTTCGTGATTTTACTTCTTTTTATCCTTCAGGTCCTTCAGCCACCCTTCCTTAATTACTGAGTGGGCTAGAAAGGGCAAGTCATTTATTCCTCAGGGCTGGTTTTGCTCAGAAGGAAAATCGCCAACGATTATTTTCTTTTTATCCACATCTCTTATTGGTAGGTCAATAATTAGGAGGAATCTCTATTTCTTATGTGGGTCGTTTTTGTTTGGGGCCAATGCAAGGGAGAGGGTTCCAGTGAAGGCCGGACAGCTTTCTTCGCCAATTGAATAGATGCTGAACTTTATAAGTAATTCTAAAAAAATTTAATGTATTTTTTATTGCAAATATGATTAGTAATTTTATATATACCACATAGAAGATGGTGATAATGAGTGAAAAGGGATCTCAGTAAAACTAGCAAAAACTAGATTACCACGCTATTGTCTTCTCTCTCTATCTTGGATTGGGCAAATGGTACCATAATCTCAGTAACATAATTGTGATGAATTGTGAATTTACCAACATGACTAGACTGTCTCATTTAAAATAAAAATAAAAATAGGCTGAGAGTCTGAGAGTCTGAGAAGAAGGTCATTCGCAGGTAGAGTGGTGGACAGCAATATTCCTCGTCTACTGCACATCTGGCTTCCTCCATCCATTCTTGTGCATGTCAAGGAGGCACATGGGTTGGTGGCTGGGCCAGTACCCTAAAGACTAACCAACCTCCTTGACGTCCTGCAATGATTGATTGAACAGAGAATTGAGAACACTGGTTTTGCTTACTCATAATTTATAATAATCAGTTTGAAGACTGAATTCAATTATAAATTAATATTATTTTTCAGTGGTTGAGATTGATTGCACTTGTTCTTGGTCACTTGTTGAGTTTCGTCTTGAGATGACTTTTTGGATTTATTCTCGGATGAGATGGACATGGTGGTGACCGAAGAAGAGGGGCAGGGAACACTCCCATCAAAGTACCCAAACAGTTGTTGACCATTGAGAGAACCAATGATTTGAGCTCCATCTCCATAATACAAAAAATGAAAAATTAGTAGTATTTCCAACATAAAAAGTCTTGACTAAAAATTGGTTTGGTTAAGTTAGAGCCCATATACAACAAAGAAGGTGCTTCTTGGGCCATTAGACTGTAAATTTAAAGGCAGAAAGACGAAGGGATGGTCATGGGCTACAGGGCTAGTGAAGAGAGAGAGAGAGAGACCATTAGGGAAAGTGAGAAACCAGCGGATAAGAGAATATCCCAAGCAAAACCCATACAATAGTTCAAAGAGTCAAATTTTATTTTGACTAGTTGGGATGTAAATTACGTAAATTTTATTTTGACTAGACCCAGTATGTTCTTTATGTATTTGGTGCATGAAATTAATACCAATTGAGCTTCCACACATTAAGAATCTACGACCATGCATGAGAAAGTTAGTAAGAGATTTAGGGAAGAAAAAGGAAAGAGAATGCAAGAGTACGAGTAGAATAGTTCAGTACTTGGAATGACATGCATGGTCTTCCCTTACCTATATATATGTACAGTGTTTCTTCCCCTCGTATGATTTTAGTCATGTGTTGTCCATTGATGGGGTAGGCGTGGCACTCGGCTAACGTTTGGTAGTGGGGGTATATTCATTGACAAGTGTCGCATACTGGTACGACTTTGGTGGGGGTCGTGACATCCAATTTTTTTGCCTCATGCGACCGTTATCAGGTAGCAATATTAAGGGCGTGGTCTGATTTTTTACCAAGAATATTGGGACGGTTGAGATGAAGTGGTAAGAGCATTCCAATGGAATAGTTAAATGTTACTTTTATCTAAAATAATTATTTAAATGTTTAAAAAATCTCATACATTGGATTAGCCAAAAGAAAATGTAAAATAGATATTTGATTAGAAGAGCTAAAAAAAAGCTAAATGTAGCAGTACTTTTTAAGAGAGTTATTTTATTTTTCATTGTTTCTCTCACTTATTTTCTCTTTTCCCAAATCTTTTCCTATTTTTTCTCTGCATGTTCTCTTTTTTCTCAAAATTTTTCCTATTTTTCCTCTCACATGTTCTCTTTTTCCCAAAACTTTTATTATTTTCAATAATATTTTAATAGAATAGATGAAAATTTAGTTAATCGGATGTAGATACATTTAAAAATGTCTTAACTAAACTAGATAAAAATGAATTTTGAGAAGCCATTTTACATAAAAATATGGCTCTTCCATTGGGAATGCTCTAAGTTGTAACACGCTTACCTTCGTTCTTTGATCAACTAGTTGTCTGATCTGCTTCGATCTAGAGCCTTTTTAGTCCAGCTCTAATTGTGAGAGTATATTATGAGATTTGATTGTAATCTCTTATAATCAGATTTTGTTCAAATCTGATTTGATTGATTTCCGACTAGCTTTTGGTATACTCTCCATCAAGTGAATAAGAACAAAGTATAACCTTTAAGACTTTAATTTATAGACCAAACCACATAAAATTCTATCATTATCTTTTAATTTGTATAGCGTTATGGTTTTATTAACAAATTGCTTAGCCCAAATAGTCTTTTAACCATGGATCCACTTGGGTGGATGTAGTTGTATCATTATCCAATTATTTATATGATTAAAACTGTCCGAAAGACTTCGAAAACTTAAATTTCTAATTCACCATATTATTCTCGGTGCCCATTTCAATCATGTAGTGACGTGACTTTTCAAATCACCATTAAATTTGAAACGATTATTATTGAATTTTGATCTACTATAATTTTAAAAGCCATATCACCTACATTTGAGAGAATACTAAGACAAGTTTAATTCTCTATGTATCATTACTCTAGTATGAGCGGCCACGGTTGTAAAGTTGGAGAAATGGGTAGATATGTAATAACAAATCTGCATGTGGGGTTGTTATTAAATGAAGAGAAGCCAAAAACCATTAAAAGCGCTTTTTACAGACAACCTACCAAAAAAGAATGAGATGGAAGGAAACCTACGGTTTTCATGTTTAAAACACTCGACCATTTATGTAGAAACCACAGCGTTCACCTCTGATATTCCACTATCAGCCTGACCAACCTCTGCTCTTAAATACTCCCCCTCTCCAACTCCAATTCCCCGCATCCCAACATCTACTAACCTTCCTCTCTCTCTCTCTCTCTTCCTCTCTGTGACGATCGAGCAGCTGTAGAGGTGGCCATGAGGATGAGCTGCAATGGCTGCAGGGTTCTTCGCAAAGGCTGCAGCGATGACTGCACCATTAGGCCCTGCCTTCAATGGATCAAGTCCCCTGATTCCCAAGCCAATGCCACCCTCTTCCTCGCCAAATCTTATGGCCGTGCCGGACTCCTCAACCTCATCAATGTCGGCCCCCAACACCTCCGCCCTGGTAGTAATTCACTAATTACCATTTCTTTGTTGGTTAATTAATTAGTATTTTGTGTTAATTAATTGGTATGTTTCGGATTGGTTTCAGCTATATTCAAGTCGCTGTTATATGAAGCTTGCGGCCGGATTGTGAATCCAATCTATGGCGCAGTGGGGTTACTCTGGTCCGGCAACTGGGCCAAGTGCCAAGGCGCCGTTGAAGCGGTGCTCGCAGGGTCGTCACCGATCATGGGTGGCGGTGATGATCAGGCTCTGTTCCACCCAAACGCTCATCTCAAAGCGTGCGACATACGCGGCGTGCCCAAGAAGGAGGACTCCATCTCCGCCGCTTCTCGTGACGTCCTTCACAAGGTTAAAGCCCGGGCAGGGTTCAAGCGCTCCGTTATCAAGCCCAGACCCCAAGTAATTGACTCGTGGCTTAGCCAAGACAACGAAAGCATGTTTTCGGTCGAGACCGTGGAGGCCTCCCCGCCTAACAGCGCCAAACGGGCGCCGGTTTGGGAATTTCAGAGCCAAATTGAGGATAGTGAGGTTGATTTGGAGCTGACTCTTGGGTTGGCTCCAGTTCACTCCCACTAGCTTGCACGGCTTAACGGCCGTAACATGTGTGATGTTAATCGGCGGCTCAGAAGTCGGAAACTGAAAGTTAGCTTTAGGGAAACCATTTTCTCAATTTCTGTCAGAGTCTTTGTATGCATTTGTTTGAGTTTTGGGTGCTAAATGTAATTTGAAGTGATCAGTTATTTGTGCGCATTCATAGAATACAACAAGAGATAATACATACACACAAACGGTTTCTGCAGAAAAGAGAGAAATTAAAGAAACAATTCCTCGGAGAAATCTTCCTCTTTTGTTTTCAGAATTAATCTTGTTTGCCAAACAAGCAAGCAGTCATTAAATGTTTTCGTTGGCCACGTAGAGCAGTGGCAATCAGATTTTTCAACAGCTGCCATTCATGCACGCCCCTCGGAGTTTGTGAGCTTTCAGGTTTCATTGCATGTACTTCTCGATTTGTACGCTCCTCATCATCGGTCCCATATATAACTGAACTCAAACTTGACTTGTTTTAACATATCGCCTTAATTAACTATAAGTCAACCCCACCATTATTTAGTTTAATTAATAAACAAAAAAATAATTAGTATCAATAATTTGCCTGTATTTTTTTCATGTTTTTTTACAAATTTAATAGATCAACTATTAGATTTGTGAGGTCCACATAAGTCTACAAATTTAATCGTTAATTTGTAAAATAAGATGAAAAAAAAATATGAGAAATTTGTTAACACCAATCATTTCTCTTTAAGATTACCATCTTTTAAAAGTTTGTAACGACAACTCTTCCAAATTCAGTTTTAAATCATAAGGAAGAAAGTGAAATCTCAAAAATATCTCTGTCCAAATTTAAGGTATTTTTGTAATTTTATAAACATCTTATGAGTATTTTAGAGATTTTAATCATCAACTCATTTGATTTAATGCTAATTTTGACGGTAAGTGAGGTTTTCCCAATTAGTTTTAATAATAAATTTGATGTATAGTTTAGGTACTAAATTCAAAATATGACCATAATTCAATAAACAAAATCATATTTTGATCTTTATTATAAGGAAAAATTTTACTTGAAGATCTCTTATTACTTTTACAATCGTACCTTTAAACTTTAAAATGTCAATTTAGAATTACTGTCTTTTAAAAATTCTCCCGTCAAAATTAAACAGTAAACAGTTGATGGGTGAAATTTTCAAAATACCTTAAAATATTTATAAAATTAGAAAAATATCTTAAATTTAGACAAGAACACTCGGAAGATTTCATTTTCTCTGTTAAGATTTTCATACAACCGGACTAAATTGTGTGTACCCGCACAAAAAAAAAAATGCTGTTTTCGGGCCTTGGGCATCTTAGACATTTGTGGGCCTTGGGCATCTTTATTAATTGGGCCTAGGAGTTATTTATATCCATATATATGGACTCACACGCGAAATAATATTAAACAAATGGATCTTAAACTATTATGACCCTTAGTCAAATCAACTGAGCTTGATAATATTCCTTTTTTATTAAAGGGGACCCCATAAGATTGTCGACCACGAGCAAGGGAAACAAAAGGCCAAGTCTGAAAGTTAATGCATGGGCCACTCTCATCACTTCCGATCCTTCCTTCTAAGTTTTTCTTTTTCCAACCAACTTGTTGGATATTTGTGGGGGAACTTTGCAACTTTCCATCGTCTTCCCTTTCCATGGAGATTTGCATTATCTACTATTTATCGGATTTCATTACCTATATACTTGTTGGGTCACGCAACACACAAGAACAACGTTAAATTTATGTGAAAAAAAACCCATTGTAATAAAATAGAGATTACAACACTTAAAATTTCAAAGCAAATTGAAAACACACAACAATATCAACAGCAAATTTATGTCGATTTTGATGATCGAGTGGGTTCTACGAAGAACACAAATCATGAAGAAATTACATGATCAACATCTCCATCTCCATTCATTCCAAGTTGTAGCTTTACCCTAAGATCTGAATCGTAGGGCTTGCTAACTTTGATGCCAACGTGGAGAAAAGAACGGACTAGTCACGTAGCTGGTAGTGCCAAGTAGGAATGGATCCTCTTCTTTTCTTGTTTCTTTTCTTTTGTTGTTGTGGGGTAGATTGGACCCGACACGAATTCAGACCCAGATGGGAGAATTTTTTATTTGTTAATTTATTTATTTTCATTTCCAAGTAATTGTGGGACAGCCGACAGCATTTCCCCTCCTGGATCTCCTGCACTTACGCAAAGCAGTGACTTGAAAACTCCATTTAAGAAACTGTTTCTGCATAATTTTCAAGGATATATCGATGACTTGGTTGCAGCCATTCTAGGCCATTTTCGATTAATATGCTGATGGATCAGCTGCTTAATTACTATATATATATGCATGGAGAAAGAAAGAAAGAGACAGAGATTGAAGGAGAAATCTGAATTTATTTATTGGATCCTTATACACAAAATATATTCCAGTTAATTAGCGAGTGCAAAGCAAACTGGGAATATACAGGGAACGTTACAGTTACTTGGTGGTGAGTAAGGGAAAAGCAGGTCCTGCAAAGGATGACCTCTTTACAAATCTCCCTTTCATTCGAGGCCTCTTCTCCGCATTCAACTTCCGAACCTCGTATCTTATTTTCTTTGAGAAGAGCCGCGTTCTTCGTTTCTCTCTGTACCTCGACACTCTTGCTTCTCTCCCTCCGTCACCCATTGTCGGGTTTCCCCCACTTCCACCATATTCTCCGTGTGGATGATAAACTCCAATCCCCTGAAACAGTCACACAAGTATATATATCTATATAACCACTTAACTGAATTCCAAATTTATGACTTATAATACTAATAGAAAGAAAATGGTGAATTTAATTGTTTCCTATCTAGCTTTTCATTGATTGCCATTAATGTATAGTTTTCATGGGGAAAAAATAATCTAAGCAATTATAAAAGAGAAAACGTACCAGGCAGTCTGGCCAATATTCATCAGGGTCAAAATCCGGACGGTCACCGGAGGCCCACGGGGACCCTTGGCTGGCCCATGCCGTGATGACCGCCTCATAATCCAGATTCAATAATATCTTCTTCTTCTTCTTCTTTTTTGCATCGACTGCTGCAAGTGAAAGTCCACCGCCATTCTGCTTAGCCGCCACCTTCTCATCTTCCTCCTCACACGTGGCAGGAGAATCGTAGTCGAAGTTCAATTCAAAGGGTTCCCTCATCATATCAATCTCAGTATCATCAACCCGGCACGACGCCGTAACGGCTTCCGTACCCTCCTCTTCTTCCTCCAGCTTTATTACCCTTCCGCTGCCTAAAGAACCCTCCTCCTCTAATTTACAATCCATTAGCCCCAACCCTTCCATGCCAAAACACTCATTCTCAAATCCCCTTCCCAACAAGCTCTCAACATCAGCAGCAAACTCAGCAAGATCCATGTCAGATGGAAGACACCCATGTAAGTTTTCGCCGTCGTGACCATAGTTACTAGCTAACGACAACTTAGATTCGCTTCCATTAGCGCTGGCGTTTTCCGCCGCAACCGCTTCATCCTTCGAAGTCGCCGTACTCGCGCATAGCTCAGCAAGAAAGGGATCGAATATCGGAACCCTATAAAGAAGCTGCTCTTCCTTTTCTTCGTGCGACGTCGTCTCGTCGGCACCGACTTCCGGCACCAGAGGAAATGGGTTTCTCGCTGACTCTTGTTCGGATTTAGGTGTTTGATGATTCACGGGCTTTCCGTGCCGTGGCGTCCGCGCTTTTTTAGTGAACCCTCGGTGCCATGATGGCCCGGATTCTCCATCGGAGGATTTGAACGATGCTGTTTTCAACCGAACCCTGTCATGTCTACTTGCCAATGGGTTAGCCGTGTGCACAGACAAGTCACAAGCTTCGCATAAGAAAGCATCATCGGCCGCACAGTACCACCGAGCTCGTTTTCGTATACAGCTATCGCAGGCTCTAGCCGTCTTGCCGCCGACGGCGTTTGCCAAATTCTTGTCAGAAATCATCACCTAAAAATAGGATTGAAATCAAAATTTGAACCAACAAAAAAAAAACAAAAAGCGAAGCCAAAAAAGTGTTGGGAATGACCTGAAACGAAAGGAAACGAAAGGAAACGAAATGGTGCAATTATTTTGTGTAGGGAGGGGGGGTGTGACCCACAAGCAGCGCTTTTGCAGTAGTATTTATGAGGGGAGGAAGGGTCTGGTGTGGATTGCACTTTTGGGTCCACAACAAGGCCTTATCTGGTTTCTAATTGGTTAAGCTGGTAAAGTCCATCCTAATCCCTGTCTTCTCATTGGCTGACTCGCTAATCAAAGGGATTTCTCGTGGGGGCCCAATTCTCCTAAAGGATGAGCATGAGTGTCTGATCCCATATCTCACTCCGTTTGTCCACTTTTTTCCTCACTCAAATTTTTTGAAGGGGACCCCTTTGTTTCTTTATAAGCCACGTTCCAACTTTGAACTCGCCGGTGCGGTCCCCGCGAACCATCTCCCTCCTTGTCTATGTAACTTTTGGCTCCTCTCCGATAAATCCCTTTCCGGTAGGGTTAATTAAAAAGGCAATAGAATCTTTTCACGTAAAAATGTCTCCCGGGTGGCTCGACCACCCCCCTGCACTTTTTCTTGGGGCCGGGGTGGCCAACAACTCCCGCCCATTTAAACAATATATTTTTTTGAGATAAATAAATTTTATTCGGTTGTTCATGTGTCATATGAATTAATGTTCATCGATTAACTTCAAGCTGCGTTGTACAGCTATTAGCACCATTTACTTTCATTAGAATTAATTTTCCAACTCCCATGAGAATTAATTAACTCTTATGTTTTATTTTTCATTCACGAGGAAATGTCTTTTTGGCTTTTATTTCTATTTTCTGCTGTCCATTAGTCCATAGTCCTTATCAATTGACTAGCTATATATGCAAGTTGTTCAGTTTTTTCTATCTTCTTGACGCGTCTATCGGCATTAATGGAATAGACAATCCGATCTTTAGGTAAGAATTTTGAAGCCAAGAAAAGTCATGCAGGATCCTTTCCGTTCTAATCAAAATGGAAATTAATTAAATTTTGTATTTTAAAATAGTTTACTTTCATTTTACTTGAAATGAATTTAAAGGCAGGAGCCACAGGCAATTGGGCATGTTGGACCAATGTACAAAGATGGTAGATAAAGCTGATGTGGAGACCTCATCAATTCCTGTCACACAAATCCAATTAAGAAAATTTTGGAAGCTTTCATATGAAATATTTTGACATATTCCTCGGCCTGAAAGGGACTGACAAGCGGTAGCCATCCACCTCTCCCCCCACCCACCTCTCTCTCTATCTCTCCAGTCTCTATTAGTACAATTTCGAATCTCATTCATCAAACCTGTTAAAAACTTCCTTCTCACATTATTTTCAATAAATCTGGTATTTAATGACTTTTCCACTATTCTTTTCATACCTTAATAAGTTGGAAAGACAAATTAAACAAACTTCACTAATTAAAAAGTCGTTTTTATTGCATTCTAATATACCCATATCAACCAAATTCTCCCAGCCCTTCTCCTCATAAAACAGTTTTGAGAGGAGCAAGGAGCAGATCTTCCCTTCTACTCCTCGCTCCTACCTTCCTCATCCCCTTTTTTTGTTTCTCTCTTTTTTTGTAGGTCTTATTCGACCAGATAAGCAACTTCAGCCTCTCCGCTATGCGTCCGTTCACCTTCCACCGTATTGTGCTGTTCATCTCCTCTCCGGCCACTGTGGCTGCTTATTGATTGTTTGTTTGTGTTTTTTGTTTTGAATAAGAGATTTCTTCTCTCTAAATCTGCCATCATAAGTGATGGAGAATAATTAGGTGTGAGAGGTTATTTATCACAGCTTAGATAATTAAGTATGAGGGGTCATTTCTCACAGCCGGGGTTTAAATAAATTTTGTTAAGAAATTTGGCTACTCATGTATTGTATTTGTACATGGGTTAACGGAAGATTGAAGTTATAGATAGCACCTAATTGTAAGAATTTTTGTTTGTATCTATGACTTTGAAACCTCGTATAACATGTGGTTATGATTTTTGCAGAGGTTTATATTTTGTGTTGTAAGACCTTTATACTCGTGATCTTTAATCAATAAAATCTTCAGATTTATGTTTTTTAAAAAATAATAATTAAAAAGTTTGCAATGCAGATTTTTCACGATCAAACAAGACTATATATAATAAGCACCCACAAAACAAGAGAAAAAAAAAAATCGTAAGAGTGGCAGGCAACTCTTTTGTCTCTCATAGTTATTAGTTAAGTCAGTACAGCAATTATCGTAATAACAAAAGAGTTATTAATGTCATACCCTTTTTTATTGGGTTTTTTATTTTATTTGTTATGAAGTTTTTTATTGGGTATTGGTCATGTATAGTAGGTTCTTAGACTTGTATGGACCTTTTTATAGTGGGGACCTTTTATATATATATATAACGAAGATTAGTACCATAATATAATGTACGTATTCAAACGCCATTCAATTTAAAAACTTAATTTAATGAATGTTGGTCTAATTATATTTTGGAAACTAATCGGAGCAAATCAAATGCAAACTTCTGTGTCCATTTTGTAGCATATTAGGTTACAACTAGATATTTTGTTGAAAGCATACCCTTTTCTCCTCCCCAATCCTGATGATTAGTGGGAAAAATCCCCTCTTCTGTTTGATTTTTTTGTTTCTTTCAGTGTAGTTTAAAAATAAATAAATAAATAAATACTGATCCGCAGATTTTAGTGCATGAAGCCAAGGTTAACAGAGTAACAGGTGGCACAAAATATTATTATAAGTTAAAGAATAGAAAATATCCAATGTTTAGATATTTTCTTTTGGGAATGATATTTCGTCCAGTCTCATTCGATTCTAAGATACTTCTTAACCTTGTAAGTTTTGATATTACATGGTCTTCAAAACAAGATTTTGAGATTTGGTTTGATTTTTTCTTGATTGTTTTTTGTTTTTTTTCTTAATAAGTAAGAAGCAACGCCTCCATAATAATAAGACAAGCCAAAATGGAGCGAACATGTTTTATGGTTACCTTATTTTGTAGTATTTAATGATATACATAATATTATATTATTTAAAAATTTTAATAACATGATAATATATTCATCATGTAGCATTATGTACACTATTAGATATGATAAATAAAGCATTAACATTGAAATAACTCATCTCTATTTCACTTTAAATACAAATGATCTTAGTTCTAATAAAACAAAACAACTTAAAAATCATAGGGATTATACAAACAAACGCCTATAAAGAGACAAACACAAGCAAGTTAAACCAAAAAATTACATTAAAAAAATCTCAAGACCCAACTAGAGGACAATTAAGAGGAGAATCACATACTTGATTAAAGGAGTTGACTTTAGATCTAAATCAAAACAATACACCTAAAATTTGTATTACTCTTAGGAAACAATCTAACATATATCTCGCCTAATAGAGCATGTACTGTAGCCATTTTTTTGTGCTTGTTATATTATAAGGCTGACACAAAACTTTGGTTTGAAAGAGCAATGCTATAAATTGCACTTTTATTTCATTACTATCCGCTCTATTGATGCGAGTCATATGACCCTACCAATCAAGCATGATTATATATAAAGGCCGATTGACACAATCACATTAACATGATAGAATAGTGAAAAAATAATGTTACACATTTTACACTCTTATTTCACATTTATCCCATTACGTTAAAGAGAAATGTTATGGGTTAATATTTTTTTTTTCATATTTAGCCCATCTCATGAACTTATGTGGATCTCACGTAAGTCAATGTAAGCCCCACAAATTTAATTATCAATTTATTAAATTTATAAGAGAATATAAGTAAAATATGATAAACTTATTGACATATAGTATTTTTCTTAGGCTAATGTTGTAATATCTATGCATGACCCAAAGCCTGATATGCGGCCAGAGTGGAAATGGGGCAAAATATTCAGTGAAAGCCCAAAGCAGAGTACAGCCCAATAATCAATGGGCCTAAGCAAGACGAAAAAGGCCAATTTCGTAGGCTCAGATGAGGGGTAAATTCGTCATTCGGAAAATCCAATCGGCAAGTAGGGCAGCGAAGAGAGAGAGAGAGACACACACACATACACATACTGTTGCAGTCGAAGATCCGAGGCTCGCCCTGATTCTTCAGCTCTCCATACCTTCCCCCCTCTTGTAAGTTATCCGACGTCGATTCCATCTTCCATAAGCATTGTAATTGGTCGCGTGTAGTTGTGTGTGGGAGGCAATCTCATATTGCGTGTTTGGATATGGCGGTGTAGTTCTAATTGTATTTCAAAGCAAACTTCTTGTGATGATTTGTTTCGGTTTATAGAGTGATAGAACTCATGATTGGGGTTGTGGTAGTGACTCGGAACCATTGTAATGGTTCCCAAGCATGGCCTTTTTTTGGAGGTTTATGCGGTTTATGTATCTCCTGATTAACCTAGTGTATGGGTGTAGGGCAGTTTAAGTGTTCGGGTTTAGCATTCACACCAGGCTAGCAAAAGGTTATTTTGGCTAGTCCGAATGCAAATTTGGGTGAAAATGTAGCTGCATCCGGCTATATACTTTGGCCCAAAAACTAGTGAGCTGCTACAATGTTCCCCAAGCTCACCAAATGTTAAAAAGAAATGCCTTTTTACTCCTGATAAGACATGCATATTACTTTGGGATATAAGTGCTTCAAAAAAGAAATAATATTGGATGTAGGTGTTTTGAAAAAAATTAGTAGCTAAAATAGAAAAATGTGATTTTTAACTGAAATGGAGAGGAAATTTGCTGAGCCGGATGTAAATGATCTATTAATCATGTAGCTATGGGTGTGGGGTTTCTTGTTATTTGAAAGAAAAAGAAATTAATTGTTTAGATACTCATTGGGGATTTTCACATCGACAAAAGATTGTGTTTTGTGGGTGCTGGTCGGAAGGTTAATTGGGGTGGTTATATATGATCCTCTTCTTTGGAATTTATATTTGATTCGGTTACAGTTCCATAGACTAGACAGTGATCCATTCATTAAGAAAAATTGGGAAAGGTGGGGCCCAAGGAATCTGGTGGTCTGTGAAAATAAGAAGTCGTTCTTAAATTCTTTGAATCTTGAACTGCATTATGGGGACCGTGACTCAAGTAAGCATGGAATCAATAGAGAAGCAAGGATGTTTCAAGACCTCCTATATATATCATATTTGAGCTGCGTTGTTCCTTGGGAATAGGATAAGATTTCATCTTTTGACTTTCTTAAAGAGTAGCTTGGATTATATGGAAAATACACCTTATCCTGTAGGTGACGATGGCATTGTTTATGCAGGAACTTGAGCATGGCAGGGAGAAATCGTATGCCTCGTCATCATGAAATTTTCCGTAGTTCCCGTGATGGTCCTCGGCCTGTTGTAAGCCGAGGACCAGGACCCCTGCCTTTTCACCCTGCAGCTTTGAAAGAGGAACTTGAAATGCAAAATAGAGAAATGAAGGGGATAATTGCGGAGAATCGGCATGTTATTGATGAAAATACACATCTTCAAAGGGAATTAAGGGCTGCGAAAGATGAGATTCACAGATTGGGGCAGGTCATACCCACACTCCAGGCCGAGAAGGAGGAGCAGGCCAGGGACTTGATTGAGAGAGGATTAAAGCTGGAAGCTGATCTTCGTGCTTCTGAGCCTCTGAGAGCAGAGGTTACGCAGTTAAGAGCTGAAGTTCAGAAATTGAATGCTCTGAGACAGGATTTGTCTGCCCAAGTCCAAAGACTCACACAGGACGTTAACCACGCACAAGCTGAGAATCAGCAACTGATTGACATGAGGGGTGATATTGATGGGATGCACAAGGAGCTCGTTGAGGCCAGGTTTGAAATAGAATTTCTGACATAATCAGTTTTATATGTTGCAATGCACTTTATTGCTGCTCTCTTTTTATGCATTATCTGTGAAGGGGGTTGAAAATGGATATTGGGACCATTACAAGATTTATTTTGAGATACGCTGCCAAAAAAGTTACTTTTCTGCATGGTTAAATTTATCATATGACACTTATAGGCGGGCTTATGAGTATGAGAAAAGAGCCAAGGAAGAACAAGTTGAACAGAAGCAAGCAATGGAAGAAAACCTTATTTCAATGGCTCGTGAAATAGAGAGGCTACGAGCAGAGCAGATGAATACAGAAAGGAGAACACGAGGACTAGGTGAACTCTCTCACTCCTGTTTTTTTATTGATTTAGTAGTATCATTGGCCTGAATGTTGGGTCATTGTAATGTGCTCAAACTCTGGAAAGCAAATTGGTTTGAAGCCTCTCTTATATTTGTATAGGTGGCAGAGGTTATGGGATGTTGGATGGAGGCCTTGAATCGAGGTATCCAAGTGGTGCATTTGGCGATGGCTACAGTGGTGGTTGGGGACATTATGATAAGCGTGATCGTCGAGGTGACCCTCTTCGACGTTGACTTTTCACAAAGGCGTCTTGAGGTGCTCTGGTGTTTGGTTTGCATGTCTTAACTTCTTGGTGACTGAGCATTGGAGGTCTTCTAGGCGAGAAGAAGAATAGCATTAGGTTCAAGTAGAATGGTTCTCTCTCTCTTAACTGGTTTAGATTTTGTCCCTAGCCTTCTGGCTTCTAGCAATGGTTACTTGACTGGAATTGAGTTGACGTGATCCTTATTGTTATCATAGCCGGTGGTACACAGATATGTTTGATGATGGGTCCAAAAAACTGAAATTCAGGTATACAGACTTCGGGAATACCATGTAAGTATTATGCCTCCATTGTCGATGTTTTTCCAAAAATGAGAAGTTGAAGTCATTATGTGTGTAGCATGTTAATTTTCATGGTTGTACTCGTACATGCATACGGGAAGATGGAATGGCCTAGGGCGAGTTACTGCATAGGGTTGTTTATGTCAATGTCTAATACGCATCCATGGGTTTTGGCCATGAACTATCCAAAAAAAAAAAGTCGATTATAACCATGAACTTGACTTATTCCTGTGCTTTATCCATGCTGGCACGGGTGTGCGTGTATCGATTAGAGAAAATTTTTCATAAACATTGTTAAGCCTTTTACCTTAGGTGAATGATTACCTTGATAAATCAGGGTTTTGAGCTTTCGTTTCTAGATGGTGATGGAGCCATTGTTCCTTTTGATTTTATACTTCTGAAGTATATTTTCTTAATCATAGGATACATATTCTTGGGTTCTAACACTAGTCATCTCATTTGGAGTGATGTTGATGATGTTTAAAAACAGGCGTTTGGCTTGCAGAATCGTGAGGCCAAGCGCCATGCACTCTAAATCTTGAAGAGGTTTACAAAGAAAATCTGGTATTTTAGGGCATCATCATCCAGCAAACCCCGAACGTACAAAGTCTAAATCATCATCAAACAAGCCCCAAACGTACAAAATTGAATTTGATTAAAGGTATGTTTGGAATTGCGATTTTAATAAGTGTGATTTTAAAAATTGTATTTTTCAAAATTGTGTTTTTAAAATCGCTACTTTATAAAATTGTAAAAGCGTTCGGTAAAATATGGTAAAAATTACCTTTTTAGCAAATATTTGTTATGCAAAATCGTGATTTTGATTTAAATTTACGTATTTTCAATTAAACACCCCATAATCTGCTTATAGAAATCTCATTTTTTTTTTCCTATTTAAATTAGGTGTTTTTTACATTGAAATGCCAAATATCTTACGTTTTGCAATATTTTTTATAAATGCATATTATTCTTTCGAAATCACAATTCTAAAAACACTCTAAGTAAAAGGATTTTTGGACTTTTCACGGTAGTTCATTTTGCAAAGCGATAATGAAACATCTTTCCGATGATGCATAATTAACGATATTCTTCTTCTTCTTGGGTGAAGATATTCTTCTCCCTTTTTAAATGAGCAAAAATCTATGGGGGTAAAATAAATTAAATGGGCAACAACTCAAAGAAGTGTAGTTCTTGGCGAAAGTTCAAACGATGAAATCAATAAACAACAATCCTCTTTGCTTACAACCTTTCTTTTAAAACCTTAGAAATGGCTTGAGTGGTGGAAGGTGTCGTTCGACAGCAGCCTCCAATGAGTTTAGCTCCGGCATCACGCCATCTCGTTGCGAACAATTCAAATTTGTCATCGCCAAAACACTTTGATGGCTGTCAATCAAACCACATCACAAAATTGATTAATACATGAAACATTAGGATGCAAATATTCATGTCAAAGAATAGTAATGCTATTATTTACACTCATTTTTCACTAGTTGAAGTGGACATATTTTAACTTAAGTGGCTTATTATGTTAGGTTTTTTTTTTTTTTTTTTTTTAAAGCCACTTAAAACACATCTCGTCGGCCAGTATGAAATTGATGTGAAGAGTAGCCTTACTCGTAAAGAAAAAGAGAGAGGGAGAGAGGTTTCAAAAATAATCCCGACTCACCAACCATCTCTTAGCTTTGCCATCCCATACCTCACCACTATTGGGGTAAACAACTATTGCCTTCTTGGTTAACTGGAGATCAAATATTGTAATTCAATCACCGAGAGTACAAAATCAAATGCTTTCTGTCTATGTAAAGCAATTGGTAATTGTATAAAGTTAAGCAATTACCTCCTTAAATTTGGAGATAAGGGCTTCAATAAATTGGGGAGGTGCACAGTTTATTCCCACTGCATGTACTTTGTTACTCTTATTTATTATATCAAGGCACTCCTTAAACCTCTCTCCTGATGGGGCATTCTCACCATCTACAGAGCTAAAACAGATCCAAGATGGAACTTGGATGTTTTGTTCTTCAAGCAACTCAACACAGGCCTGTAAATTGTTTTCCAAAAATGAAAATGCTTTCAGCCAAAATCACAAAGGGAAAAATTAACAGAAAAAGGAAGCTTCAACTTTAATAAAAGACTGTTCCAAGAGCATTAAACTGAGAAAATTTAAAGTTCATAAAGTCATTCTTGCACATGATTCATGTTCTGAGATTATATTATTTACTGTTCCACAGAATGTTTTTATCAAATAATAGTTGGTTAAGGAACAAACCTGAGCTTCAATTTTATTGGGAATAGTCTCAAAGGCAAGCAAATCTGGACCTGCTTCCACAAGAACTTGCAATCTGCGCCGGTGGAAATCCTTCAGCTTATCCAAACTCACATCTGGTCCATAACACCCACTGGAAGCAAAAGACATTTACATATCGAAAAAATATAATAATACTAACTATTTAGAACATAATTATGTGATTAGAAGAGTGGAGATCATTAACTATCAGGTTTGTCTATAGATTGTTAACAGGCACCTGTATTCTGAACCATCAGCAAGATAAGCTCCATAGCTTCCAATAGAGGCTGCAACCAACGCCCTGTTATAGCAATGCCCGGGGCCGGGAGTCCTTTCCACAGAATCCCAGAAACTATCTCGAGCTTCAACAGCCAACTTGACGCTCTTTTCTAGTAACAACTCTCCTTCTTCAATCGACAACCCTCTGGACAGAAATCCGGGAAGGGTGGCCTATAAATATAGAATAAACAAGTATGGTAAATTTATAGGAGGTGCATTGACTAGAGAGAATAGGATATAATATCCATAAAATCAGACGCACTCACGCCAAAATATTTTCTGCAGAGAGATTCCAGAGATCAGCTTCAGGGAAATACAGAATTGATGGAAAAACAATTAAAATGTATCAAATTGTTTGAGAATAAATTAGCAATGGACAAGGTTCATTTATTTATTCAGATCTTTTTTAAAATGAGAAGCGAGGAAAAGGTATTATCAAATTATCAATTACCAGCACTTGACAACAATGGCACATACCAGCTATAAACATATCACATTGATTCACATTCGCATTATATTTGAGCTAGAAAATCAAAGAACTCTACTTTCCATGACGGCTTGAACAAAATATAACACTTGGATCAAACCCAATTAAATTAAAGGAATTGCACTGGAAAATAAACAAATAAGCACAGACCTGGTAAGATGAAGTGACCAAAATATCAGCACCAGCCTCCAAGTATTCCAAGTGGACCTAAACACATTTCAACAACCCACAAAAACTTGGTCAAAGTTTCATAACCAAAAGCATCCATTTTTCCCACGAATGAACGAATATGGCAGAGAGAGAGAGAGAGATACCCGCTTGATGAGATCAGGGTCTTTGATGAGACAGAGAGCGCTCCAGAGAGGGTCGTTGATGACAGCACCGTGTCTCTCAAGCTGCGTAGCGAAACCTCCGTCCACCACCGCACAACCTCCAGCCTTCTCTATCAGATCCTCCAACGACGCCGTCTCCTTCTGCTTCCCCATCTCTCTTTGTGTAGAGGTTTATGGAGGCAAGCACGTTCGAAAGAGAGAGACAGTCGAGACTTTTGTGGCGCCGGTGGCAAAAGGGTTTATATTGATTATTGGGTTGGAGGGTCTATTGTGAATGTGGACAAAATACCATTCAGGTTCTTTTCTTTGGTTGGTCCGAACTCTTGGGGGGCTGAAAGCCTAAAAATCCCCCTTTTTTTTTTTTTTTTTTTTTTTTGGGGAAATTTCAGAAAGCCCCCCTGAACTTCCAACCAATTTGAAAAATCCCCCTTGAATTTCCAAAACTCTCATTTAGGCCCCATGAACTTTGATTTTCTCTCACTTTGGACCCTTTTAACATTAAACTACGTCGTTTTGTTTCATAAAATTACAATACATATCCAGCCCAAAACGACGTAGTTTAATGTTAAAAGGGTCCAAAGTGAGAGAAAATGAAAGTTCAGGGGGCCTAAATGAGAGTTTTAGAAATTCAGGGAGAGTTTTTCAAATTGGCTGAAAGTTCAGTGGGGCTTTCTGAAGTTTTTCCTTTTTTTTTTTTAACCGTATGGTCCTTATTGCATAGTCAATGAGTCCTTAAGGCCCAACTCATTAAACAACAAAGTAATTTACTTTTCTTTTTTTTAAATTACAACAAAACCCGTCTTACAAATTTTTCTCGCCCATTCACTTGGTGATTTAACTTGGTATAATAAAGCAAATTTTAAGTTCGAATCTTATCTCCATCATTTACATTAAATTTTAATTGAATATTTACGTGTTGAAACTCATTTAATAAAAATTATTTTGAACTCACATACGAAGAAATATTAATTAAATTAACTATTTTTCATAACCAAAATGACAAGGAGTACATTGACTCCCAAGTAAAATACAAAGTAAGATGATGCTTCCAAGGAAAATAAAGAGGTAGGTGTGGAAAGGGAAACCGGGTTTGGTGAGAATAAGAGTGCATTGACTTTGGTGCTGTCTAGTGTCTACTGTCTACTCCACGTCTCTACGTATGCAACGTAGCCAATTTTCCATAATGGGAGTGGGAGATAGTTCTTGCCTTCTTGGTACTATTTATTTGAATACATTTTTTTTTTTTTTTTAATCATTATTTATTTCAAGATCTAACTCGTCTCTTTTTTTTTTCTTTTTTTTTTTTATCACATTTTCACGCTAAAGGGTCGGCCGAGAATGCATGCAAGACGGAAAGACTGAAGGCTTTGTTGGGCCTCTTCCTCAGGCAGACCCATCTTACCCTTTTCCTTTTAAACTCTATGCCTGTAAAATGTGGTATACAATGGGTCCATTAATGGCATCGTAAGTTGCTTACGCTTTTGGGTTTGAGATCCACCTTCCCCAGCCCACCCAAGTTTGACCTGAGCCTCTTGGGGGGTGAAGCTCTCTCAGGGAGCCTCTCCAGCTGGTGTTGCAAAAGCGTATTATAAATCGAGTATGGGCCCAATTTACTTCAGCAGGCCCAATTGTTGCTAAACTCGTAATTACTCATCAGCCACTTTAGTCTTCACTTTTTTTTTTTTTTTTTTTTTTTTTTTTTTTTTTTAAAAAAAAAGGCCATTCCTTCTTCATACCACATGTCATTTTCCCTACATTATTTTATCACGATGTCCTAAAGTATATATATATATATATAATACTAAAGTACTTGTTGGTTTAAGCACTATATTTATTAATATGTCATAGCCTTATTGTGGTTGGGCGAATGTCAGCCATGCAAATGGCCAGGAGGGGACCCCTTATTAAATTTCAATAAAGTTGGGTTTTCAAATTAAATTTTAATTCCTCTTGCGTGCATAAGTTACCCACATATCTGTTCAATTCGCTATTAACTATGAATTAATTAAGTTTTCTTTTTTCAAATTGGGTTGGTAAAATTATTTTTAATTCAGTTTATTAAGTTAATTCATATCCAAAATGTACATGATTAGACACATGTCAGGCTTAATTTCCACAAACTTAGTTAGAAGAAACATTGTCCCTATAAAATAGTAGTCTTTCTTGGTTTGTGTATTTATATATTTGTCGGTATTCTTGTGGCTGGAGATACTTTGACATACATGCTCATTAAAATGCATAATTGAATTCTTAATCAGAAGAGTTATAACGACATAGAAAAAAACATTAGCTATATTTGTGCTATCACCCTAAAAAGACTAGTTAATTTGAAGCTTTCCTATAATTTATTATAAAATCCAATTTCACTTAATAATTAGACAATGTGGGATGTAGTACCCATGACCATCTTTATAAACCACTCAGTCTATGTTATGTGGGCTTCTTATGTGCTCTAGTACCACATGACCTAATGTTACAAGGTAGCTCTAATACCATTTGTAATGGCCTAGGAAAAAGCGTTAATCACATCTGCATTATCACCCTAAAAGAATTAGTCAATTTGGAGCTTCCCTAAAATTAATTACAAAGCTCAGTTTCACCTAGTAACTAACTAGGTAATGTGAGACTTAGTATCCATAACTATCTTCATAAACCACTCACTCTATGTGAGCTTCTTCCCATCCTCTTAATATAGAACAGAAATATTACAAGAGCTATGGTTCACTTGATGAGAGTTGAAATCACTAGTGGGAAGGTCGTACACCTAAGCCCCTCTTGCTAGGGTACATTTTTTTTTATTTTTTTCAATTTTTAAAGATAAGATTGAAAGAGAAAACGGCTACAACAAAAAGGAATTTATTTTCCGCTGTCTAGGAAAAGATTCAAAACAGAAAACATGTTGAAGAAAATGTTGACAAAAAAACTAATTGTGACGACCCATTGTATAATGTTGTGAGCTCAAAGGTTAGCGTTCTGGTCATTCTTGACGGTTGTCAAATTCAGAAACGAGCTGAGTAGAACAAACATGTAAGAGATCATAAAGAAAGTATTTTCTAAAATAATATTTGGACATTGTGAGACAAGTTGTTTGGACTGCTAAAAGAGCAACAATGACATTTCCATCGTTAGTTACTAGGTGGGTTTTTTCTCATCTTCTTAATATAGAAGAAGATGAGATCATAAACTATTCACTCTATGTGGGTTTTTTCTCATCTTCTTAATATAGAACAAAAGTATTACAAGAGCTATGGTTCACTACTCGATGAGAGTTGAAATCACTGGTGGGAAGGTCGTACACCTAAGCCCCTCTTGCTAGGGTACATTTTTTTATTTTTTATTTTTTATTTTTTATTTTTAAAGATAAGACTGAAAGAGAAAACGGCTACAACAAAAAGGAAGGTATTTTCCACTCTCTAGGAAAAGATTCAAAAGAGAAAAACATGTCGAAGAAGATGTTGACAAAAAAACTAATTGTGACGACCCATTAATGTATAATGTTGTGAGCGCAAAGGTTAGCGTTCTGGTCATTCTTGACGGTTGTCAAATTCAGAAACGAGCTGAGTAGAACAAACATGTAAGAGATCATAAAGAAAGCATTTTCTAAAATAATATTTGGACAATTGTGAGACAAGTTGTTTGGACTGCTAAAAGAGCAACAATGACATTTCCATCGTTGGTGCCGACAAGGGAAAATAGATGTGACTTGAGCAAATAAATTAAATGCATGGGCTCATCAGAGCAATAGCCAGCCGAGGCCTAAGAGGAGTGAGATTGACGAATGTCCAAACGTATCTCTGGTGTTGGTCATATAATTATCGATCTTACAACAGACAACTAGGTTAATTAGTGTTTTTTAATAAATATTAATCGAGAGTTATATAGGAAGGAAAATGACATGTCAATATCTTAACTATAATTTTAACTATATGTATATTAGCTTATGCGCATCCCACCATACTTTCTTTGTTTAGAGCATTCACATTAGTTTATGTATATTTTTATGTAAAATGATTAATTAAAATTCACTTTATCTAATTTAGCTAATGAATTTTAAAAGAAATCATACATTTGATTTTTTTTTTTTTTTTTTATCTATATCATTTAACTTTTTTTCTTTTTTATAAGGATTGTATTTTTTTTTTAAAGATTCTATTTTTCAACTTTTGGGAAAAAAAAAAAGATGTGGAGAGAGAAATAATAAGAAATTTTTTTGAGAAAAGAGTGAGAGAGTATATTAATGAGATAAATGTGTGGATATTGCTCTAAGCTTGATAATTGTCGTATATCTAAAAATGTGGACACGATAATTAATAACAGAAAGAATCATAAGCATGAGGTGTTGCTGTGGTGTAGTGGTTATCACGTTAGTCTTACACACTAAAGGTCCCCAGTTCGATCCTGGGCAGTAACACAATATTCGGGTTTTATGTTTTCTTAGTAGATTTTCATTTTACACAGTCATTCAAGAAGAGCATATAAGTTTATAACCCATGAAATATTTTTGGTCTTAGAATTTTCCTGCTTTCTAGCTTGTATTTTCTGTTTTTTGTTTTGGTGTGGCTGATGGGCAGTGTCCTTGCCTTTTTCTTTGTAGATTCTGATTTGGTTGCAAAGATTTTTTTTCGGATTTCTTTGTTTTGCTTTTGTATTCTTATAGCAGCCATGTGTGACTGCATTGATATTCTTATAGAGTTGGGTGATTTATTTGACCTATTCCCTTGTATTACTTTGCTTGATTTTGTTTTCTCTTGTTTCTGCTTAGGTTAGTGATGGGCTATTGTTTGGGTTAGCCACCCCTCTTAATTTTCCTTCCCTTTTTCCCTTATTTGCCTTAAAAAAAAAAAAAAAAAACCCCATGGAATTCAAATGACTTTTAAATTTATTAAAACCCGATAATTTTTAATGCTTGTGTTGTAACCTCTGGCACATATTGTTGTAGTTTCACGTTGAAGACAGTGCCCGAGTTTAATTACGAAAGAAAATACAACACAAATAAAAAATAAAATAAAAAATAAAAAAGGCTAATAATTAAAGTACAAAGGCCCTCAAAAACAATTTATTAGAGCATCTCTTACAGACACTTCAAAATAAAAGTTTTGAGAATTATTTATTTATTTATTTTTTTTCTCTCATTTCTCTCTTCCCTAATGGCCAAAATAGGGTGGCCCAGCCACCCCATTAAAACCCTCAATTCATTTTTTTAAGTTTTAGTTTTTTTAAATTATTTTTATGGATTTTTACTTTTTCTTCTTCTTCTTCTTCTTTTATTTTTTTATTTTTAATTTTTGTTAGGACACGTGGCAATCCGTTAGTTTTTTTGACGGAATGTAGACGGAGGTACTAGCCCGGTTTTTATCGATAATATAAGTACCATCTGTGATATAAATTAAAACCTAGATGAGAAAAAATTAATAAAGTCATTAAAACCCAAGTACTAAAAAGATAATTAACCATAAAATAAAAATTTATACTTTTTCAATAACCATTTTAACTATTATTGAGATGCTCTTAAAGAGATCATTTTCAACGAGAAAATACATCAATAAAAAAAGCTGTCGATAAAACAAGTGCCAATAATCCATTAATGTTGTAAGCAAGAATGGCTGTGGTCCTATCAATTTTGATAGGAATTCTCCAATCTTAAGTTAAATGACTCTTTTTATAGAGCGGGGATCACCAGAGAAAATTCATGATAGCTTTTTAACAAAGATATTGAACTTAATGATTTTACATGGTTGAGTTTATAACCTACATTTAGGGCTGGTCCAATCACTAGTCGAGTTAGGCAATCGCCTAGGGCCCCAATTAAAAAATATTAAACAAAAACAATTTCTATTAAAATAAAATTAAAATTAAAACCCTTATTACCCTCCATATTCTTTAATTAAGGTCTCTGGCCCTCTAATCATGATAAATAATAAATTTAAAGAAGGCCCCCAATAAATGAATCCTAATAAAACAATTTCCATAAGAAAAAAATTCAACACCTAATTGCCGTTTCCATAAAATAAATAAATAAAGACGGTCAATATATATACTTAAATTAAGGCCCTCTACTTAATTTCAAAAAGGTATTAATATCATTTAATTCTCTAACATTCAGAAATAAATAAGGCTTTAAAAAATTGATATTAATAAATAAAGGAATCAAATAACAATAACGATATTCTTAAATAAAATACAATCTTAAACGGGTAAATATAATTTTTTTGGCCTTGTGAAATGACAAACATAGCCCTTAAATATAAATAACTGGAGAGAATCAAGTTTCGAAGATTGTGTCTAACGTTTAAAATCAAATGGTAGAAGTAAATAAATAAATGTTAGAAGATGAAAAGTTTTAAAAAAATTTATTCAATAAATCAAATGTGAAATGACAAACATAACCCTCAAAATTTTATTTAATTAATATTTAAATATATATTAAAACAAAGCATCACTTAAACTTTTCGCCTAAGGCCTCACAATATATCGGGCCGGCCCTGCCTACATCTACGCAAAGGATAAATTGATCATAAGCTTATATTATGCTCTTATTCACTTGATCGATGAATTTACAATACAATAAAATAGTATGAGAAATCCAATCAAATAAGAATCAAATATATTTAAATATGATTTAATTTTATTATAATCAATTTCAATATTAAATTCCATCATGTCTCACAAATATACTCTCAAAATTATAAGACGCTTTTAATAAAACCAACCCATGTCAGAACAGGTGTGAATTAATTTCCGGCAATCCTAAGAATTCGACATTACAAATTGAATGCAGTGAAGTTAGTGATGAAATATTGAAAATTATATAATGCATGTATTCATTTGTGGCGTTCAATTAATGCTCAAACGGGACACATGCAGGGAGCTTTGGTTTGAAGGCAGCTGATCATGATCAGAGAGCTAGCTAGCATTACTTGTTGCAACACCAAATGCTCACATGCATTTAAAGCTTTCATTGCTGCATGTATAAAATTAGTTGGTTTTGGATAACAAATTTAAGATATATACCATATGTTTCTCTGTCAAGCCAGGCGTACAAGACACCTATGAGAGTTGGGTGAGTCTAAGGTTCCTGATTGTTGCTAATAATTCAGATAATAAATGCAAGATAATCTTTACGAACTCACTTGCTCTAACACGAGACAGGCAGGCAACTCAAAATCTGTTAAAATATGTATAGGAGTTCTCTCACTTTTACTGTTTAAATTATTAGCAATCCAAATAGATAAATTGCTATGAATTTTTATCCGCCACTCAATTACCAAAATGAAAAATGAGTGTGTTCTCTAAATATTAAATAGAGAAATGAAAAGGATTACTCTCTTTGCTGTCTCCATCAGTTTATCTTATACCATTAGTATTATATATATCCCATGTAAAATAAAATTATTGATAAAAATATGTAGCCTTTTAGACAATGTAGGCATCTCTTTCTCTTTTCTTCTATTTGGTTTTTTCTCTTTAATTTTAATTTCTCTCATTAAATCACCAATTATTTCAAAAGTTTAAACCGATAAAAACACATGGAATATCTAATTATAAATTTAAGTTGATAAGAAATTAAGAATTAATAAAATATAATAATTATAATAAATATTCAAACAGTATCCCTAGCTTTATAAACCTTAAGAATATTGTTTTGCTTTACCCTATACATCATCCATGTTTACAGAAGAGGATGTCACTTTAATGTGCAAAAAAAAGTCCTTGGTTTTAATTTTTTGTTGTTATATATTATAGCTTCAAATTTACGCATTGGGACACATATATGATCTTTTTGGTGCATTTATTTATGAACCTCTTTTGCCTCTTTTCTAGTTAAGCATATGTAACTTTTTGGTTCTTTTTGTATTGTTTTGTTTCCATGTATCAGTTTTGTTTTTACTTGTAATAATACTCGGTCCTTTCTCTCGATCTGCCTGCCTGATGTCCCTCGGCGTAGTTGATTTGGTTTAGACCTTTGGGTTGTGAATGCGAACGTTATCCTGACTTTCGAGTCGAAGATGATGAGTTTTGGCTTGGAGTTCCCTCTCCTCAATGCCGAGGAATAAGAGTTACTTATGTATTGGTTTGACTCTGTTTGACGCAAATCTGCTGTTTAATTTGAAAATTAGTCATAAGTTAGCGGATTTTGTATGAATCTGAAATGTAATACGTTATATTTGACGATTGTAACCTCGTAGCTTCGGCTATGGTTGTTTCAGAGCTTTGTTCTGTGTTGTTTGAGCTTTATTTTCATTTATCAATGAATAAGATTGACCTGTTTCAAAAAAAAAAAAAAAAAAAGTCAAGCATATATATGTAGATTAATTGTAGCCCACAAATTCAGCAATAGCAATTGGCTTATGACAAAATTTATATCACGTCTTCATAAAGCAAAGAAAAAAAAAGTATCTACAACCAACTAAAAATGGCACTTAATTAATTGAATTAAATGAATTTTCTTTAAAGTTTCACTCTTTTTATATATTTTTTTATATATTTCTGTTGAAAATGAATATGCAAAATTTAAAAAATGAAGTGTTTGATGCTGTGTGTTTTGAGAGTTTTTTTTTTTTTTAAAAAAAAAAATTGTTTTTATGTGATATAAATGTGAAAACTATTTTTATGTTTTTAAGGGCGTTTTATGTTGGGATTGTTTATTAATATTTTTATTTTCAGTAAAAAAAAAAAAGAAAAACCAAAAAAAAAAAAAAAAAATTATAACAAATGGAGCTAGCCTATGTTAATTAACAACTTGAACCGTTTTTTCTGCTAATTAGAGCAAGGGACCAACTTGGTGCTGGGTACATAATGCCTAGCTTGTACGCTCAGAAAATGATGGATTTTCTCTACTAATTACAGAAAGGGACCAATGTGGAATATATTGAATATTGATGGCAACACATAGGGATCCGGATAAAGTCATTAGTCATGCAACACATCTGCCCAGTTTATTACATTGACATCTCACATCAGCCCAATAAAATGGGATGGTAATATTTAGCATTATTCTAATTAATTTAATAAACTGAATTGAAAGTTATTTCTCTAACCCTAACCCTGTTTGAATTAAAACTTTGACCCATCATTTATGCATGTTCTTTTGGTGCAAAATACTTTGTGGGTTGCGCCATTAATTACCACACTTGCATTAATAAAGCTTTGTGCCATTAACATATATACTTCCATTCAAATAGGAGCCGCCGGGCATCCATGGACCATAATGGAGAGCAGGGAAGGTAGGGGGGATTGATTCCATATGAAAAAATGGGTGGTAGCTGTCCCAATTAACTACTTTTTCTTGGAGGAACCGACATGATCATCTGTGTACGTAGTAATACACTAAAAAGCAATGGAACTACTTGTCACAAGATCATGAAAGATGGATAGAGATGATAATAGTTATATGTATATGATCTAGAAGAAGGCAAAATGGACACAATTATGAGAAACAAAAAAATATATATTAAGAAAAGACAGCAAATTAATCCAGAGCCCAGAGAGAGATGGGGGAGTTGAAATATTATATACAATCAATCATCTGGGAGAGAACAGTAATGGGTCTTATTTGTTTTTCCTCAAAAACAACAAAAGGGGGGGGGGATTTATTTTCGACACAGATGAAATCTTATACACTCTGATAAAAGATTGTAGCTAGCCAATCCAGTAACGATTTTGTCACTAGTAGTAGCATTTCCCATGATCAACCTATGCGGCTTAATTACTTATTTGAAGACGTAAAAACTTGTGTATCCAAACCCGAATTACATGATGAACTACAATTGTTTCATGTATTACCCTGTACGCACCCCAATCTAATAAAGGCAAGAAATGAGAGCAGTGACGGCCGGGATACCAGCAGATCCTAGCTAGCTAGCCCTAGAGCTTCACAATCTCAGGAATATGAACAGGGTATCGATCAATGCAATCAGCCCACGGCCCATCGATTGGTGTCTTTATGCTTCGGTTGCATTTCCACACTGCACTGTTACACTTGAAACCGCTCCCAAAAGCTATCTGCCAAACCCTATCCCCCTTCTTCATCCTCCCCTTTGCCTCAATATACCCAAGCTCGTACCACAGCGAAGACGACGACGTGTTGCCGAACCGGTGCAGAGTCATCCGGGAAGCCTCCACGTGCTCCGCCGAGAGCTGGAGGTTCTTCTGCAGCTCGTCGATAACGGCACGGCCGCCGGCGTGGATACAGAAGTGCTCGAAAGCTTGCTTGAAGTCGGGGATATAAGGCTTCCATTTGTTACTAAAGACTTTTCGGCCAATGAGGGTGAGAAGGAAAAGGAGTTGCTCTGAAGCAGGAAGAACAAGAGGCCCAATTGTTGTGATGTTTGATTTCAAGGCCTCCCCTGCTATGGCCATTAGATCTTTTTTCAGAGAAATCCCTACTTTACCCTCTCTGTCTTCTTCTTCGTAAACGCAGCGGTATGCTTTGTCGTCAGCTCCTTTGTGGGTGCGCACCACGTGTACTAGCCGGTATTTGGCTCGCCTTCGCTCCGACCTTCTGTTTGACAAAAGTATTGCAGCTCCGCCCATCCGGAAGAGACAATTAGGAAGAAGCATTGCTCTCTCGTTTCCTTGATAATAGTTTGGGGTGATGATCTCCGTGCTCACAATCACAGCATTTGAATTAGGATGAATTTGGAGAAGATCACGCGCCAAATCGATGGAGATAAGTCCCGCACTGCAACCCATTCCAGAGAGATTAAAGCTCTTTATGTTGCTTCTCAGCTTGTACTTGTTGATCACCATGGCCGATAAAGAAGGGGTTGGAGAGAAAAGGCTGCAATTCACGATGAAAATATCGATGTCTTTTGGCTTAAGCCCAGTCTTCTTGAACAAAGAATCCATGGCGGAGAATATAACGAGCTCCGCCTCGCCTCTGGCGGCCTCCATGGTTGGCTTGGGCGGGATATAATGGATCGCCGGAGGCAAACATGTCTCCTCCCCAAGACCAGACCGCTCGAGGATTCTCATCTGGAACTCAACGCTCTTGGGGTTGTTCTTCAGGATCAGCCTCGAGTGCTCCATGAAGGTTGCGAAGGGGACGCGGCAAGTGACCGGCGGCTTGAAGCAGGCGTAGTCCACGAGGAAGATGGTCCGCGGCTTCGACATGAAATAAACGGTGGCGATAAAGATGATGAGGAAAGAGGAGCAGAGAATTTGCACCAGGTCCACTTGCAGAGACCTCCAGAGGTTCAATATTTCGCCCGGCCCCATCCTGAGAACCTCTACGAAGATCCCAGCCATGATCGGTATTAGAGTAAGCGTGAGAATGTGGTTCACAAGATATTGGTACCCAAGCTTCACATACTTGAGCTTCACAGAGTTGGAAAAGTCCGGCAAGATTGGAGGCATGTTTGCCGATCGAGAAACAGAGAGAGAGAGAGAGAGAGAGATAGAGCTAGAGGTTTGGTGGTGCGAGGAAGGAGGAGGGTGGGGATGGATGATTTAAAGGGCAGTGAAGGAGGCAGATGAGAGGATTAAATGAAGGTCTCCACGTCATGCACTACTCAACGCTCACTATTATAACTTTGCTTTTTAATATTTCTTTCCACTTGGAACCCCCAACGCCAGTGACGTCTTTTTTTTGGTGCTCCTTTTATGCCTATATATATATATATATATATATATATATAGTTCCTTTGTTTTTGAGCCAATAATTAATGGGCTAGCTTCTTGCTTTTTAGTTTTTGCCATTGTCAAAAACTATTGCAGGAATTAATTAACATCATCCTGGATGGATAGATTGACATGCATGGGATCATGATCGGATCGCCCCCTAGCTACAAGCAGAGAGCTTAAACTTGAAGGAGTGATGTTAACAAAAATATTCAAGATTTTACAGATAATTCTTCCAGATGTAAATCCCTTTCAACTTTCATGATGTGCTCTAATTTGACTGGGATTGAAATATATCATCAAGGATTGAAGGGAGCACGCACGTAAGTTATGATTGATGAGTTGACGATCGATATGGATGCTACGGGGAGGAAGGAGGCCGCCAACCACACTCACTCATGTGAAGCAGAGATAGTATTTGACTTGTTTCACGAATTTCAAGGTTACCCGAATTTTTGGGTTGCCATTAAACTCAAAAATAAAATAAAAAAAGTCAAAGTCGAACAACAGTCTTTTCTTCCTTTCACTTCCTTATCTTGGTAAGTTGGGGGTTGGGGAGAGAGTGTTTAATGCATTGGTGTGATCGTCTCCCAACCATACACGTACGTTCTTCTTTTTTTTTCTTTTTTCTTTTTCTTTTTTGATGGCTGGTACGTAAATACTCGTGAATCTGTGTTCCATGCTGCTTTAGACATCTCCTTTTGGACGGTCAAAATTAAATTTTATACAAATTAACAACGTTGGTGACGCTCTAGGAAAAACAAACGTCTTTTGTTTTCAAGAGCAGCAGCTGGATCGTGTTCCATGCATGGATATAATTGGCTGTTCCCACCTTTCCATCATCTTCTTGAATTTCATAGATGCAAAAACTTCACACCAAAATTTACACATGTACAAGAAGCACCTTTGTCTTCCCGTAGCAGCTGATGGAATTAACCCGCCTTCCATTGAAAAACTCAAAACTGTTTACAAAAACTTTTTGCATCGTTCACCAAATGCCTATAACTGTTCCAGCAGCTTCTATTTCTTTGCAAAGAGATTTAAGTGTTTTCAACGCATCTCCCTCCATTTTGATATTATTAATTAAAATGGGATGCCAGGCTCTCAAAAGAAAATCACTTACATATATTTTGTTTTCAAGAGTCTGCGAATTATTATATTTCTCTCCTCAAATATCAAACAATATTCATCGTTTTAATAGTGATTGATAGAATCATTGTTTTGGTGGGGTAAAATATATAAGGTTACAATTAACGTCATATGTTATATAAAATATGTAAGGTTAAATATGGTATTTACTGTAATATGATACACAAAGATATATATATATATATATATATATATATATATATATATATATATTAGCTAGGTTTTAAATGTTCTGACTAGAATCTACCAATTGGATAAAATGATACATTTGATCACTTATCTTAACAGCCATAATTTGATACTTCTGATCGATCCCTCTCATTAAACGGAGGTTGTGGATTGAATCCATTACGAGTGTGTCAGTATTCTTCTTTTATATTGGAAAAATGAGGGAAAAGAAAATGTGAGTTGATCAATTGAGGGAGAAAAAAGCCTCATATGAGTAATGCTAGACGGAGGACTAGAGTCCTCTTATAATTTTTCTTGTGTTATTTCAAATGTGTATAGATCAAAGCTTAAAAATAATTATCTAAAATTTAATAGTAATTTTAAAAATTGAATCACATATGAGATGATACAAAGAGGGCTCTAATTCTCATTCGAGCATTACTTGAGACCATCAAAGTGACATCAAATAAAATAAGAAATGAGAGGTGGCTAAAAGGTGTTAGGGGTGACTGCTAGTTCAGTAACCTAATTAGAGTGGCTCAAGGGTTTGTTCAACCACCTCCGAACCACGTACTCCTTGTTGTTGCCGTCCGTTTGTATCGTTCGAACCACCATTTTTTCTTCTTTTTATTAAGTACCGTTGTGATTTGAGTCATTAATTTGATTGAATGGTCTAGATACCATCAGGTATGAAGATATTGCAGTAAATCTCAATCTTGAATTGTAGTATTATTCGTACATAGGCTTCATTGATTGATTAAAACCAGATCCCTCACTCAGTCACAGACTCATAATGATAATACACATGTACCAACCAATTCTAAACATGTGCATATGTGTAGACTTTTGGCAATCCTAATTATGTAGTTCGATGGAAACGTATATTCTAAGCTTTTTGCGAAGCAACTATTACCGTACAATAAAATCGACAAAAATTTATTACGAATTGGTTTATAGGAATTTTTTTTTTTTTTTTTTTTTAAATTATAGGAAATTTATTTGCTATCCTTATATATGCAGACATCAAATAAATTACTTGGAATTGTCAAATTTAATGTTATTGTCTCTTCGAAGACTTATTTTTATAGTTTTAATTCAAGATTACCATATAACACTACAAGAAATTTGGTCATAGGGGTGACACAAACGTCGCCGCTAATGAGGGGTTATTGTCGCCGCTAATAGCAGACGCTAAATACAAAAATAATTTATATTTAGCAGTAACATCAATAGCGGCGACAATTATCGCCGCTATTGACCACTCATCAGCAACGACATTGGGCACTCAATAGCGGCGACACACGTTGCCGCTAATTAAAAACAATCAGCGGCAACAAACTATTGCCGCTATTATGAGCCTAACAACGGCGACTTCTCAAAGTTGCCGCCATTGACCACTCAATAGCGGCAACATTTGAAGTTGCCGCTAATGAGTTGTCATTAGCGGCCACCTTGAAAGTTGCCGCTATTTAGCATTACTGTCGAATTATTACCAATCATCAAATAGCAACCACGTGTCGCCGCTTTTTGTAAATAGCAGCAAATTTTTGCGGATTAGCGGCGACTTTGTGTCGCCGCTAATGACCATAATTTTTGTAGTGTAATCATTTTTCAATTATTCAAAAACACTTGTCAAAGCATTATAGCTGCTTCTACAAAATATTACTTGTCAAATAATTTTTTTAGAATAATACTATAAACTACATTTTACTCTTCTGACGCGATAATGTCAATAAGTCAGAATAGTGATGGAATAAATGTGTAATTTTTAATTTTTCTAGCATTGTTCGTTTTTTTAATAAGAAAAAAGCCACTTTAGATTATGCACAACAAATCCTATATAATAGTTTTCCTAAATCTACAGGATTATCGATCAATTAAGCACAGCGGCGGAGCTAAGGGGGTGAGAAGAAGGAGCAAATGACCGCGGTGGCCCATCATGGAATGCAAGAGATTAATATTTTTAATCAATTTTTTTTAATATTTCAATCATTTTTTTCAACTCTTTCTTTTAATTTAATCTTATCCTCCGCAAACTAATTAAAGAGTTGCATCCTTAATTCATTGTATAATTTGGTATTTGATTTTATGTATTGTCCGATGCAATAGGGAAATTAATGCCCAAAATTAATTCAAAAAAAAAAAAAAGGAAATAAGATGTGGAAGAAAACAGCATTGAACTTTATGAAAGGGAAGCGGTTGGTTGGGTGGATCATAAGTTTGGCTAATTAAATTCGCTTCGATGCCAGCATTGCATGCGTCAATTTATTCGAGCTGCAAAAAGATGTGGAAGCAGTTGGTGCTATCTGTACCTTCCCTGCCCTAATTAAAGAGATTTTTTTTTTTTTTTTTTTTTAGGGTTTTAAAAGTATTTTAATTAGTTTATGGTAGATATATGATGAGGGACGGGACCTCAACAAGATAGAATGACCTAATCCCATGAGTGCAATTAGTACATTTGGAAGTCAAAGTTGAGCTAGCCGCCCGATTGTACCCACATTCAATCGGGAGTGCAATCGAGTACAAACACAAAGAATTTTCAATATTACAGCATATTTTCTTCTCAACTTGGTTCAAATTATAACTTTATTAATTTCCTTCTTAAAAATATTTACTTGTCTTTTAAAGTTTTAGTTTTCATCTATAGGTTATAAGAAGACCTTTTTTAAAAATCAGTTTTAAGACTAAAATATTGTATTTTACTATAATTTTTTACAAAATCACGTGAATTTGACAATTTACATTTTATGAAAATTAGTATCACTGATGAGTGTCATATAAACGGTCACATGACAAGTATCATATATACCTGCCATATTAGTAAATGTTTGTTTTACATGGAAATGCTAAATGAGTCTAAAGAAATGATATACAATAATTTAGAAGATATGTATTGGAAATTTTGGTTGACATGATCAGTCCATATCAGTTTCCTTTCACTATTAATGATCCATGTGCCAATGTATAAACATGGTCAGTGCTTGGCTAACCCACTTCCTACTCTCGTTTAGCATGGATCAGAAGAATTTTCAAATTCAATCTATAAAATTGTTATGTGCTGTTTTTTTTTCACTGATCTATATTTAATATTAAGTTTTCCATTAGTGAAAAAAAAAAAAAAAAAAAAAAGAAGCAAAATTAAATCTAGACCATTAAAAAAACTATGTCACATATGTTACAGTTCTTTTATAGCACCTAAGCTAAATCTGTAAGAAATTTATGACATTCTAACACGTTAAAGGATACATGACAATTTTATAAATTGGGTTGGAAGAAACCACTTTGAAAAAAATTTATGTCGCTTTTATTATGCCAACATTTCTTTTTACTTTATCAAAAGCCAAAAGTGCAAGGTTCATTTTGTTGATGTTTCATGGTTGAAATGTCTAGCTCATGCAAAATGAACCAAATTTAGTAATAGTGCACTGACAAGAGATGTATTTCACTAGAGAACGTTAACTAAATGTCACGCCTAGTCAGAGTCTAAGCTACCTTATCAATGGACTACATATAGCTAAATCCATGCAAGCAAAAGAAACACTCCACATATGTAAGGGAAATGAGTTACTCTAAGAGCATTCCCATCAGTTTTTGCGTACATATTTTTGTTTTCCTTTATTGACTTAAACACCCTCGGGTCCAAGGCTAAAGACCCAGTCAAATTAAATGTTATGTTACAAGAACCCCAAAAAAGTCTAAAAATAGCTAAAAATAAAAGATCAATGCTTTCAGTAGCTCACTCTTCTCTTTCGAAAAATTATCTTCACCATTTTTCTCTCCTCAAGTTGAACATACTGACTTAACGGTCAAAAGCTCTCATAGTGACCACAAATAAATGTCATTTCAATGGTTCTTTATTGTTTTAAAGGTGACCCGCCAATCCAAACGTGCCAAATGTCATAGCATCACCAGTGAAACCTAAGCCTCATTTGATATTACTTCAAATTATAATTAAAATAATATTATATACTACACTATTAATTATTCCATTACTATTTTACAATATTAAAATAGCTCTATTAATCCATCCTTAAATAAATTTTTATTAACAATATGATAATAGCATATTAACAGTATCATATCAACATAATAAAATAATTGTGAAATATATAACATTATCCTTGCAATTATATTGATGTTCGATCGCCTATTATAGTGAAAGCTCGAACCTTAAAATAAAAGCATCGTAGCAAGTGTCCCTCCTCTTGGGGAGCGGGAGCTACACACGTGGCTGTCCTTTTCCAGGATTCAATATCGGGTTGGACCAACCAGCGCCCAACAACCCGGTCTTTAAGTTTGTTTCAACCTAATTGGTTGCAAGTTTTAGCTGTTTTGATTATTGGCTAGCAAAACGATTTAGTTGGCACTTACTTATTCTTGGATTGTGGTTATCTCAATCAAAATTCATGACATGTCAAATCAGTTGCGACTCCTACCGGTTATTGCATAACTAAATGTTGGTTGGCTCTTAATTGATCTAAGGCTTTCAGTTGATTAAGATTTAGGGTGCAATACACCCTTAGGTCTGGTTTGGTTGGCAAAATAGTACATTAAAAATGATTAGCTACTACAAGGAATATAAGAGTGTAGAATATATTAAATATTCGCATTCATTTGTTTGGCTATAACGCTCGAATATATTAGCTAATTATATTCCTTCGTTCGGTATAATGCAATATGTCGGTGAATGAAATCATATTGTGATCAAATTTTTTAAAATACCCTTATAATACAAATACAATTTATATTATTAAGGACTTTCATTTTTTTTCTTTTTAAACATAAACAACTTTATCATAATTTTTTTTTAAAAAAATTATGTGAAGTATGTGGCTTTTTTTTTTGTTCTTTTTTTCTTTGCAATTATGCAACAAAATTATTTATATAAAAAAAATATAGTTAGAGAAAACAGAATCAAACTCAATCTTGAAATCAGTCAAAAAAAATATAGTTGAGGAATGTACAGAGAATCAAAAGAAATTAAAAAAATAGATTATATATTTGTATTTTATAAAAACCTTGCAGATTCTGTTTCTCCGTAAAAAAAATTAAAAAAAAAAAAAAAACTAAGAAACAGTACATAGAAGAGAGACAGAAAAACATAATAATAAAAAAGAAAAAAAAAAGAAAAAAAAAACTGAGAAACCGTATAGAGAAGATAGACAGCACAAGAAAAAAAATTTCGTTTGCACTTGCAGAAAAACTGTACCAAAAGAATCAGAGAGAAAAGAGAAACAGAGAGATAGAGAAAGAGATAACGAAATATAGAGACAGAGGAAAGAGAAACAGAGAGAGAGAGAGAACGAAATATAGAAAAATCAGATAGAGAACAAAATTTAATCCTATAAGTGGGGTTTTTTGTGGCAATTTACATGATTAATTTAATCTCACATGAAAGGATTAGCTAAGTCACTCATTTTTGAGTGGCTTAGTTAACTCTCTGTGTATGAGATTAGAAGTCCTATGAGAATAGACTATTTCTAAGAATAAAGTATTACTAAACAAAGGATTAGCTATAACTAGTGTTAGCTAGTTTAATCCAATGGTCTATTCTGCAAACTAAGTGGAGCCTTATTGATTATGTTCATTTTAAATGAATTGCCTCGATTGTAACGCTACATAAAAAGACGTTAGAAGGAATGGCAAAACCAACTCCTTTAACGGTTCAACTGCACTTCAAAGGATTGTTTAAGGGTGGCCAAACCAACCTTTTGCCTACAAGAGTGGTTTGGCCACTCCAATGACTTGTTTTTAAAGTTGTTGAACCACCATCTTGGTTAAAGTGAGTGGTTCAGCCTACCCTAATGGCCGATTTTAGAATGATTGAACCACTCCTTTGGCTACAAGACTTATTCGGTCATCTCGAGCCACCTCCTTAGCCACTCCAATGGTCAATTAGTTCGACTCCCTCCAATGATCAGTTTCAAGTAACAGAACCACTCATTTGGCTACAAGACTTATTCGGTCATCCTGAGCCACCTCCTTAGCCACATAGTTGGTTCGGCCACTCCAATGGTCAATTGATTTGACTACCTTCAATGATCAATTTCAAGTAATCAAATCAACCCATAGCCAAAAGGGTGGTTTGGTCACTCCCAAACACACCTTTGGCTACAAGGGTGATTCAACTAGCACAACAACCACCTCTTGCATTGTAAGTCACTAGTTTTTCTTTTTCTGTTTCTTTTTTTTTATCTTTTTTTTTTTGTCTTATTTAATATCACGATATAGGATAATCATTTTAAATGCGCTGTCCAAATAAGAAGTACTGCACTCCAAGTTTGGTAATCTCAACCAAAATTGGGTGTACGCCAATTTGGACCTAAGCTGAACCTTCCTCCTTGAGGGCCGGGTTGAAATTGACCGAAAGAGAAAATGTGAAAGCCCATTCCTATTTTGTCAATTGAATTGTATCTGTGAAGGGTAGAAAGTATGTTCACAGAGTCTAAGACACGGTTGAAGAAATATAAAAGTGGAAAGAACCAGCTAAACTTTTGTACGACTTGATCACTTGCATACAAAACCCAACTAACGTGGGGAACATTTGAAATCTTGGGGCATTCACCGGGTAATGGTCATCCATTCAGAGGTCCAGCCCCAATTCCATTTCTTGGGTCCAAAAGCCCAAGCAACTCCTAAGTCATGCTGAGCCCATTTGGCTGGTCCAGCCGTACGAGCACATGATGTCATACAAAGTAGAAATCCTGAATTCGAACAGCAAGTATATATGATTTTACCTCCACGTACAAGAAAGAGTTAAAAGTAAAGTTTGAGCCGGTAAATAGAGAATTAGGCGAGTGAAGGTAGACAAAATCGCACCTTATGGGTTGAATGAATCATCTGCCTAAACTGAAATGCACAGTGCGTGAGTTTTCTTTAATCTTATGAGTCTTTGGAGCCACTAAAATCACCATTATTTATAAGTGACCAACAAAGAGAAACAGAGAGATAGAGATGGCAGAGTACTGTGTAACAGGGGGAACAGGGTTGATAGCCGCTTATCTGGTGAAGGCATTGCTAGATAAAGGACACACTGTGCGTACAACGGTGCGAGACCCAGGTATGTGCTGCAAGATAGATGTTCAGTCAACGCCTGAAACTTCTCCATTGATATATATACAACATTTTCTTCTTTCATTTCACAGGGGATGTGAGAAAGGTGGGCTTTCTCTGGGAGTTGAATGGAGCCAAGGAGAGGCTCAAGCTTATAAAAGCTGATTTGTTGGTCGAAGGAAGCTTCGACGACGCCGTGCAAGGCGTTGATGGTGTCTTTCATACTGCATCCCCGGTCGTCGTTCCATATGATGATAACATTAAGGCAAAGCTTCAACAAAGGACCTTAATTTATTTATTTAAAATTGTCCACATTTTTATACACTTTATCTACTGATATCAATATAATACAGGCGAGTCTGATTGATCCCTGCATAAACGGCACATTGAATGTGCTGAGCTCCTGCTCAAAAGCCAGCAGCGTGAAGCGAGTTGTGCTCACCTCTTCCTGTTCTTCAATAAGATACTGCGATGACGCCCAGCAGGTTTCTACTTTCAACGAGTCCAATTGGAGTGATCCCGATTACTGCAAACGCCACAATGTATATACTGAGCGTAAACTATAAACTACAGTGTGCATCCCCTGCATACATTCTTGACTGAATTCTTTCCATTGCCTGCAGCTTTGGTATGCATATGCCAAGACATTTGCAGAGAAAGAAGCGTGGAGGATGGCTAAGGAGAGCGGGATGGATCTTGTGGTGGTGAATCCATCTTTCGTCGTTGGTCCCTTGCTAGCACCGCAACCAACCAGTACGCTGCTCCTCATTTTGAACTTAATTAAAGGTCAGCTTCCACTCACAGCAATATCCTTAATCAACGCTTATTTTAAAAACTTAAACCGATAAAACAGTAAAAAATATTTAATTGAAATGGGATTTCAATAACGGAAATAAAATTTGAATTTTAAAACGTTTGTTTTGATACCATGTTGAACGTCTTTGCTAGGTGTCAATGGAGAATATCCAAATACAACGGTTGGGTTCGTGCACATAGATGACGTCATAGCTGCGCACATGTTGGCCATGGGGGAAAAGAGAGCATCTGGCAGGCTTATATGCTCAAGCTCTGTGGCTCACTGGTCCCAAATCATTGAGATGCTCAGGGCCAAATATCCTTCCTACCCATTTGTAAACAAGTGAGTGAAAAAATCAAAACACTTTTTCTAGTTTTTAGTTTGCTTTCTTGTGGCTGAAACATTCTGCAGATCTCTTTTCTCTGCCTCATGCGTCTGTGATTGTTATGGCATTGTAGGTGTAGCAACCACAAAGGAGACAGCAGCCCACATAGCATGGACACCACTAAGATTACTCAACTGGGGTTGCCTCCCTTCAAGACCCTTGATCAAATGTTTGATGACTGCATCATAAGTTTCCAAGAGAAGGGATTTCTGTGAAAAGTCCATGTATAATGTCTTCTGCAGAAGTTTTCTTTTCCTTACGTTTTTCGCAAACAATGTAGATTTGGATTCTGTAGGAACAATCAGCTAAAGAAGAAACCATTACAATAATTCAGTGAGGATCTCAGTCATGAAAATCATCGATTGTGATTGCCAAACTCTGAAGGAGTTTTGAGGAGAATACCTGTGGAAGCATTAGGTAGAATTAAACTTAGACACGACCATCTTTTCCTGCAATCATTTCATCTGTCTTGCGGATATTAGTCGACGAGTGATTGCAAATTGAAAAGCTCTCGCTTCCTTTCAGTTTTTATTATCCAACACAACAAAAAATCCAAACACTCTTTTCTTTATATGATTGAGGCTTTTTTCACACTCAAGTCGATTCTGTATTTTGCACCAAAATGAAAACAAATCATTGGCCATTTTTCACACCTTGCAATAACCATTCATCTAAAAAAATTCGAGAAATAGATGTTCCCCGGTAAATGGGATGACCTTCATTTTTTTTTTTTTACCAACCAAAATTAAAAGCACCACTGCACCAGAGGTGTACCGGTGCCAATAAGGAGTTTGTATTGAGAGTGGTCGTAACCACGTCCCCATGTGTTGAGGGTGGTTGCCGCCATCCCCAATGTGCCATCATTGACCACCCTCTATAGTGTGTGGCTATCCCCAAAGCCCGGCACATCCACTTCAGCATGCAACAGACTCCATGATTGTAGGAGGAGTTTAGTTAATAAGTTGCAAGTTTATTAGTTAAGCTTTCAATTGTAAGTTGGTTGTTATTTGTTAGCACTTAAGTCCACGTGTTCAAACTAATTTTGTTTTAGACTAAGCTCAAACAGACTTAGTATATATAGTGTACATGCAATTCTAATGAGAAGTTAAGTTGATTTTTCTCCAAGTTCGAGCATTCTTTTTCATTTTCAACATTGTATCAGAGTTTTTTCTCTGAATTCTCCGCATCTTCTTCATTCTTTTCTTCTTATTTTTCATACCTTCTTACTGCATTCCTTCAATTTCTATTCTTGAAATCAATATTGTTGCTCCTTCCAATACTACTTTTTCTTCCGCATAAATGAATTCTTCTAGTCCTTTCTTTCTTCATCATGGCGATAGTCCACGCGCCATGATTGTTTCTCAACAGCTCAACGGAGAAAACTATAATTCATGGAAAATGGCGATGATGATGGCACTCTCGGCCAAAAACAAGCTGGATTTTGTTAATAGCACTTTGTCGAAGCCCTCCAATCTTGCTGATTCCACTGGTTTGGCATGGACTAGGTGTAATAATATGGTTCTGTCGTGGTTATTGAACTCTGTTTCTAAGGAGATCGCCACAAGTATCATCTATATTGATGATGCTTCTTAAATGTGGAACGATCTTCACGATCGTTTTTCTTAGCACAATGGGCCGCGTATTTTCCAGCTCCAGAAGGCTATTTCCTCTCTGTCATAGGAAAATAGCTCTGTAAGTTCTTATTTTACTACGCTGAAAGGTTTATGGGACGAGCTGGATAACTATCAACCAATTCCTACATGCACCTGTGGAGTTTTGAAGACTATCAACCAATTAAAATTGTGAATCAGTTTGAGCATTCTTTTCCACTTTCAACAAGAAGCTCTAAAGTTGGCCACGCACCCCAATGCTTCTCGGTATGGAGACTTTTTCCTTTTCTTTGTATTCTTAAAAATAATTTTTTGAAGATTTAATGTTTAAAGAAAAGATATTTTAAGAAATCTGGACAAAATATTCTTCAATTTCAATTACAAAATTTGATTACTTACGAGTTTTTTTTTATTTTTTTTGACATGTCTACATAAGAGGGGGAGGGTGTGGAGATTCGAACTAGTGACCTCTACTTCATAAGACGTGATCTCTAGTCAATTGAACTGCCCCTTAGAGACTTTATGTTCTCTCAATAACCGAAAAAAAAAATGTCATCCTATTCTAATTTCTTATATTCCTAGCAATATATATTTATAAGGATTACAATTCACAGCTGCCTAATTAATAACGGTAGATCCCCATCCTAATATTCCTAGTCCTGAGAAATGACTATTCTTGTCAACAAAACTAGCCTTAAAAAAGAACTTTCTTGCAAGAACCATAATTATCGCAACAAATGCCTCGCGTGACTCATCAGAATAATGACCCTTTATCCAAGTAAAAGGGGGAAAATTGAGCTTCACAATTATGACTATTTATTTACTCATGGTTGCTGTGGAGCCAATAACACTTAGCTGCTTTTTTTTTTCCAATGGAGACCACTTTTGCTTAATCTCTGCTGTTATCACGTAGGGTAGTAAGATATTAATTAAATAATTATTTTTATTATTTTTTATAAGAATATAAAATTGAGTTAAAATAATAATTAAATAATAAAATTTATCATTTTCTATGCTTACAAGTTACAAACTTTTAAAATAATGAGTAATATACCATACTTTGTACTGAATAGTCGAAAATGATTTTTTAAGAGACATGGCCTACTTTCTTCATGTGGCTCCCAAGTTACCACTAGGCTAACTGTTAAATGGCAACCTGCTAAAAAAGAGAATCTCTCCAAAAAAAAAAAAAATTGAAAAAAATAACATAAATCACTCTAGAACAAGCTTATCAAAATAAGGAACTTCTAAATAGTATCAGAAACTCTTACAATTAGCTGTTTGATTTGCCAGAAATATGAGATATTTGGGACAAATGGGCCTTAGAGCTCTTTCAAACTATTCGTACAACCAAAATAAAATATGCTTATTCCCTTCCTAATATTATTCAATAATTTTATTATTCATAATATGTGTGTGTGTGTTTTTTTTCTAAGTTTATTCATAATATGCTAACACCAACTATCAATCAATCAAATAATGATTTTATTTATTGAAACGGGTATTAGCTATTAATAATCATAAAGATTTTCAGTTGATTAATTTAACCAAATGTACCTTTTCATAGAAGTACAAAGACGGGAGGATATTTTTATAATGGATAACCGAATTGACAAAGATAACCAACCAATAATGAGAAAGTCAACCCGATTAAAGTAAGAATCAAATGGTTAATTTAGGTTAAAACATTAAATCCAAAGCTTAGTGACTCATACCGCATTGGTTGGGTGGGGTATTAGGGCTGGCTCTTTTTGGGTGCGTCCATCTTAAGATACCATCTACATTCTCACCCTATTCTGAGCATATGATTAATTGTCTTATTACCACCATGTGATCTTTTTCTTTTCTTTTATTTTTCTTTTTTCTAATTTTTTTACTATATAATATAAATAATAAGAAATGGTAATTTTCTATATTTTGTAATTATTTTCTGCACATGATTTATAGAAGGACCAAACACAGCCTCCGTGTGTGTGAGTGAGTGAGTGAGTGAGTCACACTAGGTCCATTGAATAGGTGGGATGGGAAATGGCATACAGCTAGCAGAAAAAGGAGTCCAGAGGGCAGAGAGATAATCCCAGCAGCTTTTGCTGCCTCAGCTTGAAGATATGCTTTGCTTGGTAAAAGAAGTCCAACTTTGGCCCACTTTTTTGGTAAGTCTTGTGTACGTTTGGGGGAATAGAACCTTTAAGGGCCTTAAGATTTACAACCTTTAAAAATCCTCCTGCTGCAGGTCCAACTTCACTATTTTTTTCTTCCCCACAAACAGAGAATAAGCAGCAGCTAAAGAAGAGAACAAAGTTGATCTAGGAATCAAAGAAATTAGATACATGTTATTTTCAGTCTCAACCATAAGATCCCACCGTAAAGACTCGAGGATGTAGCAGTAGCACGAGGTTTGTGCCCATTCAACTGATAGAGACTCTCGACCATAAGATGTGCGGTTCAGAATATGATAATTTCAAACAACAATTCATGAAAATATATATATCATTTGACTTTTAAAATCGTAGTACATTATTTCAAGCAGGGACATAAATACAAATTTATAAGAGTCTTATTAACTCATTTAGGCTTTTAGCTTGCAAAATCGCAAAGCCAAAAGGAAAATTAAGAACCCTTTTGAGAATAACACAAAGAAAAAGAACTATTATAATGGCATTCTCCCCCCCAAGCACAAACATTTGAAGATGAAAATAGAAGAAAATTGATTTCATTTCATACTCATAATATGATACGATAGAAACAAAAAAGAGATGATGAGGAAATGAGCATAACTTTTGACACTCAGCAACAAAGGAAGCACTCACTCCCCTTGTAGAACAAACCCTTGGACGGCTCTTATAGCACAGAAAAACCCAAGGACTACAATGGTGGCTCATCCCTCACCAGCTCTCAACAGCAGAAATAAACCTAAAACCACTCACAAAAAACCACTCTCTCAGGAACAAATCTTCCGGTTCCTAAGACTCAACGCTCTTCAACGAAACAAAAAAAAAATTACAATAATAAATACTAATAATAGATCCTAAACTGCAAAACTTAAACGCAGGGTATATTGAGGGGTTCATTCATCCAACCAGCAGCAATTTCTTCGCCAATATCACCGAAATCCCAGTCAGGAAGCTCACTAGGCTCACCGTTTTCAAACCCACCAACATCGAAGTCCTTGAAAAACTGCCCAATATCATCAATGCCGAGGGAATCGAACTCCGGCACAAAATTGAGCGCTTGCTCAAACGGAGCAGCATCAAATATACAACAATCTTCCGGTATCTGAAGACCTGCCAAATCAATCCCAGCATTAGTATCAACACTCTCTTCTTTGATCTCGTCAGTGAGATTCGCATTGGTGTTGGACGCCGAGGTCTCCAACTCTAGCACCGAAGCCGGAGAGGTCTCCGACAACACGCTCTCGGAGTCATCTGAAGAACCCAGATGGTGGTTCTTCAACTTGGAAATCGCAGCAGAAGACGACGACGCGTTGTTGCTCTTCTCAGGGGCGGCATTGGAAATGGAAGACAGAGCGGCTTCGAATTCGAGCCTCTTGCGCTCGTAAACAGCAGAAGCCTCTTCAGGAGTGTTATATGTGCCCAGCCAAATCCTTGCTCCTTTAAACGGGTCTCGAATCTCAGCCGCCCATTTGCCCCATTTCCTTTGCCTAACCCCTCTGTATTTTGAGGATGAGGGTCTTCTATTACCCATCGATGGGGTTTTAGCCAAAACCCTTTTCTTCTCGGGGTCTCTGGCTTCAACATTACTGTCCTGACAAGAACTCTCAGTCTCAAGGGGCTTCGGTGCTTGATTTTTCACAAGAGGAAGATTGATTTCACGAACGAATCGTTTAAGTTTCTTCGGCCTCCAATGGCTTCTCTCAGACTCATCCTCGCTTGAAGATGAGTCGGTAGCGTACGGATCTGAACAGATTACGCGGACTTTCCTCATCGTTTTGGACTCTACAACAGAAACTGTAGGTTTCTTGGTCTTTTTGCAGATGTGGTTTAGATTGGCAGGTCGTTTCTGTGGCTCTGGCATTATGACAAAAAGGAAATCTCTCGCCAACCCCTCAAAATACCCAGAAAATTTTCAGGGAAAATGCAAAAGAAAATCAGACAAAACTAAAAAAGAGGATAAAAATCTCTCAGAATCTCAACGATATCAAGTGAGACCCCCTCTGAGGAACAAGAAAAGGAAAGAAAATCGTTTTATATGAAAAGCCCCAAAGCACTCCACTCCAGAACAAGTCCTGCAAAAAAAGCAAAATCACACAAACCCATCTCAGATTCAGCACAGAGAAGCACCCAAAACCCAAACAAGGGTTTAACAGAGATTTAACAAAATCGCAAAAACCCCATACCTTTTTGGCCTCAAACGCATCGAAACGGACGGATTCACCAGATTCAATCTCTGCCAGAAACAGCAGAGAAGCATGCAGTAGTAAGAGCAGAGAGCAAAAAACCCAGAGAAGATCGCAATAGAGAAAAGCCAGAGCTGCAACAGAGCCCCAATCAGCACCAAATCAAACCCAGCCGACATAAATCCGCTAACCCACAACCTCGGTTGCTCCTTTCCGCAACGCCAAAACCTCTCTGTTCTATTGCTCTAACAGAGAACAAAAAACCCGAAAGAAGAAGCAAAAAAAGGCTCGGTGAGATGCTAAATATAAGCAGCAACCAAAACCCCAAACCCCAAAAGAGACTCAAGAGGATTAGAAATCTATGGCCAAGATTTACCCTTATAAAAGAGACAAAGATCGTTGAGAGTTATTATCAAAGTTTTTCAGGACAGTGATATTAACTGACTATATATATTCTACAACCATTGAACGCCGACGCAAATCTCTATAGAAACATCATCAGAAAAAATAAGATAAATAAAATAAAATAAAATATCAGACATAAAATATTTCTTAAAAAACACCAATTTTCTCGGTAATCGAAGACAAACAAAAAATTCATAGTATGTTATTCTACCTTTATGTGGTCTCTCTCTCTCTCTCTCTCTCTCTCTCCCTGGCACACACTGCGTTTCACACAGGCTCTCTCTCTCTCTCTCTCTCTTTAAGCCATTCACTTTTTCCCAGGCGGTCAAAAATAGCATTAAAGAGAGGGCAGGTAAAATTAATATAAAAGTCTTTCAGGGAATTAAAATATTTTTGGGGATGGGTTTGATGAGCTGGCATGGCCTTCAAGGCAAGCACATTCATGGGGCATGACCATCCCATCCCTAGTGTCATACATATCATGCTGTTGTGGGCCAGTGGAGTTTGTTACCCCCATTAGTCCTCGCCTCACGCTAACTTATCCCGCGTGTTTTGCACTCTCTAATTAAACGGTGTTGGAGACTTGGTCGTGCGAGTGTTGTGTACTCGCTTACGAGTGGGGAGGGGCGTGGGGTATCCGATGTTGAGGTTTCATTTAGTAAAGACACCGCCGAGATTGGCTACGTATCAGTGAGCAGGTTCTGTCGACTACTTCTGCGATTCTCTAGTAAATATGTTAGGTCCGAAATTGGTGATATTTACGATGATTGACACTGACAAAGCCTTGGTCCCCAAGTCGTCTACAGAAAAGGAAGGTTCCTATATGGTAGTTTATTATTACTTTGGTAATAAATCGCTAATTTACTTTTTCTTGACTCGTTTTCTTTTTTGAGAAAATCGCGGTATTGAAATTCCTGAAATTAAAAAAGGAAAAACAAAATGATAAAAGAATTCACAGCATACGAAAGCTGCCTTTTTTTTCTTTTTCTTTTTCTTTTTTTGCATATGAAGATACTCAATTAGGTAAATTGCTTTTTTTGGGGTGATCCTTTTTCGGCAGGCTTCTTATGCTTTAGTGGTGTATGATAGGCTGACAGCTGCGTTAACTTTAGCATCACTCGCAAATCTCTTAATTTTGAAACATGTGTTATTATTTTATTGTAAATTTTATTACATCATTTAAAACTTATCACACCATTTCACATTTATTAATTATTTAAAACACGTTATATCAATATGTATAATTAAAAAACAAAAAATTAAAATAAGGTGACACAATATACTCTTAAATATAACAAAATAAGATATTAATTATAAAATGATTCTTTGTAGATTGTAGATTAGGTAGACAGAATTTAATTCCTCCCACCAATTTCCTACGTGGGACTCCACAAGTTATTAGAAGAGGTCATAGTGGGTCATTGCAAAAGTCTAATAATATTCATTATAAAAATGAAAAACGGTCAAATTGAGAGATAAGAAAAAGAAAACACAAATCCTTCCAAGTTGAATGATTCATGAATCATGATTGGTTGAAAGTATTTGCATTTTTAGTTAAAACTGAATTGGTTGAGATTGAAATATGCATAGAAGGAGTCCAATTCAGTTAGAATTGGACCAAACAGAATAGAATCACTCTAATGACCGTATAAATTTTGGGAGTAATTTTAGGGCAGATGCTCCTTATCATATAAGAATCATCGCCCAGCCACCCACCGACCTATTACTAAGTTTTCCTCGTTTATTGAAACACTATCTATATTTCTATATTTATTTTATGGGTCGCTCGACCGTGTCCTAGTACGTCCTATTTAAAAAATGTGAGAAAAACAGATGCAATATCTGCAACAGCCTGCCTGCACGTGACCATGTTTGTCTTGAGATCTGCGTAAGGTTCATCTGACGGCCCATACCGTGCCACCGCAATGCTACGTCCCACCCAACCGTACGCAGAGTAGGTAGACCAACACTCCAACTTTCAAAAGTCTCGGCGAGTGCGGTCCACTGTTTCCCTTCCCCACCACGAGATATTTAGAGTAATGTTATTCTGTATTATTTTTTACAAGATCCATCCAAAAACTACTAAACTTAACTACAATAGGCGGCTGAGTAACTCTTATAGAGTGCGGTGGTTTGTAACATAACCACAAGTCACGTGACCAAACGACTATGAATGATGATGGCACAATTGGGGTCATGCACATCATTAGACATGGCCATATATGTATGTGTATATAAAATGCCCCGCATGTCACATACATGAGGTCCTGAGGAAGCGAAGTGGGTTACGCAAATGGAGATGAGTGGACCGAGAGAGTCGCTTCGGTTTCCCGCCAATGACGCCGACGTGGAGCCCACTCGCGCCTCATTTTCGCGCCAAAACGCCCACTTTCCCGCGCTGACTCTGACGGGGAGAGAGACACGTGTTTCTATTGGGGACAGGTGTCTGCCACCTGTTGGGTGGTTGATGATGACGAGGCCCATGCTAATCAAGTGCAGTTGCGTGGAAAGTGCCGGCTTCACACTCACTCTTTTTTCCTCTTTTTCTTTTTTAAGATTTTTATTTCTCTATATTTGGGAGGTCCAATCAAAGCTCCACGTCCTCATTTGCAATTGGACCTCCCAATTATAGAGAAAGAAAATGGGTTTTCACCTATTTACTTAATTTTATAATCTTGCTTGAATTTTGGACCCTTTCAATAAAATAAAAGTACTTGTGTTTGTTAACATGTATAAAGAACAAGTCGATGGGTAATAGAATTTAAAAAGAAATCTTTATTAATTACACAAATTATTGTGTTGGGTGGCATGCGTGTCAAAAATGGAGGCTATGTAACGCCTGCCGGGATAAAAAGGCTGTTGAAAGAGTCAGAGCGAAGAAGATAGTAGATAGGGGGACGGATAGCAGGAATTATTGCAATTCATGAGACAGTAGGGGTTAGTTAATAGTTATTGTTGGTGTCCGTTAAGTAGAAGCAAGTAAATGCAATTTTGTTATTGGCAACTTCATTCGATGTTGTGTCCCCAGAGAGACCATTTACAGTGGTAGTTAGGATGCCAGACCACAATAATATTTATGGCAAGCTACTTGAGCATGGCTGCTCTGTTTTAAATATTCTTGTTTCTTTTCTTAAATAGTGCTGTCACATCAGCTGCTCTACTTCTATCATCAGTGCTAAAGAAAACCAGAAAAAACAAAAAAAAAAAACTTATGCTATTTTTTTTTTAAAAAAAAAGCAAGTATTTTTCAAAAGAAATTGGTCCTCATCCACTCACCTTCCTTGCAACTTCATGAGTGGTCAGGTAAACAAAAAATACAGAGGGACCTGACAGGCTGACGTGTACTTCATTTTGTTGTTGTGGCAATCGTTTTCGCATTTTTACCACTTGTTTGTTTTGAGACGTGGCCACGTGTTTTTAAGTATTTACAATGAAGATGAAGGCAAGAGAAAGTCTGTTTGGCGTTGTTGCGGTTTTTGCAAGTTAGTACTCTTAAGTAGTGTGTTTTTAATTAAAATTGTTGTGGAAAGTATAGAGTGCTTTTTTAAAAAATTGATGTTTGAAAATGTTTACTAGGTTTAGAACTCTATTTTCTATACAAACTCAATAAGGCCAGCTTGTGCTGCAATTTAGTTTCCAAAAAGAAACCCTCTAATAGTGACTTTTCTTTAGTTTTTCTCAAATTCTTGATTTTACTTGGTTTTGTGTTTCTTAATTTTGCGACCCACTTCACCATGCTACATCAAGAAACATAAAAATAAAAAAAAAAAAATTATTGCATTTTCAAATTGCTGTAAGAGCATCTCGAGCAAGGATGGCTATTCTAGCCACTTAAAATACCATATATTTTTTTAAATTTTAGCTACTAATTTTTCACAACACACCCTAACAGAATAGCTATTTTAACTTTCAACTCTAATTAAATATTATTTTTTAGTTTTATTTTTGTCGCATAGAAAGAAAGGAAGTGAGAGAGAAAGGTGAAAGGGATGAGAGAGAAATGAATAAAATTTTTTGTAGTTGTAAACAGTAAATAGACTATTTTGCCTATTTACCATAGCAAAATAGATCAAAAAAGTTAAAAAGAGCCTATTCTGTTGAAGAGAAAAAAAAAAAAAAAAAGGTACAAAAATAGTCAAATTTGGCTATTATGGTAAATTTAACTACTCATTTAGAGATACTCTAAAGGAGTGCATTTTAAAAAATGCACAATTTTTAAATTCAATACGTTTGTTAATGCATTTTAGGGATGTATTTTTTTGTTTGGAAAAGTACTCTAATATGGCCAAAAAATAAAAAACAACTTTTAGTGTTATTTTTGAAAAATGCTATATATTATACAAGTATATGCGTTATATCCACCAAAGCTAATGTGTCATGGTCCTCATGACATTTAGTACATAGAAATGAGTTTTTTGATTAGAAGACCACGTCACATCAACTTTGGTGAATGGAGTAGATAACATTTTTGTGTGTTTTGAGTAGTTAGTTTGGATAAAAACTATATTTTTATCCTACAATTTTCCAACGCTACAATTTCATAAAAATAAAAAAAAAATAAAAAATAAAAAATTCTAAAAGTTGGGTAAGGGCTTAGTATTGTTGCGCTTTTGTTTTGAGAAAGAAACAAAAAAAAAAAAAAAAAACAAAACAAAACAAAACGAAAACAAAGAAGAGAACCAAAATTTGACCAAACGAAAAATCTAATCAAACAGTTCAACCAAATGAAACCGTTGTTTCTTCCCCCAACGAAACATCAAAAGGAAATGTAGTACGAATCGAAAACGAAACCATGTGTGTATGCAGGACGGGAAGGGAAGAATTAAACCATGCGACTGAAAACGAAGAAAGAGAAACGACATGAAATTTGCATTACAGCTTTTTAAGCTACAACATGAATGGCGGGCATTTAAGCAAAGTAATGTCGATATAAACCTCACTCTCTTGGCTTGCATGCATGAAAAAGGATGAACACTTCTTAGCTCATCTCCTCTCCATCAAGAACCCAAAAAGAAGATGGAAAAAGCATCAACAATCAGAAATGGAAAAGCAAAACATCCTAAATAGGCAGACGAAAACAGAGCTAAGAACCTCTTATCATCTAATCCTCAGCCTTTGACCCCCATTTTCCAGGAAATGGCAAAGTTCTTTCCTACAGAGAGTGACAAACCGCTAACCTCTACCATCACAGCCTTCATCTTATCATCTCCATCTTCCAGCTTCCTGAGGAACTGCTGCTCTGTTGCGTTCAACTGTATGTTTGAAGCACCCGTCACCGGGCTTCCATCAATCTCAAGAGCAGATGCCCCTCCACTTCCATTTAATCCCAGCACAGTAATCTTTTCAATATACCAACCCTTACCTAAAGCAAACTTGCTCTCCTGGACCTGTGACCACACCTTCACAACTCCCTTAGCAAGGGTTGCATATAAATCAACATAGGTGGAGTACCCATTTCCAAGTTTCATTTCAGGCAGCTCATCATCATCAAGGAATATGTTCCCTTTAGCAGCTCCTTCAGTGGCTCCGGCCGGAAAGGTCACGACCAGACTGAAAGGAGTCATTCTAGCTTCCTTTGAAATCAATCCACCCTGCTGCATTGGTAGAATGGTATTCTGATACAAATGCACATTAACCACGTGCAAAGGAGCATCCAGTGTGACGTAGGTCCCCTCTTTTGATGCAATGGTTTGTGTCATATCAAACAAACTGTACCAAGAACCGGGGGGAAACAGTGCTTTAACCTCTGACTTCCCTTGCTCAAGAACCGGCGATACCATGAGACTGCTCCCTAGCAAGAACTGGGTGCTCAGCCCATAACACTCGATGTAGCTTGGGAATGAGAAGAAAAGTGGCCTGGCAATTGGGGCTCCACTGATATGAGCCTCGTAGTTCAAGGTGTACAGGTAAGGAAGAAGCTTATACCTCATACCCAGAGCATTTCGAGCAGACTCGGCAACTGAATCCCATTGATAAAGCTCCTGTCGTGGGGAATAGTAGTTTGCATGATCCCTTGAGAAGGGATAGAAAGCACCAACTTCAATCCAGCGGTTGCAAAGTTCTTCTGTAGGTTGTGGATAGAACCCACATATATCTGAACCAACCATTGGCACCCCAAATATACCAAAGTTGAGCATAGTGGAAATTGAGTACCTCAAATTCTCCCAAGTGCCTTGATTATCACCTGTCCAATGGGCAGCATATTTGCCCGAACCAACATAAGTGGAGCGAGATAATATGAATGGTCTCTTGCCCTCAAGTGCTTGAAGGCCTTTGTGAGTTGCAATGGTTTGAGAGAAACCATAGAGACTGTGAGCATCATACTCCAAAACTCCATTGTAGTGAACTGCACTTGTGGCTATGGTTTTAAACCCTATTGGCACCTGCAAACCTGAAGCATTTATCTTGTAAGGAGGATCATCCCATCTTGTCTTCGTAATGTTCTTGCAGTCCAAGCAGCATATCCAACCAGGTCCCGTACCAGTTGGGCACTGCTTGCCCTCTGGGATTGTGCACAAACCAGAACAGAAATTTGAAACTTCATTCATGTCAATCCATAGACCATCAACAGGGACAAGTTCATGAAAACGTCGGATTTCATCAACCCACCATGAAACAGTTTTTGGGTTAAGGAAGTCAGGGAAGTTTACAGCCCCTGGCCAAACTTGAGCTAAGTAGGGTTCACCCGCATACTTGATGAAAACATCATTGGCAATGCCCCTTTGATGCACGCCATAACTGGAATTAACAGCAATTCCAGGGTCAATAATGACAATGTATTTCATACCAATGCTATGAATTTTGTCTAGGAATGCTAAAAGCTTTGGACGAGGGTAGTTGGTGGGGTTGAGGGTGAAGTCCTTCTTTCCATCCATGTGATCATCATCATTCCAAATCACATCAAGTGGGATTTTAGCCTTTTTGTAGCTCTCAACAACGTCTTCAACCACAGATAGGTTATGGTAACCCCACCTGCATTGGTGGAATCCTGCAGCATCAAATATGAATGATAAATTAATATGAACTCTCAATTTCTTACAAGAAGCAGTTCCAGATGAATTATCTATAAATCAGTAAACCATTTGATTAATTGTTGGGAAGATGGAATATGCAATGAACAGGACATGATGCAGAGGTCTGGCATTTTTGAGCAGCTGGAGGTATTCCTTGTGGTGGAACCAGGATGCTTCAAACGGTACAAAGGAAGGTGTTTGACAAACCAACAGAACTAGTGACGAGAGATAAAGAACAGAACATTTACAGTTACAATGTCTAGGATAAATGAATTTACAAAGTTGAAAGGGAGAAAACCAAAATTTAAAACATAGTTTTGCAGGAGTATATCTACCGTAAATTTGAATGAAAATACATCTAGCTATAGTTTGGGTGTTTTGAGAAAATTTTGGAATATAATACGGTGTATTTTACATATAGGAAATTTTAAAATTAGGCTTAAATAAGATATTGAATAAAAACTTTAATATGTGATAAGAGTGCACTCAATTTTACACTTTAAAAGCTATTTGGCCCATTTTATATATATATTTTGCATATATTTTTATCTAAACTACACATTTTTAGTCTTGAAAAATAGGTTGATTGAAATAAAATTCACAAGATACAAGGGTGTTCAGAGGGGAGGGGAGCATTACCCTTTTTTGGCTAACTTCATAGTGAAGGGGAACATAATATTTTTCAGGGGGCATCTTGAATTTCAAGATGATAAAGAAGTAGAATAAACAAATTAAGTAAATAAATTTAAATGAGGTAGATAGGAGAACGAGCAAGTCTACTTGCAATGAATAGAAAAGCTAGAAACTTGACAAAGTAAATGCAAAAGCTAGACATACAACCAACCGGTCTGATCAACTACCAAAATTGATGGCCAATATAATCATTTAGTAAATAAAGAAAATTCTAATGACTAATTATATGAATTTCTAGTCTTATCTTCCTCAATATGAAACAAACATTAGCTCCACATTCTCCATAAAGTGAACTAGCAACTGAGTCTTACATGTCATTATATTATAGTTAAAAATGAACTTAAAAATGAACTTGTAACATTGTCCAGTAAATTTAGAGACATTAAAAGATACCCAAGCATACATTTTCTGATATTTATGCGATTTTTAGAGAGCAAGCTCTACAGGCAGACAGCAGAGTGGCACCCCATGGGCCAATTCCAGCTTGCAAATTAATTTGTCCTGAAAATTCATTTACTCTCAAGATTTCTTTTTTTAACTGTGCTTAACTACAAGAAAAGAACATGCTTAAGAAGGCTTTATAGGGCAATGGCAGAATTATTTACAAATGTTTTCCAACCTAACAAGGTAATTACTTATCCTACCGACATGAGAGGAGCTATAATGCAAGGAGAAAACAATCACACGGTATACATTCCCCACAACCTACGGCAGTCTCTCCTCACAAGACAAGGCAGTGGTAGATGCAGGGTACTGATTGGCCCATATGCAGGAATTCGTGCTAAAATGGCCGCCTAGAATTAGCATCATATGGGGCCCAACCATACAATCATGGTGGCATTGTGATTGAAGAAGGACAATGATCATTAATTTCCACCTCATGTAGGGAAGATGATTTTAAAAGGACAGCATGGTATGCAAAGATTTAAGTAATGACAGATCTGGGGTCCACAAGTTATTTTGTCCAAATATGCGAAAAAGCTTCAAGATTTTTGCCCTTGAAAAGTTGAGCCAAAATGCAGAAAGATACTAAAGTGAGATGAACTAGGCCTTCCAACTTCACGTATTGCCTTATCTTTGAAGTGGACCTTGCAGTTGTTTTTTTAGTTGATTATCAAAGAGATAAGACATTTGTAGACCTAAAAAGTTGTTTCTGGAGATTAACAGATTAAAAAATTAGAGTAGAGCCTTAAAATATTACTAAAGTAAAAAAAAAAAAAAAAAAGATATGAGACAAAACCACCAACCCAAATTAGAAAATAACAAAACATCACTATACTACAGTGTTATGCATATAGCAAACGTGCCTTTACAGCCAATTGATCAACCATCAATAGCCATTTTCCAACATACCAAACCAATCAGCTGGTTCTAATTTCTGGGATATCTTAATCATTCCTCTTATAATATCAAGGTTAAAGCCCAAAGGTCATCAATGAGGGGATTAAAACAAAGAGGAGTATCATATTGTCTGTAGCACGATTATACACGCTATATTTTATAAAATAAACCGCAGTTTATTAAACCCAGTAATTATCTTAAGAAAATCACTTTTCTGAACAGACCAATTCCATCATTTTTAAAGAGATCACAAACAGCAACAGCAACAATCACGCAATTCAATTCACGCAAATAGCAACAAATTGAATTAAGCACATTAATCACAACAACTAAAAATGTAAAGATAGTCACTTGAAAAACTACCAGAAGTAATAATCGAAAACAAAATGCAGTGAAATAAAGAGAAAAGGGTGTGAATTTAATCATACCCAGAGACCAGTAAGGCATTGGAGCTGGCCGGCCAATGAAGGAAGTGTACTGATCAACCACACCCAAAGGTGTAGGCCCAGCAAAGAAGTAAAAATCAAAGACACCTCCAATAATCTTGTAAGTCAAAGAAGTCCCACGGTAGACCACATCCATCCCATTGCTATTGAGCAACAGAACGGCGTGTGCTGAAGGCTGCCCACCGTCGTTCCTAAGGTCCATGTACACCGGGTGGGAGCCGTACAGATCAGTGTTAAGATTGATGGCCGAAACATCAGTGGTGTACAAAGTGTAAGGATCATTGGGATACAGTTTGATTCCGTGCGGTTGGGTGTTTTCTCCCAGGCCGTACAAAGAGGCGTCTTTGGGTAACTTGGTGGAAATCTCCAGGTACTGGTCCTTGAAAACCAAACTACCAAATGGGTCTGACCCATCAGCGCTCGAGTTGAAGAGGGTCTTGCCGTTTGATTTCCTCCTCACCGCGAACCCAAATGGGTCCGAGATGCAGCTGAAGATGAACTCCGAGCCAGAGTACTCTGACACCGCTATTGGGTTCTTTCCTGACCTCCCAATGCTCTGCTTCAACCTTGGAGGTTGCTCTCTGGGCAAGAGATTGTACGGTACCTCCCACCTCTGCGTCTCTGCGTCGGAGATATGGACCCTCAAACGATCCTCAGTTTCATGCCTGTGCAAAAATCACAAAAGAGAAAAATCAAAGGGTTATTCAGAGGGTGTACTATAATGTAATTGTAACCTGTAGAAGAGAATGTAGTAGATACTTGACAAAGAGCTGCAAGTGAGGGAGATCAGGGCCGTAGATATTGTTCTGCTGGTTGACTACAAGATGGCCGACAAGACCCCCGTCAGGGGTCTCTCCGATGGAGATCAGACGGTAGCCATTGCCAATCTTGGTAAGTGGGGTGGAGGAGGAGGAGGATGAGTTTGCTCCGGCGGTACATAGAAGCAGAAGTAGCAGAAGAGAAGCGAGACGAAGAGGAGGCACCATTTTGTTAACAGCTACTACCGAGTGAGAGTGTCACTGTGAAGTTGTCGGAAATTGGGTTTAATCGATATATAGATATAGAGGCGGAGAAGCGTGTGAAAACTGAGAAGTGTATGCATGTGAGGTGAAGAGGAAATCGTGGGCATGTATGTGATGATGATGGGTCAATGGGCCAGAGACTCCAATGGTGTGGGTCCACCATGCACCATCGTTTATGATCATCTTCTGTGTGGGGGCACCCTCCATTCGTTTGTGGTCAGTTCGATAGAATCATGGAATATCTCTCTGCTTTTTACACTTTTCAACATCTAATGACCGTCGATCACTGGGCCAAATGGCTTCTGATTGCACCGACGTTACTTTGAATCCCAAGAACCTTCAATAAATTTGCTTTTCATTTACTCACTTCACTTCGAAAAAAAAAAAAAAAAAAAATTCACATTGTTTCATTTAAATTATTATTATTTTTTTATTGAGAGAAGAGAAAATGTTTGAGATTAAAAAAATACTTTATTTTTACATTTAGTTAGTAAACAGTGCTTGTCCATTGTCATATAGAAGATTTAAAAAAAAAAAAAAAAAAATCGAATAAAACTCTCTGTTTTTTTTTAAAAAAAACTTCCATTTTAACATTCGAAGTGGCGAAAATAATCAATAATGGTCTAAAAAGGTATCCCGTAATAGGGGATAGAATTGTGACCGCATGATGTCGACGCGCAACCAAGACTCCAAATTCAGAAAGTATCCAAGCCGTGATTCTCGCAGCTTTGTCTTTATCTATTTGATTAATTGTTTAACTTAAAATGAATCCTAGGATGTGTTTTTTTAATGTTTTTTGGTGGGTGAGATTTGTTTTTTAGTTTTTAAAAATGTATTTTGCAGTTATATTTAGGCAGAAATTATTTTGTACTTTTGGGTTTTTTTTAAAGACAAAAATTTCTTTTTTACAAGTTTGAAAGAAATATTTTTCAACTCATTTAAAATAATAATTATAAATATTTATAAGACACATTAAATTTAGTCTAAATTAAAAAATTATTATTAATAAGGTTAAAAATTTAATGTACCTTATAAATGGTTATCAACACATATCACTATTTTAAATGAGCTGAAGAATATTTCTTATAAACTGAATTAAAGAAATTTTTGTCTTTTTTTAAATTTAAATTGTTTGTTAATATTTTAGTCGAAGAAGATAGAATAAGAAACAGAAAATAAGAATTTTTAACAAATAAAGCTAAGATAAATGTAATCTGTATTTCATAACTAGCTTTTAATTTTTTTTTAAACAAAAAATGTTAATTGGTCGGTGGACAACTTTAGTTTGGCGATGCCTCTTGCCTTTCGTTCATTAATCTTTTTTTTTTTTTATTAATGGAGAAAAAATTTGATTATACAATTTATACGTGGCCAATAGGAGTTTGACATAATTTAATTATAAAATGTGCGAACTTTACGGAAGATGTCAGTGTGATTGCTGAGAGACGAGACAATCTTCAAGCAATTTAGAAACCAAGAAACATAGATCATAGTGGCCATAAATGGATTCATATTGGGCAAATGAATAAGAATATATATATTTTATAATAAGGTCCCAATAGAAGCAGGATTTTGAAGTACTATATAAAGGACAACCCAACGTGAGATTTTGTCTGAAATCGTCAGGCCTGCACTTAGTAAAATATTGCCAATTCTCTGCCCCCCCTCCGTGATTAGTCTGGATGTTGTTAGGATCCTAAGCTCCAAAGGTTTACCTAAATTAGAATCCAAGGTCTTGTTAATAGTTAGGCCTTTAATAATTTTATATTGGAACCTGCATTATATATGTTAAGGGTTAATGTCACAAAAGAGGTGATTTTGATTTCAAAAGAGAAACGGTTGTCACTGAATTGGTCCCATTGGATTCGAGCCAATAGATTAGGTCAAATCTGAAAGATTAGTATAATGTTATGATGATAAAATTCAATGATTTAACCAAATCAAAATACAGTCAGATTCAAAGCTTTTGAATCAAATGATAGTTAGGCACTTAATGTTATCATGTTGATATTACCACGTTATGACTTTAATTGTATTTGATAGTATATATCTTTTTCAATAGGCAAGAAAAACAAATAAATAAAAAAGAGAGAAAACGAATTACGACCGGCGGAGGATCTCCGATTCTCCACCACTATGTGATTGAGCTAACAGAAGTGGACCAGCTTGACACGTATAGGTGATTGCAGCCCATTTTCTGTAGCAAAAGCCCAGTCATGTTACAATTAATAGATTTTTGTTTTTAATTTATTAAAATGTCCAAAATGATGTCATTTTGAATATATTAACTTCTTTTAGACCCTTCTTACTAAAAAAAAATTAAAATATTTTTTACAATTATATAAAGTTGTTATTTATTTATTTATTTTAACGAAAATCTGAGGATTTCATTGATTAAAGATCACTAGTATAAAGCTCTGCAAAATCATAGTAAAATGCTATGAGATTACAAAGTCATAAATACAAACAAAATTCTTACAATTAAGTGTTATCTATGACTTTAATCTTCTGCTAACTCATGTATAAATACAATTAGAGAGCATATTTGATCCGAATAGACTAGATCTAAGACATAGATAACCAAATTTCATAAAAAAAATTATTTAATCAGCCTCAAGAGATAACCCCTGAATCCTTATTTTATGGTAAAAATTCACTTACTCTCATTAACTATCACCATTTTTTTTTTTTTTTTTGAAGTGAATCTTCATTCATTCAACTAAACAAAAGCGTGTATGCCTTCATAAATAAAATCAAAATATTATTCAATATAAATTTTATCCATTAATGTTTGGAGCACCTTCTTTACCAACCAGTGTGCCACTGTATTTACTTCTCTGGCCTTCTTATATGCATCACAACCAAATAATAAAAATTGTGTAAAACAATTTTCACATCTTCAATCAATGCACTGTATCACTACCATCTGAAGAATATGAACTATCACTCTTTAATCACCGTTGTCATTTGATTTTTTGATTGATTTAAAAGTTATGGGAATTTGGCATCATTAAAAAGTGCATGGAGTGGTACGTCCTGGAGACCAAACTTTCTTCGAGTCTTACAAAATTCACGTGCAGTAGAATCAGGAAAATCTCTCTGGGATTATACTGACTTCCATCTATTTTATATAATCTATAATCGTTGTACGCGAAAACGTGGATACGCTTAAACATGTTTGTATATTAGTGCCTCGAACAGTGACCAAATACTAATATTAAACACATTCGGAAAGCAAGGAAATTACCTAGTCCCTCAAAATGCCTCTTCAATTGATTTTGATTCACTTCAATTGCTTGAAGAGGAATGGGAGAGGAATTAAATTTCAGTTTTAGTCGTGCCATTTTGTTAGAATAATAATAAAATAATTAATAAAGAAAAAAAATATTGAAATGGAATAAAAATAAATAAATAAATAAAGATTTGGAAAGTTACAAGTAAGCCCCATTGAAATCCTCCATCATAAAAGCCCCATTAATTTTTTCAGTCTCTGCCCATCCACATGCATGACCCACTACTGGTGAGTGGTGACTATATGTATTTTGGGAGTGGACCAAATTTTGTATCAATCTCTAGCCCAATGTACTTGAAGAAGAGGTCCATACCCTTACAGTGTAGGCCTCCAATGTGGACTCTAATCAAAGATATCACGGCAAGAAACATGGGCAAGCTGACAAAACTTGCCCACCACAATCTCACACGCACCCCCATCAAAAGATTTTCCAAGATGCTTTGATGGGCCACAAAATCCTGTGTCAATTAATTGCTTCAAAACAAAGCCACGTGACCACCACGAATACAAGGGTCCCGAGTTGTTTTCTTTCTATATTACATACTAATACTATGATGTCAAATGGTAAGTTTATAAATTACTACCCATTCTCTTTTTAATCTATATATATATATATATATATATATATATATATATATGCCAAACCCAAAATATTGGTGTCTTAAAACGTAAAAAGAATCCAAACCTCAACATTTGCACATCTTCATTTTTAATATAAAGAAATGATGGGCCTAGTTGAAGCTCACGAAGTGCTTTCAAGCCCAACCATTCCCAGAAATCATGGTTGATCGAGGTTTGGCCCTTTAGGCCCATTAGCCGAGAATTCTCTAGTTACACAGGAACATTCCCCAACTACCAGGTGCTTAACCCACCAAATTACACGTGTAATCCCACTTACGAAGCCTGACATCTGAACCGTTAGATTTCTCCTGATGCCTTTTCAACTTTCACCCACTGTTCCTTAGTTGCTGTCCACGCGTCACTCATCAACTTTCTAATTTTTGAGCTTTTGAATCTCAACCGTCCCTTGTTTTCTTCCATTTTTCACTTATTTATTCCAATTAGCTGTGCATGTGTGATGTGTTAAGGCCTTGAATGGTCTGCTAAACAAAAAGACTACACTTACAAATAACCCAAAAGACAAGGGATCGGGCTTACATTCTGCAACTAATTTGCTTTATGGGTAGATGGCATGAGGTCATTGGCGGACGAGTCTTTAAAAAAAGCCAAGGTCTGTATTGGCTACTAGCAAAAATAATTAGGGTTGTGGTCACCTCACCTGCATACTGCACACATAGGAGGCTAAGGAGGTGAAGATGTAGGATCATGTGATTCACCTTTTGAGCTTGATTGGAAGGTCTTAATTAATTAACTCCATGTTAGCAATTGGAAGGTCCTTTGGAAAAATCTCAGCTCCTAAACACATTTAAACTACGATTTTTAATCCATCCGGCGGGCGGGCCCCAGACCAGACCAGCATTTATTTACACAACAATGCATCAACAAATCAAAAGGCACCCCAATATAAAACTTAATATATTTTCATATACTTTCATATACAAAAAGAGCCTTGGTCGTGCACTGGAAGAAACTTCCCAAAATGGAAAGAATCTAATTGATGAGTGAGCCAGAAGGACGGCCCACCACGTGCTATCTGAAACTACAGCCTTGCCTTAATTCAAAGCATGTGAAATATTATAATTGGTATTCTTTGTCTCAAAGCAGGAGAGTAAATTACATTTTGGGAAGAAAAAAAAATGAAAAAAGAAAAGAGGGTTGAGCCATACCCACAAATTCGGGACTACCTAGTTTGTGATATTTTAACATAATTAGTATATATGTTTTGGAATTGATTTACAATGTGTTGAGTTGTGCTGTCAGCTGTGAATTTCTTATAGTGTTAAAAATGCCACAATTTGATTTTAAAAAACAGCAATTTTTTTTAAAATAATCTGATTATCAGCCAAAAAAAACAATGATCAACGACAACTACATGGCCTGCAGTCGCTCATAATATTAATCTCAAAGTCGACAAACAACGTCATCAATTATTATATTGGTATCAGCGACGTTTGGTTGTAGGCCGATTTTAATTTTAATTTTTGTTAATCTCTTCTTTCTTTTTTTTTCCTGGACTTCAAATTAAGTTATTTGGTTGTACGTCTATGTAAAAAGATGGTATCTTTGCTGGACTTCAAATTGGGTTTGTATTAAAATAAAGGAAAAGGTAATATTCTTACGAACATATCTCTCAAGGGTTGGTTGTCTTAATGGTATTTAGTGGCAAAGTCATGAACAAGAGGTTGCCAAATGAACTGAAATTGTTCCAAGATGTTCTTTCAATTCGGCCGCAAGCAGTAATAAACGAAGTTAAACACTGCATGTCCAACGTAAATTAATAGGATGTTTCAACCATTTGCATTATATCTGGACCAAAAATGTGGTAAAGCATTTCAACTTCTTCTAATTATTATTCATTATTACGGGAAAGAAAGAAAAAAGAAAAAAGAAAAAAACTTATTGTGAATCAATATTAGAAAAAACAAATGCTTAATAGAAGGAAGTCAACATTTTTATTATGCGGCCAAAAAAATCAAAGAAGCATCCCAATTCATCTACAGGCCAGTATAAAAATAATAATTGATCAGCATCCCCATCAGTTCATATTCAAATGAACTTCCTTTGGCTTAATATGGTATTCTCATTAAAGCTTGGAACATCAGCAAATAGACAAACATCCAATACACCAAGCTTTGACAATCCACAATTGCTGCCTGTCTCAGTAATTGCCATTTAAAAAAAGAAAAAAAAAAATTAATAGATATAAGTATTCAACAAAATATAGCACTTGCAACTAACAAAGCATGCTTATATTAATATATAGGCTTAAAATTTTATCAAAATGGAAGTATACAAGAAAAAACTTTTCACTTTTAAAGTTTCTTAAAAATTATTTTTCTAAGCCAATGAAATATGGATTAAGAAAATGAACCTATGGGTCTATGACTTTACCTTTATAGCAGAGGAAGCATGACCAGGGGGCTTATGATCCGTTGAAGGTATTGTATTACTTGATAGGGCAGGGAGCCCTACATTGTAACACATGGCTCCATTAGGTTGATAAAGACCGTAATTCCTTTCTGATGTCGGTCCAGGCTTTAAATCTTCATTGAATAAAGCAAATAAATAAACTTCAAGCCTCATATTAGGCCTCAAAGGTGTCCCTTCATTTTCCAATTGTCGTCTCACTAAGTTCCTATTGTAAATGGCAGCATTTTCTAAGGTTGCACCAATTTCATCAGGGTCCCCTTTTGATGGCCAACCAGTCTCAGAAACCTGAACCTCTATTGCACCAAAGCCCATTCTAGCAATAGCATATATGACTGCATCAACTTGAGCATACAACATGTTATCATATTGTAGCTTGCTGTACGGGTCTATGATTCTTATTGTAGGACGAAACAAAACATAATCCAAAGAAATCTTATTTGGACTACCCCCCTTATACACGAAAGATGGATAGGCATTGATCCAAAAGGGAGATTTGGTGTTTGACAAGAACTTTAAAAGTTCTATCACAATGCTATAAATGTTGGTTTTGAAACTTCCGGCTGAAGGTGGATATGACTCTTCAAGAATCTCTAGAGAATTGGGAGTAGAGACTTTAATGTACGAGTCTAAGCCTAATTGGAGTAAAGCACCATGAATGTTTACCATGGCTGGGACAAGATATGGCAATAGGATATTATCTTGAAGGGTGAAAATCACATTTCCTACTGCTATCCCCATAATTCTAGTGGTAGGAAAATACGGCTTAATGTGAGTGGTTACCCATTGAAGGGCCTGTACTGGGTTTATTAACTGAGGAAGCAACTCGTTTTCGATCGTAACTACCAATTCAATGTTGGAATTGGCGAATGCGGTCAAAACTTGTGGATTAGTGTCGTAAATCCTTGTTTTTGAGATATTAAGATATGTAAGTAAATTGAGTACCTTCTCGGGTGAGAGCAAATTATCGCCCACTCGACCATAGTTTATTCCTAGTGAATTGACTTCTAAAAAGCCGAACTCTGTAGAAACACAAGCCATGAGAACAATTAGTGCTTCATAACTAATGATTAGAAAATGCCAAATGAAAATTAATAGATTAATCAGTCTAGAGCAACCAATTGGGTATGAAATAATGGTACAAAACATAAAAACAAAAACAACCACAAAGTAAAAACAATAAGCATACCTGAGAAATAAAGAGAAAACATAATGAACATACGGATAATGACGACTCTATAGCTAGTACCATTAAAGATTGCCATTGAGATCAGAGAGACGGACGAATTTTGAACAAGACATAAGCAAAACCCGAATGTATGTGAGATCGAGTGTGTGAGGGAGAGAGAGGGGGGGCTCTGAGAGGATGGCTTGCAAGCAAAATAAATTTCAGACAAGGATATACAAAATGATGAATGAGCTAGAGTAGTTTATATAGACATGCAAAGTATCAAATTCATACTTTATTTATTATTTTTTTCATGGACCGTAATCTTAAAGCTGAAGTACTCGGCAACTATCAATGCATGGGTCTCTTGTTTAACCAATTAAGTCACTGTATTGAATATTGATTATTATCAAGTGTACGTAGAGTGATTTGTATGCACCATACAAAATAAAAAACTACCTATTTTGGCATGTAGTATCAAGATATAATTGAATATCTGCACCATCCACTGCATTAAAATTTGAAGTTTGAACCCAAATAAAAAAATTTAAATTTTTTTTAAAAAAGCTATAATTTGGATTAACATGGAAAAAGTAACAAAATGATACATATATGAAAAAAGTAGTTAGGACTAACTTAAATTTTTTTTTTTTCATATATAATTTGAAAACTACTATAAAAGCTTAATTTACCTGAGCCACAAAATTATCACAAGGGACCAGCCAAGAAGAAAAAAAAGAAACTAGTTATATATCATGTAATGTGTTATATATGTTTTGGACGGATGGTTTCGGAGTTTGGCTTTTAACGTCCGAAACATACTTGAACAGGCAAATGAGGTGCACGTGAGATCCCTCTTTGGCCCACTGCTAGTATCTCTCATGATTGAGCTTGTTTTCCATACAACAGGTATAATAAATTAGAGAAATGAGCTTATAACTCAGCTTTTCTATATAATCGAGGTTAGCAATTGGTGGTACTTGAAAGCAAATAAAGTATCAACATATCATGGAAGATAAAGAAAATGAAAGGTCACGATTGTGGGGCCTCATGACATCAACAACACTGGATAATCTCCTAGCTAGCTAGCTTTATTTGCAGTGGGAGTACGGGGATCTCTCTCTCCCTCCCTGCCCTTTCTGAATTCGATCTGATCTTCAATTTTGTTTGTTTTTCTTTTCCTTTCCTTTATGTTTGAATAGCTTTTTAATCCTTACAAGTTCCTTTGACAGGGTTGTTCCTTAAACGCTTGGGAATCTAACACACACACACACACATATGTGTGTGTGCGCTTTTTTCTGACCAAAAAAAAAGTGTGCTTGTTCCTTATGTTTTGGACGGATGGTTTCCAAGTTTGGCTTTTAACGTCCAAAACATTCTTGAATAGGCATATGAGGTGCTTGCGTGGGAATTGGGATCACCTAAAATAGGAAAAAGTTAACGCACGTCTTGAATCTGTTAAGAGTATTGTGGTCAATCCAGAACAAACAGACAACTCTAGTCCCACGTGAAGACTTTAACAAACAATTAAAGATACATCTTAATTTTAAGACTGTATATGCAAATATATTTTACCTTTAGCCATTTTGGTTGTGAAACCTTTTAAAACCATCTTTAATTACCAAATTAGTAAAAGCATGGAGACAGGAGAGAGTGATAGAGTATATAATGCGTTTTGCTTTTAACTCTATTCTCGTGAATTTTGCTGCTCCTGTTGAGCTGGCCCTCCTATCTCTCTCTCTCTCTCTTTCTTTCTCTCCTTTGAGGTGGAATTAATTGAATATCTGCAGCATTTTTTGGTTATTAATATTAGAAATCATACTTCTATTTCATTTCAATATATTATATTGGACTACTGTGATAATATTTTTTAGTTTTTAGATAAGCTAATAATAATAATAATAAAAAGGCATGCAAAAGTTGTATACATAAAACCCTGTTGTCCTAATAAATAAATAGAAAAAATTTATATTTTGAGGATTAATGTGTACACATGTTAAGTATAACACATACATGTCCCATATATCTAGTTGAAGGCTTGAAGCCCATCGTACATGCATGCATGAGTGGATTTTGAATCGATGGTTGCCATGTGAATTGGTGTACTTGGTTTCGAGGGTTCAATTAAGGCCACAGTGAGAGTAACATACATGGAAGGTTGTTTTTGCCATTTCACGGGGGAAGAGAGGAGCAATAATTTCGCTCTCGCTTTACTTGGCTTGCCAGTTGCCAACTCTTGGTCTACTGTGAAAGAGAAAGAGTGGGTGTACGCATGCAATGCATAATTGATTTTTTGGCTTTATTTGGAACAACCGTGGGCTAGCGGTTTTGTGGAAGAATCTATCCTAATACGGATAAATTTTGCCTTTTTCTGACTGTTGAGAAGGGAAATATAATTGACCACAAAAAAACCAAACAAGTAGTGCTGGCCTGGCTGTGTGAATTATATATTGATGGCATGGATTTACCTAAATTACCCTGCTTTTTCATTTCTCGAAAGCATTTTTTTTTTTTTGTTTTTTGTTTTTTGTTTTTTGTTTTTTGTTTTATATTTTAACCAAGAATCATATATTATACATTTTGACTACGTTATCCAAGTCGTTTAATTTTTTTAATAATATAATATTACATACATCATAAAAAATAATGTCGCTTAATTAACCACCATTAATTATTTTCCATACAACTGGTATAATAAATTAGACAAATGAGCTTATAACTCAGCTTTTCTATTTAATCGAGATTAGCAATTAAATTGGCGTTGGTGGTACTTGAAAGCAAATAAAGGATCAACATATCATGGAAGATAAAGAAAATGAAAGGTCACTATCGATCGTGGGGCCTCATGACATCAACAACACTGGATAATCTCCTAGATAGCTTTGTTTGCAGTGGAAGTATGGGGATCTCTCTCTCTGTCTCTCTCTCCCTGCCCTTTCTGATCTCCAATTTTGTTTGTTTTTCTTTTCTTTTCTTTTCCTTTATGTTTTGGAACCACACTGCGCAGGTCGCAATCTTATAGAGTCGACAATACGACAAGGCTATAGCTGTGAGGTCGACCCCAATTATACTTCTGACAATCCACGACGATGGTGGTAAAAAAGCAGGTCACAGTACGTTTCTTGCGATAAGCCGGATCCAAAAATAAATAGCTTTTTAATCCTTCTTGTAAAAGCTCCTTTGACAGGGTTGTTCCTTAAACGTTTGGGAATCTAACATAGTGTTTTACTGACAAAAAGAAGAAGTGTGCTTGTTCCGTGTATATATGGTCCTTTTTTTCGCATGCAGGCGCTTCTTCTGCCTTTTCTGATCTCTCATGAATCATAATTATTGCAAATGGTTGAAACACCACCATTCTTAAATCATCTTGGTGTGTATGTGCGAGGATCTTATTCATGACCCTGCTAGAAGGCTAGCCTTGTAATTTTAATCTGTTGGTGTTCATTATTATCCACGTGGTGTGGTTCAAAGTGACTTTACAGAGATAATTTGCTTTTTTCTTATATTGGAAGATAGAGACAACACAACCACATGGCTGCTTTGATAAAGTGACTATAATTGTCCAAATCTTATCAACCCAGGTTGAACACACCAAACACAAATGTTCGATCTAGATATACTTAATCAGCAGTTTTATAATATATATATAACTTGATCTTTGATCTGAATTTTTCATATGATTCTATCCGGCCCTAAATAGAGGGTGGGACCGTGGGGGCCTGGGAGGGGGGACATTCATCCAAAAGATCAACGTCCTAGCAGTACTATATATCTCTCCACATCCTCTCAAACCTCTCAAAACCCCCCTCTTTGTTTTGCACTCTCTCTCTCTCTCTCTCTCACACACACACAGACTCTCAGAAACATCATGGAGTTCTTTTGTAGCCATTTTGGCCAGTACTGCTCATCAACAATGCTATTGCTGATAATATTGTTGCACTTGCTTCCCTTAACTACCATGGACTCCTCCTCCCCCAGTTTCATATCTGCAGAGATCTTCCCACAGACCGTAGGGCATGGATCATATTTTACTGAGATAGAAGTGGGCACCCCTCCGGTCAGCCAGTTTATGGTTATACACACCGGGAGCGACACTACATGGTTTCAATGTAAACCATGTGATTGTGACCAAACGCCGGGCCTCGGATTCGACCCTCTCAATTCCACTTCCTTTTCCGTAGTACCTTGTGCCTCCAACGCCTGTAATCACCTCCGTCAACACGGTTGCAACAACAACAGTCAATGTCAGTACGAGGTGGACTACCTAGAAGGCTACTCCACGAACGGCTCGCTTGTGCTCGAAACACTCACGTTTGGAAGCACTGCCATTCCGAGTGTTTTTTGTGGGTGCGGGCACTCAAACTATGGCATGGTGGCTGGAAGCAACGGTTTTGTGGGCCTTGGAGGTGGGCCATTGTCATTGCCGACTCAGCTTCGGCTTCGTGGATTGGCCGACATCTTCAATTATTGCTTGCCGGGTTTGTTTGGAGGGCCAGCGGGTTGGTTGAATTTTAGCCATCCAGGTGCAGTGATACCTGCGGGAACTGCGTGGATCCCCTTGCTCCGCAACCCAAAAACACCGGCTTTTTATTATGTCGGCCTCTCGGGTCTTGGGGTTGGAGACGTTCGACTGCCCATCCCTGAAAACAGTTTCAAAATGACAAAACAAGGCATGGGAGGAGTGATTATAGATTCAGGTACAATATTTACCAAACTACCCAAGCCTATTTACGAGGTTTTTCGCAACGCTTACATTGCAAAAACTATAAATCTTCCTCGGGCCCCCATGAGCCCCTTGTTTGACACGTGCTACAACCTATCCGGGTTAGAACTGATTCAGGTTCCAAACGTGTCATTCTTCTTTACTGCCGGACCGATCCTAACATTGAAAATAAGGAATATTTTAGTTGAACATGAGAGTTATATTGGTGAGCGCATTTTCTGTTTTGCGTTTGTCCCAACCAATAATCGTAGATCCATTATTGGGAACACTCAACTCATCGGAATTCAGACTTCCTTCGATACAACGGCTGGGTACGTGGGATTTGGTCCAAACATTTGTAGTCCACCAGAAGATTCTCCTCATTGTCATGGACATTGGCCTCCTAGGAGTATAGGAATGGAGAATTATATTACCCCAAATCCATTATTACTTGTATGTTTGTTTACATGTTTTTATTTATTAATAAATACAAGTGTTTGATCAAAGCTTGTAATTAAATAAAAATTACCAAACATGTGTCCGTAATCTTTCACATGCATCTTAAGGATCCACTTCCTTATTAAATAAAAATTACGAACGACGCTGAGCATGTATGCTGCATGTACTTCTATTTCGAGCATATAGAGCATCCTTAATTTGTGAGTGATTTTATTAACTTTCCCCTCTCTCTCTCTCTCTCTTAACTCATCCTCTGATTCTATCACATGGTTCGGTTGTTGTGAGGGTTTCGAGGAGAAGAATTTTATTTATTTACCGGAGAAATACCGTATATCTTACTATATATAGACTCAAATTATTTTAAGCAAGTCAATTTTCATCCAAACTCAATAAATTAACGAGCATTTTTCATGCATGCCCATCACATATATGATATATGTAACAATATTTTCTTTCGGCCTCAAGCAGTAATTAACGAAGTTCAGCGACAATTGGATGTTCCAACCATTTACATTACAGCTTTACCAAAAAGTATACATGGCATATATAAAAGATTAATCAGTTTTGGATGGACCTCCTCCATAAAGCTGCCTCTCTCAAACAAAAATCAATTAATAGGAAGACAATTCGCATGCGCGCACTATCATATAATAATTAATGTTGGTGCAAAGATTATCAAAATCGAAAATGAATTAACGTTGTTTAACCTTGGGATCGATAATATGGTAAAGTATTTGGAATTCTTCTAATTAATTACTCATTAAGAGGAAAAAAAAAAAACTTATTGTGAATCAATATTATTAGAAGAAAATGCTTAATCCAAGGAAGTTAATTTCTTGGGTCGTGATTCACAGCATGCCGGCGTGCTCAGACAATTTTTTTTTTTTTTTTTTTTTAATATAAAAAAAAAAAAAAAAAAAAAATTGGCCAGCGTGCTTTATCTTTACCGTAATTTCTTTATTAGCTGGCAGAAAAAGTACATGAACATGACCTTTTTTTTATTTTTTTGATGAATAACATGAACATGACCTTATCAACCATATATTCACTTTTAATCTATTAGGAGGACAAGAGGATATGCAAACTAATTAAGATAACTCCTACAACGTCCCTAGTAGGGTCAAGGTAGTTTATCACTTCCATAACATTGATATATAATTATTTTATTCGGTTTTATTTGTAAACACCATCTCTCTTATAGTTTATTTGGGAGTACTTTCATTAACCTTCAGAGTCGTTTCTCCTTTTCTGTAGCAGATGCAGGTATCTTGCGGGCCACAAACTCTATAAGATCGATGGACAATTCTTTAAAAGTATAAGACAATCAACATCGGAATGGCAATGAATTGTAGCTGCCTCAGCTCTTGGTACCATGGAGAATCATACACCTGTTATCAGTATTTCATTAGTCACTATGATCATATAAAACAAAACAAAAAACAATTTGGTTAAGAGAGATAAAGATTATCTTATTATAAATAAATAAAATAAAGATATTGGGTTATTAGAGAGAAAGGCTATCAAAAAGGCTATCAAAAAAGCCATTTTGAAAGAAATCTTTGCCATCGTCTTCTAAATATTGATGTTGGAGAGTTTGTGATATTTGATGACCTGAGAATATTTTTTGCTTACTAATTAATAATAGTTCAACTCCTTACTTTTTTTTTTTTGAGAAAAAAATAATATTTTATTATTATTTTTTGTTATTTTTTGGTCCACGTTAGTCTGGGTAGAAAAACAAAAACAGAGAGAAACGTATTGGGTCGAAAAAAAAGAAAGAGAGAAGATGGATGAGAGTTAACGAAATTAATTGCTTTTTTTTTTTCTTCTTTTGTCCACATTAGCTAGTCTAATTAAGGGGTAGTTTGCCTTGGAAAATCTCAGCCCTCAAACGAAATTACCGTAGATAATTTGGTTTACCGCATGGAAGCCAAGTCCTTCGATTAAATGCTAACATGATAAATGTTTCAAGAAAAATCGATAATATTAAATAAGAGAATCAAACAATATTAAAGCTATTCTTGAATATTGGACTAAATGCTTACAAGATTTTTTTTTTTTTTTTAGAATAATAGTAGCACTCCATTCTCAGAACCAATCAAACCAATCAACTGGAAAGAGCAGTTTGCTCTGAAACAAGAATCGTAAAAATACATTCTGGTGGTTCTTCAAGCCACACCCTGACCATAATCTGTTTTGTAGCTAAACGAGCCAGCATGTTAGCAGCCTGGTTGACCTCCCTTCGAACATAAGCCATTTTCCAAAGGGGAAAGTCTAGTAATGCCGATTTTATATCAGCCACTAGATGTCCCCTTCGATTCCAATCTGATTCCCTAGAATTCACCGCGTCAACCACTATCTTCGCGTTTCCCTCCAGATAAATCTGCATAAACCCCATCTCATGACATGGTAATTGGATGGCTAAATGTTAATACCTTTCTAATATAACTAATGAAATTAAAAATTTGTTTTTAGTTTTAAAAAAATATATTTTGACGAGATAGTAATTAAGTAAGGCAGAAATTATTTTGTATTTTGTGTATTTTATTTTTTAATTTAAATTGTTTGTTAATATTTTTGTTGTAAGAAGATAGAATAAAAAAATAGAAAACAAGATTTTTTAACAAATAAAGCTAAGATAAGCAATTTAGAAACCAAGAAACATATATAGATCATGGTGGCCATAAATGGATTGATATTGGGCAAATGAATAAGAATCTATCATACAATAAATAGAAGCGATATTCTGCAGTGTATAAAAGACAACCCAACGTGTGATTTTGTCTGAAATCGTCTAGCATGCACTTGGTAAAATATTTGCCAATTCTCTGCCCCCTCCATGATTAGTCTGGATGTTGTTAGGATCCTAAGTACCAAAGGTTTACCTAAATTTGTATCCAATAATTTTAGGTTTTTGTTAATAAATAGGCCTTTAATAATCAGTATGGGAACAAATATTATGTTAAGGGTTCAATCACATAAGAAGCTATCAAAAAACTGAAATTGTCAAAAGAGAAACAGTTGCCACTGGGTTGGAACAAAATAGATTAAACTGTTGTAAACGTCAAGTCGAAAAGGTTAGTATCATGTTATGATGGTAAAGGTCAATGATTTAACCAAATCAAAATACAAACAGATTCAAAACTTTTGAATCAAATGATAGTTAGGCCCTTAATGTTATTGTGTTGATATTACCACGTTATTACTTTAATTGTATTGGATAGTATATATCTTTTTCAATAGGCAAGAAAAACAAATAAATAAAAAAGAGAGAAAACGAATTACGACTGGCGGAGGATCTTCCTCCACGGCACCACTATCTGATTGAGCTAACAGAAGTGGACCAGCTTGACACATATAGGTGATTGCAGCCCATTATCTGTAGCAAAAGCCCGATAGATATTTGTTTTAAAATTCACTTGCTCTCATTAACTATCACTACTTTTTCTTTTCATTTTTAGTGTCTCTAAATATAAAAAAATTGCAATGGTAGATTTTGATTTTTCAGCTCCTTTCTTTCTTTTTGGTTTTTGAAGTTAGTCTTCATTCATTCAACTAAACGCTTTGCAATAGTGTAGGTGTATAACTTAATGAATAAAATCATAATATTCTTCTATCCAAATTTTCTTTGTTAATATTTGGGGCATTTCTTTTGCTAAAAAGTGTGGTACCATATTTACTTCTCTTCTTCTATGCATCACAACCTAAGAATGAAAACTGTGTAAAACAATATCCGTATTGTATCTATAACTCAATTAGTCTTCCGTCTGAAAAACATGAACAATCTCTCTTTAATCACCGGTGGCAAAGTCATGAACAAGATGTTGGCAAAGGAACTGCAATTGTTTCAAGATGTTCTTTCGGCCACAAGCAGTAATTAACGAAGTTAAACAATAATGTTCAGCGACAATTGGATGTTCCGACCATTTACATTATATCTTTACCAAAAATTATATATGGCATATATAAAAAGATTAATCAGACTCCATAACGCTACCCCTATGAAACAGAAAGCAATTAATAGAAAGACAATTTGCATGCGCTAGTAATATATATGATAATTAAAGTTGGTGCAAAATTTGTCAAAATTGAAAATGAAAGTTGTTTCACACTTAGGATAATGTGGTAAAGTATTTCGAATTCTACTAATTACTCATTAAGAGGAACAAAAAAAAAAAAATTATTGTGAATCAATATTATTAGAAGAAAATGCTTAATCCAAGGAAGTTAACTTCTTTATTAGCTGGCAGAAAAAGTACATGAACATGCCCTTATCAGCCATATATTCACTTTTAATTTATTAGGAGGACAAGAGGAGATGTAAACTAATTAATATAACTCCTACAACATCCCGAGTAGGGTCACGGTAGTTTATCACTTCCATAACATTGATAAATAATTATTTTATTCGGTTTTATTTGTAAACACCATCTCTCTTATAGTTTATTTGGGAGTACTTTCATTAACCTTCAGAGTCGTTTCTCCTTTTCTGTAGCAGATGCAGGTATCTTGTGGGCCACAAATTCTATAGGAAGAGGGTGGACAACTCTTCATAAGTATAAGACAATCAACATCGGAATGACAATGAATTGTAGCTGCCTCTGCTCTTGGTACCATGGAGAATGATACACCTGCTATCAGTATTTCATTAGTCACTATGATCATATAAAACAAAACAAAAACAATTTGGTTAAGAGAGATAAAGATTATCTTATTAAAAATAAAAAATAAAGAGATTGGGTTATTAGAGAGAAAGACTAACAAGTTGCAACAAAAAAGGCAATCAAAAAAGCCATTTTGAAAGAAATCTTCTCCATCGTGTTCTTAATATATAGTACTGATGTTGGAGAGTTTGTGATATTTGATGACTTGAGAATGCTATTTGCTTACTAATAATAGTTCAACTCCTTACTTAATATTTATAGTGTGTCAGATTTTAATTTTTAAGGCAAAGAAAAGCGAAAAATGGAAGGTTCAATTAATTTAGAATCTATAGACATTCATAATCGAATTAAATACAATTCACACGTTCAATGGATCACTCGCTTTTATTTAAGGAAAGAAATCATTTTCTTTTGCCCATTTGTAGAGAAGGGAAATTATTTCATTGTAAAGTAATTAATGACCCTTCTTTTGTATAAAAGAATTCTTTTTTGTGTATAGTACCAATTTCTTTTTTTTCTTTTTTTAAGGAAACTATTTCTTCTCTTTGTAAATAAAGAAAATCCAAATGGTCAAAATGAGGAGATAACGTATTATATATATATATATATATATATATATATAAAGCAAACATATTTATTGTACTTTTAAAAAGTAAAAAAACAAAAATACTCTTCCAACATAACTAACTAGATATTATCAATACGAGAGGATCTTGCATTTTTTTTTTCTTCCATTTTTAAAGGAGCTTTCATTTGCTGTACCTAATCATTGTGATTGCACTACAAAAGCTACACTCGGCCGAAAGAACTCAACAAAATCATCCAAGAACTTCCAAACCACACTACACTACAAACGGCTACTTCAATAAGCCAATTCAAAAGCTACAATCTTTCTTCAACCCAGAAATCCTACCCAAGTTTGCCTTTTAATTTCTTTCCTTTTTTAATGAGTTTATTAGGTCATGAGCCTTTATGGGTCTATTATGTTAGTGGATCCCTTAGTTGTAATGGGTTTTTCTTGTGTTTGAGTGATCTTTTTGGGTATTGAGGAATGGATGCTCCGGAATGTAATGGATATATAATAGTGGCCTTTTAAAACGATATTTAACCAAATTAGTAAAAGCATGGAGACAGGATATAGTGAGAAAGCAGATAATGCATTTTACTTTTGACTCCATTCCCATGAGTTTTGCTGCTCCTGCTGATACCTCTAACATGATCCCTCTGATCTCTCTCGCACGTTTAGAAGAAATTTATATTTTGAGGATTAATGTGTACACATGTTAGGTTTAACACATACATGTCCCATATATCCAGTTGAAGCTAGCCCATCATACTTGCATGATGCATGCATAAGAGTGAATTTTGGATCCATCGTTGCCATGTGAATTGGTGTACAGGTTTTCAGGGTTCAATTGAGGCCATAGTGAGAGAGCAACATATATGGAAGGTTGTTTTTGTCATTTCAGGGGGAAGATATTTATCAACATATAGTGAGAGCAACATGTAAAGACGATTAATTTTGGACTCATCCTTATATTATAGGGAAAGAGCAATGGAAATGTTGGGGCAAATTTAATTTCTGTAGAAAGGGTAATGCTTCACGTGGATCATTGAAAGCTGAAGAAAAAGAAAACATTTGAAACTGAAATATGCCTTTTTAACTTGGAGAATTGTGGGGAAACGGATCCTCACAAATTCCGGTTTAGCATTCTAATATTTTATATCATATACCCATTACCTTTTACTGTTGCAATTCTTCAAATTGTGGGGGAAACAGATCTTCTCCATTTCAAATGAAATTGAGAATATCTATTTAGTACATTTAGGAGGACAAATTTGTCCAAAAAATTTGCTCCAAAAAAAACAAGGACAATATTGACCTCAAGAGGATCATTTTCCCAAATTTGGGGCATTTGGGAACAGTTAGGCTATGGTAGATTGTGATATATTGGATGCTTAGCTAATTGTGTGAAATTAATGTATTGGGCCTTGTGGCCATGCAATATGTGGGTACCGAAAGGCTTACATTTCTATTTGAAGTGATTTTAGTTTTGGAAGTATAATTTCCTATTGGGGGTATGGCCGAACGGGTGTTTGTATTTCATTAGTCACTATGGACATATTAAAAAAAAAAAAAAACTATTGTTAAGAGAGATAAAAGACTATTATATAAAACAAAACCAAAGAATAGTAGGGTTATTGGAGACAAAGACTAACAAGATGCAAAAAATAATACGACTAAAAAAGTCATTTTGAAAGAAGTCTTCTCCATCGCCTTTTTTTTTTTTTTTTATAAATTTTTTTTGAAAACGATTGATAACTTCTCATTGATATAGATTATAGAATGGAGCTAGGGTAAGTTCCATCAACAATCAAAAGATAGAGCTAGTTTCTACATCGCCCTCTGATTATTGATGTTAGAAAGTTTGTGATTGAAGACTTGAGAATTTTACTTGGTTGTTGATAGTATTTCAACTCTTTACTCAATATTATATAGTGTATCAGATTTTAATCTTAAAGGCAAGGAAAAACCAAAAATGGAAATTCCAATTAATGTAGAATCTAAAGACATTGATAATCTAATTAAATACAATTCATACCTACAATAATTGTATTTAATTAGATTTTGAATGTCTTTAGATTCTAAATTAATTGGACCTTCCAATTTTGGCTTTTCCTTGCCTTTAAAATAAGGGAAATTTCAGTTTCAGTCGTGCCAGTGGAGCAAGTTCCAATTCGGCCGAACGTCAGTCTCTGCCCTTCCACATCTGACATCACCCACTATTGGATTGGTGACTAGTGTAATAGTGTCACCTACGAACCATATATATGCGCAGTATTTTGGGAGTGGACCAAATTTTGTATCAATCTCCTAGCCCAATGTACTTTGAAATGAGGTTCAAACCCTTACACTAGGCCTCCAATGTGGACTCTAATCAAAGATACCACGGCAAGAAACATGGGCAAGCTCACAAAACTCCATGATCAATTAATTGCTTCAAAACAAACCCACGTGACCACCATGAATACAAGGGTCCCAAGACTATGATGTCAAATGGTAAGTTTAACAAAAATTATTAACCATTCTCTTTTTAACCTAACATATATGTGCCAAACCCAAAATATTGCTCGCGAAATGCTTTCAAGCCCAACCATTCCCGGAAATCATGGTTGGTTGAGGTTTGGCCCTTTAGGCCCATTAGCCGATAATTCTCTAGTTGAGAATAACCAAACTTCCTAATCTTTTGGGCCAACTATAGCAGATCAAGTAGCTCACACTGTTCAACTACCAGGTGCTTAACCCACCAAATTACACGTGTAATCCCACTTACGCAGCCTCACATCTGAACCGTTAGATTTCTCCTGATGCCTTTCACCCACTGTTCCTTAGTGCTCTCCACGCGTCACTCATGCTCTTTCTAATTTTTGAGCTTTTGAATCTCAACCGTCCATTGTTTTCTTCCATTTTTCGCTTATTTCATTCCAATTAGCTGTGCATGTGTGATGTGTCAGGGCTTCGAATGGTCTGCTAAACAAAATGACTACACTAACAAATAACCCAAAGGCAAATGCTTTTATGCATTGTAGCAAACCTCGCTCTAACCCAAAAGGAAAGGATCATTTTGCAACTAATTTGCTTTATGGGTAGGTGGCATGAGGTCATTATTGGTGGGCAAGTCCTTAAAAAAAAAAAACCAAGGTCTCTCTTGGATAGCTTCTAGCAAAGATAATTAGGTCTATATATGTTAGATCTTCTGGATACCAAGTTAACGTCGGAAACTTTAGGTTTGGTATCATGTCTAGTTTTGTTTCTGAAGAGATAAGATTAAGATAAATCATCGACGCGATGTTTTATTTACTTTCTATATATTCAATGACACGATGAAATATCTAGGATCATGCATGTCATTCACCTTTCGAGCTTGATAACTAACAAAGAACATTACAGCATCAAACGCTACTAGTCAACACCAGAAACAGATCTCCACAAATATTTAATTAACTCCAGCGTTAGCAATTGAAAGGTCTTTTGAAAAGCTCTCAGCTCCTAAACACATGCATTTAAATTTTAAACTACATTTTTTAATCCATCCGGCGGAAGGCCCATTGGTCTCGCACGGAAGAAACTTTCCAAAAATGGAAAGAATCTATTTGATGAGTGAGTGAGCAAGAAGGAATTATTTCATACAAAAGAAGGTTCATTAATTACTTTACACTGAAATAATTAATTTTCTTTTACAAATGGACATAAACGAAATCCCATTTTGTTTTGATGAACTTTTTTTTTTTTTTTTAGTTTTGTTTCATATGATAGTCTTGTATCTCTCCTACCCTGATACCCATAGTATTTGTTTTTTTTTTTTTTTTTAATATAATGAAATACTAATTGCAGGTGTGTTGGGAGATAAAGTGATTATGGAATTTTTACTCAGAGTACATTAATATACATAATTGAAAACAATTCTATCCCAAAAGCCTAAGCTAATGGGTTAAGGTCCACTTAAATATATTGACTACTATTTTCTTTTATATTTTCTCAATGTGGAACACTCACAAGTGCACTCACAACAAGGTGTATCATTCTCAATGGTACCAAGAGCTGAGGCAGCTCTAGGTCATTGTCGTCGCGATATTGATTGTGCATGGATAAAATGACGGTATGAAAAAGCTTGTGGAAGAGATGGTACGTACATTTGTCTGCATAGGAAAAGAATAAGCTACTCCAAATGTTAAAGAAATTACATCTCGATTCAACTAAAGATGGTACTCATAAATAAAACCAAAAAATAAAGAAGAAAATAAGTATATATCAATGTTATGGAAGTGATGGACCACCTCCACTCAACTAGGGGTGTCGTAGGAGTTATCTTTGCATCTCTTCCTATATATATATTCTCGTAATTAGGACTCTACCACATTATCGTGAGTATGAAACAACTTCTACAAAACATGGGTAGCCTGAATCAATTAGTAGGCTTTCTGTTTAATTTAACATGTTTATGATCCTAAATATTGAAACTAACCAAGTTGCTACACCATATTAAAAACATGGTATGATCAAAGCTTCTTGCTTAAGTAGCATATGCAAGTTTTGCCATATTTTGCTATTTTGTCTGTAACCATTTAAAGGCCTAATCGGATGGTTGCCAGTCAACCACCCCTCCAAGTTTTTATTTTATTTGATTTTAAATTTAAATTATTTTGAATTTTTTATTTATTCTTTTTTTTTTTTGGGTATATATAAATATTTTTTGATATAAATTATTATTTTTTATTTTATAAATGAAAAAGTGATGTGTGAATAGTGCAGCGTCGCCTTATAAAAGGGGATATGTGAATAGTAGCGTGTCCCCTTCTATAAGGTGGCATCTTTTACGAAAATGCCTTTAACTATGGATGCTTGAACAGTAAACGTTCATATTCCCTTTTAAAAAGTAACATTTTTTTGGTAAAAAAAAAAAAAAAGTCTATATTAAGGAGTCACTATTTGAACTTTTTTTTTTTTTTTTTTGGTAGTTTGTGAATTTCTTATAGCGTTAAAAATACCACAATTTGATATTAAAAAACAGCAATTTTTTTAAAAAATAGTAATAAAATAAAAAAAATAAATAAATAAAAACATGATTATCAGCGACAAAAAACAATGATCAATTACAGGACAATTTCAGTGCTAATGTGGTTGTGGATGGAAGCACTGTCAACCTAGGGTTTATGGGATACTGCTGGTAATTATATAACCATCCATTTATGATTTCCTGGATTTGCTCTTCGGCTTTTTTTTTTTTTTTTTTAGAGGTTTTGATTAGTGATCTCTTGGACAGGTCAGGAGGATTACAATAGATAATTAAGACCCTTGAGCTATCGAGGTGCATATGTCTTTATACTTGCTTTCTCTCTCATATGCAAGGCCAGCTATGAAAATGTTGCGAAAAAGGTTTAATTTTTGGAATAAAATTCTTTCTCTCTCTCCCATTTCTTTAGGAAATGTGGTATTGTCTATCTAGGATGTCTGCATTTGTGTGAGCTAATAAATTGTTTGTTGTTTTACTGTCTGTTTCAGCTAATAAATAACCGAGGTGAATATTTGGTCCTGTGGAGTGATCTTATACGTTCTTCTCACTAGGTATCTTCCATTTCAAGATGAGATTTAGATGAACATATACACTTAATTTGTTTTTGATTTAGTAGCAGATATGCACTAGAAAGCATTGTTTATGTTTTTTTTTTTTTTTTTTTGTGTATTATTTAATTAACTGTCCCTCTCACCCAACCACAAAAGCCACTGTTTGATTCCTCCAAGCCTGTTTCCAGCTTCAATAGTATACTCACAAATGCAACCTTTTGACACTATAACACAAATCACAATTAAATTTTGAAGTTTTTTAATCTAATAATAATTTTTATTACTATATCAAAAAATATTAGTAAAAAATAAACCAATTACTAATGAATATTATAACTACATCTCCATATAATGATGTAGTGTATAATATTTCTTTAGAAAAAAAAAAAAAAAGTTAAAAGACATTAAGATAAGAACTTGTTTTAATTCTTTTTCAAATTAGAGTAATTGGAAGCCATGCACATATCAAACTTGCCGCCACTAATCAAATTTACTGACACATCCAACTTCATTTAGATATATAGTGCCACTGATCAAATTTGCTGCCCTTAAGATTGAAAATGAAGGTTAGCTCAACAAACGAGATCCATTGCATTATTTTGGACGTAGAGTTGCATAAACTTGAAATTTTCTTGCCGGCCCCAATATTTCATTATCTTCATTTTTTCAAAGTACATCCATTTTGTTGTTGTTACTTTTTCAGGCCATGGGCTCATTTAATTAGCAACTCATTTAGTGCTTAAATATTACCATATATTGCCTGTGCTTACTTGAAAGTTGATGCCCTTGGATATGTTCAGATGTTAATTTGTGTATTTTCTTGTGCATCTAACTTTATTTATTAACCTTTTGAACTTAAGTCCATATTCATTTATTTAGTACAACTGATCAAACTTAATTCACGCTGTGGTTGATCTCAAGAACTAACATCCGTTGCTTTACTTAGAACTTTGAGGTGCCTTAGTCATGGAACCCATTTCAGGTCCCATCCCATCATCTGCATTCTTGGCATGTGCATCCTTGCTATGCTTTTGTTACATTATTGGGGCCGTGGGCTTTCATGTCTGGTGACTGAGAGTATTCTCTTGTGAGAACATAATTGTTTAGAAAAGAATATGATCTGAAGATTCTAATTACTCACCATTTCTATGGTATTTATTTCCTTTTCATGTCCTGTCCTCTTTTTAGAATCATCATGAATATTGTCTACTTACATGTCCACTGTTCTTTTTTAACCACAAATTCTATTGTGATTTTTTTAACTGCATGCAAGCCAAATCCACCAGAGGAGGTGCATCATGAGAAGTGGCAAAAAAGTGGGAGGCTATATAGATTACTTTATGCGGACAGAATCACGTATCATCCACTCTCACAACTCACAAGCAAGAGTCATGGCATCTCTCATCTCCCTCCTTACAGTACTCACTGTAGCACAACCTCCAACCACCAATACCCCTTACGAACCACCACCATTACTTCCACCTCCAAGTGTCCTAAGTTTTGCGGTAATTTTCCCCCAGACACTTGGAGTATATATTATAGAGATAGAAGTGGGTACCCCTTCTGTAAGCCAGCTTATGCTTATAGATACGGGGAGTGACGTTATATGGTTTCAATGTAAATCGTGTAATTGTTACCTAACCCTAGGCATATTTGACCTACTCGTTTCAACTTCCATTTTGGCGATGCCTTGTGACTCCACCGCCTGTAATTACCTTAACCAACACAGTTGCAACATGAGTCAATGTCAGTATGAGGTGGATTATTTGGATGGCTCTTTCACGAAAGGCATGCTTGTGCTTGAAACACTCAAGTCTGGAAGTATTGGCATTCAGAATGTGTTTTTTGGGTGCGGCCACTCAAACCATTTCTTGCCTGCAATTCACGGCTTGGTGGGCCTTGGAGGTGGGCCACTTTCATTGCCAACTCAGCTTCGGCTTCGTGGATTGGCGGGCATGTTCAGTTATTGTTTGAGGCTTGAGAGAACTACAGAGTAATAAGTACTTCCTTTTGGGTTGGGTAGCAAGGGGATCCATGCAGTTCCCGCATGTGGCACTGCACCTAGAACACTGAAATTCAACCAACCCAACGGCCCACCAACTGAACCGGTCAAACAATAATTGAACATGCCCGCCAATCCACGAAGCCGAAGCTGAGTTGACAATGAAAGTGGCCCACCTCCAAGGCCCACCAAGCCGTGAATTGCAAGCAAGAAATGGTTTGAGTGGCCGCACCCAAAAAACACATTATGAATGCCAATACTTCCAGACTTGAGTGTTTCAAGCACAAGCATGCCTTTCGTGAAAGAGCCATCCAAATAATTCAGCTCGTACTAACATTGACTCATGTTGCAACTGTGTTGGTCAAGGTAATTACAGGCGGTGGAGTCACAAGGCACCGCCAAAATGGAAGTGGAAACGAGTGGGTTAAATATGCCTAGGGTTAGGTAACAATTACAGGGTTTACATTGAAACCATATAATGTCACTCCCCGTATCTATAAGCATAAGCTGGCTTACAGGAGGGGTACCCACTTCTATCTTTATAATATATACTCCAAGTGTCTGGGGGAAAATCACTGCAGAACTTAGGACACTTGGAGGTGGAAGTAATGGTGGTGGTTTGTAAGGGGTATTGGTGGTTAATTGGAGGTTGTGCTACAGTGAGTACTGTAAGGAGGGAGAGGAGAGACGCCATGACTCTTGCTTGTGAGTTGTGAAAGTGGATGATACGTGATTCAGTCCGCATAAAGTAATCTATATAGCCTCCCACTTTTTTGCCACTTCTCGTCATGCACCTCCTCTGGTGGATCCGGCTTGCATGCAGTTAAAAAAATCACAATAGGATCTATGGTTAAAAAAGAACAGTGGACATGTAAGTAGACAATATTCAAGCTGAATTCTAAAAAGAGGATAGGACATGAAAAAGAAATAAATACCATAGAAATGGCGAGTAATTAGAATCTTCAGATCATATTCTTTTCTAAACAATTATGTTCTCACAAGAGAATACTCTTAGTCACCAGACATGAAAACCCACAACCCCAATAATGTAACAAAAGCATAGCATGGATGCACATGCCAAGAATGCAGATGATGGGATGGGACCTGAAATGGGTTCCATGATTAAGGCACCTCAAAGTTCTAAGTAAAGCAACGGATGTTAGTTCTTGAGATCAACCACAGCGTGAATTAAGTTTGATCAGCGGTACTAAATAAATGAATATGGACTTAAGTTCAAAAGGTTAATAAATAAAGTTAGATGCACAAGAAAATACACAAATTAACATCTGAACATATCCAAGGGCATCAACATTAAAGTAAGCACAGGCAATATATGGTAATATTTAAGCACTAAATGAGTTGCTAATTAAATGAGCCCATGGCCTAAAAAAGTAACAACAACAAAATGGATCTACTTTGAAAAAATGAAGATAATGAAATATTGGGACCAGCAAGAAAATTTCAAGTTTATGCAACTCTACGTCCAAAATAATGCAATGGATCTCGTCTGTTGAGCTAACCTTCATTTTCAATCTTAAGGGTAGCAAATTTGATCAGTGGCACTATATATCTAAATGAAGTTGGATGTGGCAGTAAATTTGATTAGTGGCTGCAAGTTTGATATGTGCATGGCTGCCAATTACTCTAATTTGAAAAAGAATTAAAACAAGTTCTTATCTTAATGTCTTTTAACTCCTTTTTTTTTTCTAAAGAAATATTATATACTACACCATTATATGGAGATGTAGTTATAATATTCATTAGTCATTGGTTTATTTTTTACTAATATTTTTTGATATAGTAATAAAAATTATTATTAGATTAAAAAACTTCAAAATTTAATTGTGATTTGTGTTTTAGTGTCAAAAAGTTGCATTTGTGAGTATAGTATTGAAGCTGGAAACAGGCTTGGAGGAATCAAACAAAGGCTTTTGTGGTTGGGTGAGAGGGACAGTTAATTAAATAATACACAAAAAAACATAAACAATGCTTTCTAGTGCATATCTGTTACTAAATCAAAAACAAATTAAGTGTATATGTTCATCTAAATCTCATCTTGAAATGGAAGATACCTAGTGAGAAGAATGTATAAGATCACTCCAAAGGACCAAAATATTCACCTCGGTTATTTATTAGCTGAAACAGACAGTAAAACAACAAACAATTTATCAGCTCACACAAATGCAGACATCCTAGATAGACAATACCACATTTCCTAAAGAAATGGGAGAGAGAGAAAGAATGTTATTCCAGAAATTAAACCTTTTTCGCAACATTTTCATAGCTGGCCTTGCTTATGAGAGAGAAAGCAAGTATAAAGACATCTGCACCTCGATAGCTCAAGGGTCTTAATTATCTATTGTAATCCTCCTGACCCGTCCAAGAGATCACTAATCAAAACCTCTAAAAAAAAAAAAAAACCGAAGAGCAAATCCAGGAAATCAGAAATGGATGGTTATATAATTACCAGCAGTATCCCATAAACCCTAGGTTGACAGTGCTTCCATCCACAACCACTGATGACAAATGAACAAATAAGATAGTCAAACAATATACTTGGTATTAATGCAAATATTAAAGAGTTTCTACAATTAATCAGGTTATGTTTAATTATAAACTAGCGTTGGTGTAGCATGATGAGCCAGTAATTTGCTTCAGATGAAAGAAAGAAAGAAAGAAAAACAAAAATTGAACAGAGAGTAATATTTGTCTTCAAACAGAAAGAGAACAAAAATAATATGCAGGGATAAGAAAACACCAAGAGGTCCGTCTCCATCACTGTGTCCCAACATTACTTTTATTTCTAAATTCTAAGGAAGAAGAAAGGAACTTCTTCTCCCCTCCCAGAACAGGCAATAGAGGCGGCTAGGGTTTTATAGGAAAAGAGGAGAGAGGGCAGAGCAAAAGAGATCGGGCTCCATTCAATGTGGGAAAAAAAAAATTCTTTTCACTACTCCGATACTGCTTTAATGAGTGCTCCAGCTAGTGAAAGTGAAATAGGAGTGTGATTTTGCAGTAATGAATGATTGATGAAAAATATTAATTAAGATATTCACTTATTTAGTATCAGTAGTCCTTCTAAAGAAGCTAAAACGAGTCTTCGGTTAAAGTGTTGTTTTACTTGCACAAATTAATTATTGATGGAGCATTGAGAAAATCCAAGTTAAATAGGCATATTTCACTTTCAAATGTTTTCCTTTTCTTCAGCTTTCACTTTTCAGTGATTCACACGAAGTATTACCCTTTCTGCAGAAATCATCTCCATTGCTCTTTTGCTGTAATATAAGGATGAATCCGCTAATCTACCCCTATATATATATATATACTACCACTTAATTTGTAACTAAATAATATTCTAATACTCCATTCATGAATTAAGCTAACAAAATATTGTAGCTAATTATATATGTTCAAACATCACAAACTAGATAGTCTCGACATTTTTGCACAGCATTTTCTTCTAATATTGATTAATTATAAGTTTTTTTTTGCACTTCATTTGGCAACATCTTGTTCATGATCACTTTGCCACGAAAGCCGTTTATTAAATACCATTAAGACAACCAACCCTTGAGATATGTTCGTAAAAGTAATACTTTTTCCTTTGTTTTAATACGAACCCAAAGATGCCATCTTTTCTACATAGACAACAAAATAACTTGTTGTTGGACTTGATTAATCACTTTTTTTTTTGGTTCAAAATGAATGGTTTTGTTTTTGTAAATTTCTAATTGTTCCAAAGTTTTAAATGGGAATGCATGTAAGTAGTTTAAACATCATGGAATATGAATCTTGTTTTAGCTAACATGTGTACACATTAATCCCCAAAATATAAATTTCTTCTATTTATTTATTACGAGAATTTTGTGCCAGGATAATCTGGGTACAGAGATAAGAGCGGCCATGTTAGGAGTATCAGTAAAACTCACAGGAATTGAGTCAAAAGTAAAAAGCATTATCTGCTCTATCACTCTCTCCAATCTCCATGCTTTTACTAATTTAGTAAAAGATGGTTTTAAAAGGTTTCACTACCAAAATGGCTAAAGGTAAACTATATTTGTTTAAAATTAAAATTAAGATGTGTCTTTAATTATTTGTTAAAGTCTTCACATGGGAACAATACTCTTAACAGATTAAAGACATTAACTTTTTCCTCTTTTGGTGGTTAGAGATAAGACAACTTTCTTTATAGAGTGATCCCACGTGCACTTCATATGCCTGTTCAAGTATGTTTTGGACATTAAAAGCCAAACTGGAAAACCATCCGTCCAAAACATTATATATATATATTTCCCTTATCAAGGGTCAGAAAAAGGCAAAATTTATCCGTATTAGGATAGATTCTTCCACAAAACGCTAGTCCACGGTTGTTCCAAATAAAGCCAAGAAGTCTATTATGCATTACATGCGTACACCCACTATTTCTCTTTCACAATAGACCAAGAGTTGGCACCTGGCAAGTAAAGGGAAAGCGAAATTAAGTAAATGCAGCATACAAGCTCAGTGTCCCTATTGATGAGAATATATTAGCAATTTTTTGAATTAGAAATTTGTTGGCTAAAACCACTTAATAGTCTCTTAACGAATGATCTCAATTAAGATGAGGGAGACAAGGGGCACCCGTGTCGTAATTTTTATTTAATTATAAGGAAATGGATCCTTAAGATGCATGTGAAAGATTACGGACACATGTTTGGTAATTTTTATTTAATTACAAGTTTTGATCCAACACTTGTATTTATTAATAAATAAAAACATGTAAATAAGCATACAAGTAATAATGAAACACTCATGTTTCAAAAAAAAAATAATAATAATAATAATGAAACACTCTATACGATGCACTCGGGGATGAGGAGAAAAATGAGTTTTATGACAGTTAAGCTCGACATGAGCAAGGCCTATAATAAGGTGAAATTGGGCTTTTTAGAAGCCGTGATGCAACGGATGGACTTTGATGGGAGGTGGATTTCTTTAAATTCAGATCAAAGATTAAGTTATATATATATATATTATAAAACTGCTGTCTGCTGATTAAGTATATCTAGATCGAACATTTGTGTTTGGGGTGCTCAACCTGGGTTGATAAGATTTGGACCACTATAGTCACTTTATCAAAGCAGCCATGTGGTTGTGTTGTCTCTATCTTCCAATATAAGAAAAAGCAAACTATCTTTGTAAAGTCACTTTGAACCACACCACGTGGATAATAATGAACACCAACAGATTAAAATTACAAGGCTAGCCTTCTAGCAGGGTCATGAATAAGATCCTTGCACATACACACCAAGATGTTCTAAGGATGGTGGTGTTTCAACCATTTGCTATAATTATGATTCATGAGAGATCGGAAAAGGCAGAAGAAGCGCCTGCATGCGAAAAAAAGGACCATATATACACGGAACAAGCACACTTCTTCTTTTTGTCAGAAAAGCACTATGTTAGATTCCCAAACGTTTAAGGAACAACCCTGTCAAAGGAGCTTTTGCAAGAAGGATTAAAAAGCTATTTATTTTTGGATCCGGCTTATCTCAAGAAACGTACTGTGACCTACTTTTTTACCACCATCGTCGTGGATTGTCAGAAGTATAATTGGGGTCGACCTCACAGCTATAGCCTTGTCGTATTGTCGACCTTATAAGATTGCGACCTGCGCAGTGTGGTCCCAAAACATAAAGGAAAAGAAAAGAAAAACAAACAAAATTGGAGATCAGAAAGGGCAGGGAGAGAGAGAGAGAGAGAGAGAGATCCCCATACTTCCACTGCAAATAAAGCTATCTAGGAGATTATCCAGTGTTGTTGATGTCATGAGGCCCCACGATCGATAGTGACCTTTCATTTTCTTTAGCTTCCATGATATGTTGATCCTTTATTTGCTTTCAAGTACCACCAACGCCAATTTAATTGCTAATCTCGATTAAATAGAAAAGCTGAGTTATAAGCTCATTTGTCTAATTTATTATACCAGTTGTATGGAAAATAATTAATGGTGGTTAATTAAGCGAGATTATTTTTTATGATGTATGTAATATTATATTATTAAAAAAATTAAACGACTTGGACAACGTAGTCAAAATGTATAATATATGATTCTTGGTAAAAAAAAAAAAGAAGCTTTCGAGAAACGAAAAAGCAGGGTAAATCCATGACATCAATAATTCACACAGCCAGGCCAGCACTACTTGTTTGGTTTTTTTGTGGTCAATTATATTTCCCTTATCAACGGTCAGAAAAAGGCAAAATTTATCCGTATTAGGATAGATTCTTCCACAAAACTGCTAGTCTACGGTTGTTCCAAATAAAGCCAAAAAATTTATTATGCATTGCATGCGTACACCCACTCTTTCTCTTTCACAGTAGACCAAGAGTTGGCAACTGGCAAGCCAAGTAAAGCGAGAGCGAAATTATTGCTCCTCTCTTCCCCCGTGAAATGACAAAAACAACCTTCTAGGTATGTTACTCTCACTATGGCCCTAATTGAACCTGGAAACCAAGTACATCAACTCACATGGCAACCATCGATTCAAAATTCACACTCATGCATGTACGATGGGCCAATATCGCTGCAAAAGAAGTCCATGATGTATCTAAAAGTGTCTGTGTGAGAGAGAGTGCAAAACAGAGAGGGGGTTTTTGAGAGGATGTGAAGAGATAGTAGTACGTACTACTGCTGCTTTCACATTTTCATTTGACTTGAGACTTGAGGGTTGCTTTAGAGAAAGCCACGCAGATGTTATCGTGGAAAGTAATGGATACCCATCCATCTCTGTGACTTTTTCTGTTACTTGCAAATTTGAAATGGTTAAGTTAAAGTATCAGCTTTGTCATATTAGCTAGGAAACTTGATTTAGAGATTTGTTGTAATTAATTATAATCTCCTAAATGTGGACTCTAATCAAAGATATCACGGCAAGAAACATGGGCAAGCTGACAAAACTTGCCCACCACAATCTCACACGCACCCCCATCAAAAGATTTTCCAAGATGCTTTGATGGGCCACAAAATCCTGTGTCAATTAATTGCTTCAAAACAAAGCCACGTGACCACCACGAATACAAGGGTCCCGAGTTGTTTTCTATATTACATACTAATACTATGATGTCAAATGGTAAGTTTACAAATTACTCCCCATTCTTTTTTTAATCTAATATATATGTGCCAAACCCAAAATATTGCTCACGAAATGCTTTCAAGCCCAACCATTCCCGGAGATCATGGTTGGTTGAGGTTTGGCCCTTTAGGCCCATTAACCGATAATTCTCTAGTTGAGAATAACCAAACTTCCTAATCTTTTGGGCCTACTATAGCAGATCAAGTAGCTCACATTGTTCAACTACCAGGTGCTTAACCCACCAAATTACACGTGTAATCCCACTTACGAAGCCTAACATCTGAACCGTTAGATTTCTCCTGATGCCTTTCACATTTCACCCACTGTTCCTCAGTGCTGTCCACGCGTCACTCATGCTCTTTCTAATTTTTGAGCTTTTGAATCTCAACCGTCCATTGTTTTCTTCCATTTTTCGCTTATTTATTCCAATTAGCTGTGCATGTGTGAATCTGTGATGTGTCAGGGGCCCAGGGCTTTGAATGGTCTGCTAAACAAAATGACTACACTAGCAAAAATTGTTGCTTGAGCTTCAGCCAAAACCGGAGCAAGCTTACTATCAATTGGAATATGAATATGATTTTGCGTGGGCCCAAATCAACTTATTTGGCTTAGTAGTGTTTTGATTCTATGCTTTTGATCATCATACAGTCTTTATAAAATTAAGAAATCCAATCATTCATGAAATGAAATCCAACTATATATGGAATGATTTTAAGAAACAATTAGATGTTGGAAAATGATGAAACTGCAGAAGAGTAGATAAATAAAGAGAAAAAAAATAGAAAGTTAAAAAGAGAGTAGTTTGTAATTGAATAAAATGGTTGGAGACTTTCCAATTTTTTAAAAACATAGTTCAATTAAGCAACATTAAGGGTTATTAATTTCTTTACAATGAAATAATTTCCTTTCTTTATGTATGGACAAAAACAAAATCCCATTTTAATTTGGTGAATCTTCTTTCTCTATAAAGAATTAATTACTTTATAAAAGAAAATGATTATCTTTCCATAAATAAAAGATATTGATTCATTGTAGGTGTAAATTGTGCTTAATTAGATTATGAATGTCTTTAGATTTTAAATTAATTGGACCTTCCATTTTTAGTTTTTCCTTACCTTTAAAATTAAATTCTAACACACTATATAATATTGAGTAAGGAGTTGAAATATTATCAACAACCAAGTAAAATTCTCAAGTTTTCAATCACAAACTTTCTAACATCAATAATCAGAGGGCGATGGCGAAAATGTCTTTCAAAATGACTTTTTTGGTCTTCTTGTTTGTTGCAACTTGTAATTAGTCTTTGTCTCCAATAACCCTACCTATTCTTTGGTTTTGTTTTATAAAATACTCTTTTATCTCTCTTAACCATAGTTTTTTTTTTTTTTTTTTTTTTAATATGATCATAGTGACTAATGAAATACAAATGACAGGTTTATCATTCTCAATGCTACCAAGAGCTGATGCAGATCAAGCAATCCATTGTCGTCGGGATATTGAATGTTTCTTTTTTAAAAATTGTAAAGGGCGGAGTACGTTTTGTGGCAGAGAAGGTATATGCGTCTGCGGAGGAAAAAAAGAAGCTATTCCGAAGGTTAATGAAACTAGTCCCAAATAAACAGTATGGTACTAGTATATCAATGTTGAAGAAAATAAATTATTTATCAATCGAAGTGATAAATCACTTCATCTCAATTAGGGATGTTACAGGTGTTATCTTCGTATCTCTTCCTACATATATAATTATATATTCCTAATAAATTCCAAGTGAGTCAGGAAAACGTACGTCATGTTGCTGTATTTGTTCTGTAGTTTTTCTTCCGTCTAATAAAAAAAGTTATCTTCCTTGGATTAAGCGTGAAACAAGCTTCTTTTTTAAATTTGATGATCTTTGAATTCCCAAAATAAATAAATAAAATTAACGATATTTGAATGTCCATTAATTATCATCTAATAGTGCATGTGAATTGTCTTGCTGCTTTCCTTAATTAGCATCGATCCTACTACTACTAAGAATTATTATGGAGCCTTTTGCTTTATAAAAAGCCTGATGGTGTCACGGATTTATTTTTTTAATTATGTGGAATGGATTGGTTGGGTTTAAGTTTTGTTGACACTCTGCATGGGTTGATTGATGAAATGGTTGGGTTTTGCTATGGAATGGCCGAAAGTAGGTTTGATTGTTGGGTTGAAGAATATTTGAGACATCCGTCGGCCTTGCCCAATGTAATGAGTATATAATCTAGTGGGTATTTAATGAGTTTATTAGGGCATGGGCATTTATCGGTCTATTATGTTAGTGGATGCCTTAGTTGTAATTTGTTTTCTTTGCTTTGTTTCAAGAGGTATCTCAATTGGTTGGGACCATGCCTAATAAAGCAGAAGTTACTAGTTCGAATTCTCCTCTCCACTCTTATGTAGACATGTAAAAAAAAAAAAAAAAAAAAAAAAAAGAAACATTCATCTTCTTAGCATTTAATCCAATATTCACTACAAAAAAACTATCATTTTCTGACGTGTCAAACAGTACATGATTTTTGCCACGTCACTAATTACTGAAGTGGCAAAAAATGCTACGTCAGAAAATATTTTTCTGACATAGCAAAAATATCTGACGTGTAAAAATAGCATATTGACATGTCACTAAAAAAATGGGCGGAATTTCCAACTTTTTCCATCATCTTATTATTTATTGGGGAAAGTCCATATAACCCCTTCAAACTACCACTCAATTGACAATGTCTCCCCCAAACTACCAAAAATTGTCAATGTTCCCCCTAATGACGAAATTATCCTTAGTAAAATATAAACAAAAATACTAAAACTTCTAGAAAAAACCTAAAACTAACAAAAAAAAAAAAAAAAAATTCAAACTTGGCCAATTTTTTTCTTTTTTAAAATCAATTTTATAAGAAAAAAATTAAAAAAAAATTCGTTTTTTTTTTTTATATATAAAAATTGAAAATTTTCATTTTTTTATTTTATTTAAATAAAAATTTACGTTTAAAAAAAATAAAATTTTCGCTTAATAAAATGAAATTCTTTGTTTTTTAAAACTAAATAAAAAATAAAAATTTTTAAAAAAAATAAAAATTTCCGTTTTTTAAAAAATAAATAAAAAACTTTTGTTTAAATTTTTTTTTATTTAAAAAATATTATTTTTAAATTAAAATTTTTGTTTTTTAAAAAATCATTTTTTTTTTAAAATTTAAAGGGATATTTTTGTCTTATTGAGAAATCTATAGGGGCATTTTTGTCTTATTGCTAGCCTTGAGGGGGACATTGACAATGTTTTCTTAGTTTGGAGGGGACATTGTCAATTAGGTGGTAGTTTGAGGGTGGTATGTAGACTTTACCCTTATTTATTCTTTCCCTCTTCATTTATTTCTCCACACTCTCTCTCTCCTCTCTCAATCTCCCTTCTCTGCACGGCAACTCCCACTAGAGGAAGAAGAAAAAGAAAAGGTGAAGAGAAAAAATTGAGAAGCAACAGATTGAAGAAAGCGGAAGAAGAAGAAGAAGAAAAAGAAAAGGAGAAGAGAAGAAGAAAAAAAAAAAAAAAAAAAGAAGGAGAAGAGAAGAAGAAGAAGAGAAGATAAGAAGATTTTTTGGGTTTTTGAAGATTTGTTGGGTTTGCTGTTTGGGTTTTTGATTTTTCAGATTGATTTTTTGATTTGGGTTTTTGATTTTTTGAAGATTTTTTTCGGTTTAGGTTTGGGTTTGGGTTTTTGAAAATGGAGAAAAGAAGAGAGAGAGAGTGAGAAAATGGAGAAAAGGGAGAGCTGAAGAAAAGAAGAGAGAGAGAGAAAGAGAGAAAATTGAGAAAAGAAGAGAGGGAGTGGTGCAGAGAAAGGGAGCTGCCGTGCAGAGAAATTCCAAAAAAAATTAATTTAATTGAAAATTAATTTAAATTAATAAATTTTTTAATTGAAAAAAAAAATTCCAAAAAAGAAATTTTAAAAAGAAAAATTATTATTTTTAATTAATTTTTTAAAAATTTTCTGACATGCCAAAATTAACGTGCTAAACAGTAACACGCTAAGAAAAAAAAAATTATTGAGTCGGCCTATATATCTGACATTCAACACACGTCAAAAAAGTTTTCTGACGTGTCAGAAAACTCCAATAAGGAAAAGATTGTTTTTTTATAGTGATTCAAGAATGACGTACTTTAATATTAGGGTAGCTCAATTAGTTGTGCCCAATCGACTGTGACCATGCTTCATGAAATGGAGGTTACTAGTTTGAATCTCCCCTCCCACTTTCCCTGTACGGACATGTAAAAAAAAAAAAAAAAAAAAAAAAGATTTTAATACTGTTTGATTCTCTTATTGAATGCCATCAACGTTGGAGAATCCGTTTATATATATAATGCTACTGATTTTTTCCCATTTTCAACGTGGTCCTTCATTTTAAAGGAGCTCTTTTTTTTTTTTTTTCTCTTTTTCTTTTTTTTTGAGTCATTTTAAAGGAGCTTTCATTTCCTGTACCTAAATATCGTTGTGATTGCACCGCAAAAATCCTATTAAATCTACCACATTGTTTAGAGTAAAGACTAAGACCCCAATTAATAATTACTACTAAGAAAATGATGACATTAAATAAGCGGATCAAACAATATTAAAGCCATTATTGAATATTGCATTAAATTCTTAGAAAATGGGGATTCTCATGTTACGAAATCTCCTCCAATTACTCAAAATTGGAAATTCTCATGTTATGAAATCGTGGCCATTCATTTTAAATTCAATTGAAAATTCTCATGTTACGAAATTAATGTGTGCTGATTTCCAGAGGAAAAAAAAAAAATGGTTAGACCCACAATTAATATGCTTGCTCTAGAGATACAATTGTTTTAACTACTAATACTTTATCGTCTTATTAAAGGATTAAGACTTTGTTTGTTAATGTATTTTGAAGAGTGTTTTTTTTTGTTTTTGATTATTTTATTATTTTATTTTTTTTAAGAAAGTGTATACTATGTAACTTAACAATAAAAATAATTTAAGAGTGTTTTTTTTTTAAAAAAGAAAGTGTATAGTATGGGACTTAACAATAAAAATAATTTAAAATGTTTTGTGTTGTAATGGAGGCTAACGTACTACTCTTAGAAGGATAACAGAAGATGACACCGAGCCTTACCATGATCATATAGTTTTATTTCGCTAGAAACAAGAGAAAAGAAGACTCCATTTTAACTATATATGAATTTTCATTAAATTTTTAAAAAAATTATCAATTTTTTAAGCGTTTTAAAGATTTAGCTACAAAAAGAAAATTATTTCTTTGAAGAGTACTAGAGACAGAGGAGACGTCAATTTGATATATAGTATGCATTTTACAAAGCATACATTCTTTCTTCTTTTTTTTCTTTTTTTCTTTTTTTTTTAAAAAAAAGTCTCATTTTGACCATTTGGATTTTCTTTCTTTACAAATAGAAGAAATAGTTACTACACACACCCAAAAAAAAAAAAAAAAAGGAATTCTTTCATATAAAAGAAAAAGAAGGGTTATTAATTACTTTACAATGAAATAATTTCCTTTCTTTACCGATGGACAAAAACAAAATCCCATTTTGATGAATCTTCTTTTTCGGTAAAGAATTAATTACTTTACAAAAGAAAATGATTGTCTTTCCGTAAATAAAAGAGAGCGATTCATTGTAGGTATGAATTGTATTTAATTAGATTATGAATGTCTTTAATTAGATTCTAAATTAATTGGACCTTCCATTTTTGGTTTTTCCTTGCCTTTAAAATTAAAATCTGACATACTATATAAGAGTAAGGAGTTGAACTATTATCAGCAAGAAAATAAAATTCTCAAGTCTTCAATCACAAACTCTTCAACCTCAATAAGTCGATCGAAGACCATGGAGAAGACTCCTTTCAAAATGGCTTTTTTAATCGTCTTATTTGTTTCTATTTGTTAGTCTTTCTCTCTTATAACCATAACTTTATATAATATTCTCCATCTTTCTTAAACATAGTTTTGATTTTTAATTTTTTTTGGTTTGATAGGATCATAGTGACTAATGAAATTCTAATTACATGTGTACTATTCTCAATGCTACCATGCCAAGAGCTGAGGCAGAAGAAATCCATTGTCGTTGGGATATTGAATGTATTATGTTTATGCCAAATTGTCAACGTGCTAGGATTTGTAGCTCTCAAGGTATCTGCGTCTGCGTATAAAAAGAAGAAGCTACTCCGAATATTAATCAAAGTATGTACTCCCAAATAAACAAATTAAGTATGCTACTTATAAACAAAACCGAATAAAATAATTATATATCAATGTTATGGAAGTGATTGATCCATCCTCTCAAAACGAGATGTTGAAGGTGTTATCTTTGCATCTCCTCCTAATAACTTTAAAGTGAATGGCTGATAAGGTCATACCATCTTTTTTTTTCTTTTTTTTTTCTTCTAATTGAATGAGTGAAAATGACTATAGTAGAGGATCTTTCTCATTTCTGATCCGAATAGAAGAGAGAATAAGCGATCATATGTGAATGCTTCCAAAAACAAGATGGGAAGCAACTCATTTAACTAGAGCATGTGCCCGAAAGTTGGCACTACGAGATACCTTCAAAGCATTCCAACTTTGAAAGGGAGCTAAAACTACACTAATATCAGAAATACAATTACCAAAGTTTCAAGGAGAGAAGATGGAAGGGTTGTTAATAGCTAACACCACTAGGAGAGTGTCTCCTTCCAAAGAACGATACCATCTTTTTACATAGACAACAAAATAACTTAATTTTGTTTGCTCTTCATTACAAATTCAATCAATCAAGGATACTTATAATTAACACATAAAAGCATGTAAATAAACATAGAAATAAGGGATTTGGAGGAATACAATTCTCCAAGGCTATACTCCTCCTAGGAGGCCAATGCCCATGACAACGAGGTGAACTTTCTGGAGGACCACAGATGCTCGGACCAAATCCCACAAATCCCGCCTCTACATCGATGGAGGTCTGAATTCCAGCTAGTTGAATGTTCCCAATAATAGAGGTAGCATCATTGGTAGGGATAAATGCAAAACAGAAAATGCCTTCACCAACATAACTTTCTTGCTCAACTAGAATGTTCGACATTTGCAATGTTAGAATTGGTCCGGCTGAGAAGAAGAATGACACATTTGGAACTTGAACTGACTCTAAGCCAGATAGGTTGTAGCATGTGTCAAACTCGGAGGTCGCAAGGGCCCGAGGAAGATTTACAGCTTTTGCAAGGTAGGCATTACGAAAAGCCTCGTAAACAAGCCTCGGTAGGCGGGTGTATGTTGTACCCGAATCTATGATCGCACCTCCTTTGAAGCTGTCTTGGGGAATGGGTAGCTGCATGTTTCCAATCCCAAGGCCCGAGAGCCCAACAAAGTAATAAGTCTTTATTTTTGGGGTGCGGAGTAAGGGAATCCATGCAGTTCCCGCAGATAACACGACATCTGGAAGGCTAAAATTCAACCAGCCAAATGACCCTCCATGCAGATTGGGCAAGCAATAACTAAAGATGCCTGCTCGTCCATGTACCCGAAGCTGAGTAGCTAGTGAAAGTGGCCCTCCTCCAAGGCCAATCAAGCCGTGGACTCTAGGCATGAAGCCGAAGTTTGAGTGCCCGCACCCAGTGAGCACATTCAAAACAGCAGTGCTTCCAAACGTGAGCGTTTCGAGCACAAGCGAGCCGTTGGTGAAAGAGTTGTCCAAGTAGTCCACCTCATATTGACACTGACTCTTGCTACAACTGTGTCGCTGGAGTTGATTACAAGCAGAGGAGTCACAAGGCACCACTGAAATGGAAGTGGAATTGAGTGGGTCGAATACCCCCGGCATTTGGTAACAATTACAGGGTTTACACTGAAACCACGTAATGTCACTCCCTGTGTCTATAATCATAAGCTGGTTGACAGGAGGGGTACCCACTCCTATCGATATAACATATGCTCCTCCAAATGTCTGGGGAAAAATCACCGCAGACATGAGGAGACCAGGAGGTGGAAGTAATGGTACTGGTGGTTTGTAGGAGGTATTAGGGGTTGGAGGTTGTGCTACAGTGAGTACTGTAAGGAGGGAGAGGAGAGACGCCATGACTCTTGCTTGTGAGTTGTGAGAGTACATTTGCAACTCGATAGCTCAAGGGTCTTAATTATCTATTGTAATCCTCCTGACCTGTCCAAGAGATCACGAATCAAAACCTCTGAAAAAGAAAAAAAAAATAATAATAAGGAAAGAAAAAAAAATAAAAACAAAACGAAGAGCAAATCCAGGAAATCTGAAATGGCCGGATGGTTATATAATTACCAGCAGTATCCCGTAACCCTAGGTTGACAGCGCTTCCATCCACAATCACATTAGCACTGAAATTGTCGAAAACGATAGGCACATGTATAGTCCTGTAATTGATGACAAATGAACAAACAAGATAGTCAAATGATGAATAACTTAAAATTTCAAGTACACTAATAGAAAGCAGATAACGAGCAATAAATTCGAAAATAAATAATCTCACAGGAAAAAAAAAAAGAGTTAGGTAATAAATCTACCACACAAAACCAAGAAATCTAATCCACCACTCAGCCTAGAGTGTCCTGATCATGAAGAATCAAGGGCAGATATATCATCCTATAGACCGACGTAACAAGTTGTAAACTCCTAGCCATCTGAATCGCACATATATAAATGAAGTAACTGTTTGAATTAAATTTCTTAAAAAGGTTGCCTTTGGTGTATCCAGAGTGTGTACGCATAGCATGTTTCTATGTTGCTCATGAGATTAGAAATTGATTAATTATTGTTACCTCCACACATGCATTTAATTACGAATTTCTGAAATCAAGATTTAGGTATGAAAAATTAGAAAGTTATAATTAATATGCATGCATATGTAAGGATCGTGCTGATCCAAACACGTACGTACGATGAGCTAAAAACCTATTATTCTTGTTACATTCCAAAGCCAAAAAAAACACAAAATTGTTAAGCATTTTAACCTTCGCTATATGGCAAGCAACAGAGCGTGAATTAAGCACATTTAGTATATGGTAATATTTGACCACTAAGTGATCAGTTGCGACAAATTTGATCAAAGCAAAGGGAGGGAAGTTGCTTTCTGTTCTATTGGATAACAAGCTTGCTGTGGCAGAGAGTTAAAAAGAGAAACAAGACGACCTCTCAACCACACCCCATCTTCCGCATCATCATATTCTCCTTCTTCTTATTAATTAATATTAAATTTTCATTTCCTTTCTAGAAAGAAAAAAACTCCCAAAGAAAAAAAGCGTGTGTGTCTCAGTCAGTGTGTGCAAGAGATGGAGATCAGAGAGAGAGGTGTCTGAGGGCATGTTCGATTGGGACCCCCATCTGACAAGAACTAATAAAAAAAATCTCCTTCTTTGTTCCTCGTTCCTCACTCTGCGCACTCACTGCCATGTGCTCAGCTGCTAGCGCTTCACCTTCTGGCTGGCTCTCTCTGGCGCTAGCTCTCCCTGAGATCAACATTGTAAACACAAACTCGGTGCGCCAAAAATGTCTGGTATGAACTAAGATCATCACCCTCTCTCTTTCTCCTTAAGATAGGTAACAGAGGTTAATAGAGTTGCTTCCAGTCAACCAAACAGTGCTAAATATTTTTTAAAATGGTGTTCCTTCTTTGACAACTCATATTGAATAATACATGAAAAAAAAAACCCGTAAACAATGCTTTCTAGTAGTATTTGTTACTAAATCAAAAACAAATTAAGTCTATATGTTTATCTAAATCTCATTTTGAAATGGAAGATACCTAGCAAGAAGAACGTAGTATAAGATCACAGGACCAAATATCCACGTTGGACTCCTCGTAACCCTTCCTCTTAGCTTTAAGACCTCCGGCGTCACTGCATGTGCTGGGGTACCATGCTACATGTGGGAAATCCCGTTGTTGCAGAGCTGCTCCAGCAAAGTGGAGAGGACTAGGTCTGAGATGATCTATATATAAGGTTCTCAGACTTGACGTGTTCGCAAGGTGGGAAGTACAAAATAACTGGAAGACATCAATAATTAATGGAAAACACAAATCCTTTTTCTTAGGAAAGACGTTAAGGGAAGAGATTATGACCAAATCCTTTTTCTTTGGAGAGACCCAAAGAAAGCTGGAAAGATTAAAGGAGTAACTTTATCTCTATTTGGAAACAATTCTTTACAATTCGTCAGTCCACCCTTTTTTCCAAATAAGCCAAAAAGTCAATTCTTCACCTTTCAGTGATTCACATGAAGTATTACCCTTTCTGCAGAAATCATCTCCATTGCTCTTTTCCTGTAATATAAGGCTGAATCCGCTAATCTACCCCTATATATATATATACTACCACTTAATTTGTAACTAAATAATATTCTAATACTCCATTCATGAATTAAGCTAACAAAATATTGTAGCTAATCATATATGTTCAAATATCACAAACTAGATAGTCTCGACATTTTTGCACAGCATTTTCTTCTAATATTGATTAATCATAAGTTTTTTTTTGCACTTGATTTGGCAACATCTTGTTCATGATCACTTTGCCACGAAAGCGTTTATTAAATACCGTTAAGACAACCAACCCTTGAGATATGTTCGTAAAAGTGATACTTTTTCCTTTGTTTTAAAGCGAACCCAAAGATGCCATCTTTTCTACATAGACAACAAAATAACTTGTTGTTGGACTTGATTAATCAATTTTTTTTTTTTTGGTTCAAAATGAATGATTTTGTTTTTGTAAATTTCTAATTGTTCCAAAGTTTTATATGGGAATGTAAGTAGTTTAAACATCATGGAATATGAATCTTGTTTTACCTAACATGTGTACACATTAATCCCCAAAATATAAATTTCTTCTATTTATTTATTACGAGAATTTTGTGCCTAGATAATTTAGGTACGTTGAGAGAGAGAGATAAGAGTAGCCATGTTAGGGGTATCAGCAAAACTCACAGGAATTGAGTCAAAAGTAAAAAGCTTTATCTGCTCTATCACTCTCCAATCTCCATGCTTTTACTAATTTAGTAAAAGATGGTTTTAAAAGGTTTCACTACCAAAATGGCTAAAGGTAAAATATATTTGTTTAAAATTAAAATTAAGATGTATCTTTAATTATTTGTTAAAGTCTTCACATGAGACTGGAGTTACCACAATACTCTTAACAGATTAAAGACGTTAACTTTTTCCTCTTTTGGTGGTTAGAGATAAGACAACTTTTTTTATAAAGTGATCATCCCACGTGCATCTCATATGCCTATTCAAGTATGTTTTGGACGTTAAAAGCCAAACTCGGAAACCATCCGTCCAAAACATTATATATATATATAATGTTTTGGACGACACTATCTTCATTAAATCATTAAAAATTTAGGACGACACTACCCTTTAAAATGCACTAAATATATAAATGAAAGAAATTGAAAAAATTTAAAATATAGAGAAGATCATTTTCCCACACAAATAGGTTACTTTACTCACTAAAAGAAACTCCCGTGATCCCAACTCCTAAGACCCAGGAAATTTGAAATGGGGAAGATCACTTTTCCACACAAATAGGTTACTGCACTCCCAAAAAGAAACCCATGTGATCCCAACTCCCAAGACCCATAATTGTGAAGAAAAAAAAAAAAGGAGAATTGAGCTCGAAAAGGAAACTAAAAAACATAATATTTTGTTAGCAGGATCCAGACAATCCAGTACTGGGTGGCGAATTCAGTTGGATTAATTGCAACCTACCTTAATTAATAAAAGGTATCAAAATTTGGATGGCCGTAATCACATATAATTTGCTTCTTGTTTTCATGATTAGTGTTGTGGCCTTGGAATCGTTATTAAGTGGCACTGCACGGATTTTTTTTTTTTAAAAAAAAAAATTATGCGGTATGGATTCTTTGGGTTTAAGTTTTGTTGACACTCTCCATGGGTTGATTGATGAAATGGTTGGGTTTAGTTATGGAATAACCGAAATTAGGTTTCATTTTTGGGTTGAATTATATTTGAGACATCGGTCGGCCTTGCCCAATAATGTAATTTACTCTCTTCTTGCTGAAACAAACAATATTAATTATAATATTTCACATGCTTTGAATTAAGGCTGTAGTTTCAGATAGCATATCATTTATGAGATGGGCCTTCCTTCTTGGTTCTGGCTGACTCATCAAGTAGATTCTTTCCATTTTGGGAAATTTCTTTTTCTTTTGTATATCATATAAAAAGGGACAGCTTTTGTGTAATGTTCTAATTATCTTTACTAGAAGCCAATAGAGACTTCGGCTTTTTTTAAAGACTCGTCCGCTAATGACCTCAAAAAGCAAATTAGTTGCAGAATGATCCTTTCCTTTCCTTTTGGGTTATTTGTTACTTGTTGGTGTAGTCTTTCTGTTTAGCAGACCATTGAAAGCCCTAACACATGCACAACTAATTGGAATAAATAAGCGAAAAATGGAAGAAAACAAGGGACGGTTGAGATTCAAAAGCTCAAAAATTAAAAAGAGCATGAGTGACGCGTGGACAGCACTAAGGAACAGTGGGTGAAAGGTGTAATGCATCAGGAGAAATCTAACCAAGGATAAGGGGAGAGGAAATAAACTCACATTTGTTTATTCAAACTTGGGCCCAAAGGATTAGGAAGTTTAGTTATTCTCATCTTAGAGACTTATCGGCTAATGGGCCTAAATGGTGATACAAAATATATTGGGCTAGGACATTGATACAAAATTCGGTCCACTCCCAAAATACTGTACATATATATAGTCCGTGGGTGACACTGTAAGTCTGTAACACTAGTCACCAGCAGTGGGTGATGTGGAAAGGCAGAGACTGATAGTTACGAATCTGGATTGAGTATAATTTGTTCGGCCAAATTGTAAATTACTCCCCATTATTTTTTTAATCTAATATATATGTGCCAAACCCAAAATATTGCTCACGAAATGCTTTCAAGCCCAACCATTCCCGGAGATCATGGTTGGTTGAAGTTTGGCCCTTTAGGCCCATTAACCGATAATTCTCTAGTTGAGAATAACCAAACTTCCTAATACTTTGGGCCTACTATAGCAGATCAAGTAGCTCACATTGTTCAACTACCAGGTGCTTAACCCACCAAATTACACGTGTAATCCCACTTACGAAGCCTAACATCTGAACCGTTAGATTTCTCCTGATGCCTTTCACCTTTCACCCACTGTTCCTCAGTGCTGTCCACGCGTCACTCATGCTCTTTCTAATTTTTGAGCTTTTGAATCTCAACCGTCCATTGTTTTCTTCCATTTTTCGCTTATTTATTCCAATTAGCTGTGCATGTGTGAATCTGTGATGTGTCAGGGGCCCAGGGCTTTGAATGGTCTGCTAAACAAAATGACTACACTAGCAAAAATTGTTGCTTGAGCTTCAGCCAAAACCGGAGCAAGCTTACTATCAATTGGAATATGAATATGATTTTGCGTGGGCCCAAATCAACTTATTTGGCTTAGTAGTGTTTTGATTCTATGCTTTTGATCATCATACAGTCTTTATAAAATTAAGAAATCCAATCATTCATGAAATGAAATCCAACTATATATGGAATGATTTTAAGAAACAATTAGATGTTGGAAAATGATGAAACTGCAGAAGAGTAGACAAATAAAGAGAAAAAAAATAGAAAGTTAAAAAGAGAGTAGTTTGTAATTGAATAAAATGGTTGGAGACTTTCCAATTTTTTAAAAACATAGTTCAATTAAGCAACATTAAGGGTTATTAATTTCTTTACAATGAAATAATTTCCTTTCTTTATGTATGGACAAAAACAAAATCCCATTTTAATTTGGTGAATCTTCTTTCTCTATAAAGAATTAATTACTTTATAAAAGAAAATGATTATCTTTCCATAAATAAAAGATATTGATTCATTGTAGGTGTAAATTGTGCTTAATTAGATTATGAATGTCTTTAGATTTTAAATTAATTGGACCTTCCATTTTTAGTTTTTCCTTACCTTTAAAATTAAATTCTAACACACTATATAATATTGAGTAAGGAGTTGAAATATTATCAGCAACCAAGTAAAATTCTCAAGTTTTCAATCACAAACTTTCTAACATCAATAATCAGAGGGCGATGGCGAAAATGTCTTTCAAAATGACTTTTTTGGTCTTCTTGTTTGTTGCAACTTGTAATTAGTCTTTGTCTCCAATAACCCTACCTATTCTTTGGTTTTGTTTTATAAAATACTCTTTTATCTCTCTTAACCATAGTTTTTTTTTTTTTTTTTAATATGATTATAGTGACTAATGAAATACAAATGACAGGTTTATCATTCTCAATGCTACCAAGAGCAGATGCAGGTGGTCAAGTAGTCCATTGTCATCGGGATGTTGAATGTTACTTCCTTTTGCCAACTTGTCCATTCCCTAGGATTTGTAAAGATCATAAATATTGCGTATGCGCAGGAAAAAAAGAAGCTACTCCGAAGGTTGAAAGTAATCCCAAATAAACTAAGTATGGTACTCGTATATCAATGTTGAAGAAAATAAATTATTTAGCAATGGAAGTGATAGACCACCTCCTCTCATTTAGGGATGTTTACAAGTGTTACCGTTGTATCTCTTCTTACACACACACACACACACATATATATATATATATATATATATATATATATATATATATATATAAAATAAATTCCAAGTGAATTGGGAAAATGTATGTCATGTTACTGTATTTGTACTCTAGTTTTTCTTCCGTCTAATAAAGAAGTTAACTTCCTTGGAATAAGTGTGAAACAAGGTTTTTTTTCAAATTTGATGATCTTTGAATTTCCAAAATAAATAAATAAATTTAACGATATCTGAATGTCTATTAATTATCATCTAATAGTGCATGTGAATTGTCTTTTTGCTTTCCTTAATTAGCATCCTACTACCACGGAGAATTATTGATGGAGTCTTTTGTTTGTTAATATTTTCAAGGGCGAAACTATCACCGGGCTTGAGGGGTTCTCAGCCCTGCCAAGCCAAGGAGTGGTCCCAATAAAATAAAATAAAATAAAATACATTAAAAAACAGCTTTTGCCCCCCAAACTCAATATTCTAATTTCGCCCTTGAATATTTTTGTTGTAAGAAGATATAATAAGAAATAGAAAACAATAATTTTTAACAAATAAAGCTAAGATAAATGTAATCTGTATTTTATAACTAGCTTTTAATTTATTTTTTTAAAAAAAGTTAATTGGTCGGTGGACAACTTTAGTTTGGCGATGCCTCTTGTCTTTCGTTCATTAATCAACACATTTTTTTTTTTTTTTTAATGGAGAAAAAAATTTGATTATACGTGGCTAATAGGAGTTTAACATAATTTAATTATAAAATGTGCAAACTTTACGGAAGATGTCAGTGTGATTGTTGAGAGACGAGACAATCTTCAAGCAATTTAGAAACCAAGAAACATGGATTATGGTGGCCATAAATGGATTGATACCGGGCAAATGAATAAGAATATATATTTTATAATAAGGTCCCGAATAGAAGCAGGATTCTGCAGCATATAAAGGACAACCCAACGTATGATTTTGTCTGAAATCGTCACCGGGGAAAGAAGACAGATGAGAGAGATGAAAAAGAAAAATGTTTTTAGAATAGAAGAAAATATTATTTTAATGAAAATAAAAATAATATTTTAATGATGTAAAGAATGATAAAAGGAAGTTATTGTGGAATTTTTGTAAGTAGAGAAGCAAAAAGTAGTTTGGATCCTTAAATATAGGAAAAATGGTTAAATAGCTGCTGTGAATGCTCTTAGATGTGATAGCTACCACACCATGCCGTAGCCCAATTTGGAGTTGCTTTTGGCAATAAAAAAAATAATTTTTTTAAAGATAAAAAAAAAATAAAAAATAAAAATATCAATAAACTAAAAGTATTAAACAAATAGAAGAGAGAAAGAAAAAAGAAAAAAAAATGAAAGGGGAGGCTCCAGCCCATCTTGGCCAAGAGGGTGGCTCATGGCCAGTATGGGGTGGATTGTCTACCCCCATGGCCAAGGGGGCGGTCTGGCCATCCCCAAAAGGCCAAATAAATAAATAAATAAAATGTTTGGGTTTAGGCCCTTTGGAGGTGGCCAAACCACCCCCAAGGGCTTGGGGGTGGTCGAAACCACCCCCAAAGCCAATATAGGGTGATCGAAACCGCCCCCAGGCCACACCTTAGGGGTGGTTCGGCCAACCCCAAAGGGCCAAAACCCAAACTTTTTTTTTTTTTTTTCTTTTGTGCTTTTGAGGGTGGTCAGACCACCTCTTTAGCCATGGGAATGGTTCGTCCACCACCAAACCGCCCATAGGGTTGGCTTCAGCCACTCCCTTAGCCAAACTGAGGTGGTCTGGTCACCCCATTTTTGGCCAAGGGGTGGCCGAAGCCACCCATTTCATTTTTGTTTTATTTTTTTAATATTTTTATTTTTTAATTATTGATTTTTTTAATATTTAATAAATATTATATTATTACTTTAAAAAAATTATTTTTTATTACCCAAAATGACCGCGCGCGCATGTGAGGTAGTGTTGCCCTACCGCACTTAAGCCGGATTCGTAAATGGGACTGTGATACACAGCACGCGGCGTGCACAAATTTTTATTTTTATTTTTTTATATTTAAATAAATATAATTTTTAAACTGGCGTGCGTGGCACGTCGCGTGCTATTTTACTTCACCCTCGTAAATGATATGCTATCTGAAACTACAGCCTTAATTCAAAGCATGTGAAATATTATAAGGGTTAAATACCAAATACCTCCCTGGGGTTTTGATAAAGGACCAAGTTAGTCCATCCGTTAGTTGACCGTTAGGACTGACATGTGGACCAATCAGATGTTGACACGTGGCATATATATATTTTTTTAAAAAAAAAAAAAATTTTAAAAAAAAGAAAAGAAAAGAAAAGAAAAAAAATTGAGGGTGGCCGAGCCACCCCTTTTGGCCATGGGGGTGGCCAGGCCACCCCCATCTGGCCGGATGGGGGTGGCTGAAACCACCCCCTGTAAAAACGAGCCACCCACAATTTTTTTTTTTTTTTTTTAATTTAAAAAAATTAAATATGTGCTACGTGTCAACATCTGATTGATCCACGTGTCAGTCATAACGGTCAACTAACGGATGGACTAACTTGGTCCTTTATCAAAACTCCATGGGGGTCCTGTGATAAAAATGAAACCCCAGGAGAGTAAAAATAAAATTACCAAACCCCAGGGGGTATTTGGTATTTAACCCATATTATAATTGATATTGTTTGTTAAAGCCAGAAGAAAGTAAGTTACATTATTGGGCAAGGCCGACGGATGTCTCAAATCTTCTTCAACCCAAAAATCAAACCTAAATTCGGCCATTCCAAAACAAAACCCAACCATTTCATCAATCAACCCATGCAGAGTGTCAACAAAACTTAAACCCAACCAATTCATACCGCATAATTAAAAGTTATGAAGCGGATGTCACTAGTTCAAATCTCCCCCCTTTTCTTGTGTGGACATATCAAAAAATAATAATAATAAATAAATAAATAAATCTGTGACACCATTAGGCTTTTTATAAAGCAAAAGACTCCATCAATAATTTTCAGTGGTGGTAGTAGGATGCTAATTAAGGAAAAGCATAAAGACAATTCACATACACTATTACATGATAATTAATGGACATTCAGACGTTAAATTTATTTATTTATTTATTTTGGTAATTCAAAGATCAACAAATTTGAAAAAGGACCTTGTTTCACACTTAATCCAAGGAAGTGAACTTTTTTATTAGACAGAAGAAAAAGTAGAGTACAAATATAGTAACATGACGTACGTTCTCTCGATTCACTTGGAATTTATTAGGAGAATATATGTAGGAAGAGATACAAAGATAGCACCTGCAATATCCCTAAATGAGAGGAGGAGGTCTATCACTTCCATTGATAAATAATTTATTTTCTTTAACATTGATATGCTAGTACCATACTTAGTTTATTTGGGACTACTTTCATTAACCTTCGAAATAGCTTCTTTTTTTCCTGCGCAGATGCATATGCCAGAAGGATAAAAGAAGATGGCACTGAGCCTTATCATGATCATATATATAGATTTATTTAGCTAAAAACAAGAGAAAATAAAGACTATTTTAACTATATATGAATTTTCACTAATTAAACAAAAAAAAAAAAAAAAAAAAAAAAAGCAATTTTTTAAGCGTTTTAAAGATTTAGCTACTTCAAAAAGAAAATTATTTCTTTGAAGAGTAGAGACAGAGGAGACGTCAATTTGATAGTATGCATTTTACAAGCATACATTCTTTCTTTACAAAAAAAAAAAAAAAAAAAAAAGGAATTCTTTCATACAAAAGAAAAAGAAGGGTTATTAATTAATTTACAATGAAATAATTTCCCTGCTTTACGTATGGACAAAATCCAAAATCACATTTTGATTTGATGAATCTTCTTTTACTGTAAAGAATTAATTACTTTATAAAAGAAAATGATTGTCTTTCCGTAAATAAAAGAGAGCGATTCATTGTAGGTATGAATTGTATTTAATTAGATTATGAATGTCTTTAGATTCTAAATTAATTGGCCGGACCTTCCGTTTTTGGTTTTTTCTTGCCTTTAAAATTAAAATCTGACACACTATATAATATTGAGTAAGGAGTTGAAATATTATCAGCATGAAAATAAAATTCTCAAGTCTTCAATCATGCACAAACTCTCCAACCTCAATAAGTCGATCGAAGACGATGGAGAAGACTTCATTCAAAATGGCTTTTTTAATCGTCTTATTTGTTTCTATTTGTTAGTCTTTCTCTCTCATAACCCTAACTTCATATATATATAGTCTCTATCTTTCTTAAACATAGTTTTTATTTTTAATTTTTATTGGTTTGATATGATCATAAATTCTAATTACAGGTATACTATTCCCAATGCTACCAAGTGCTGAGGCAGAAATAATCCATTGTCGTCGGGATGTTGAATGTGTTATATTTATGAAAAATTGTTGATATTCTAGGGCTTGTAACTCTCAAGGTATCTGCGTCTGCTTTTAAAAAGAATAAGCTACTCCGAATGTTAATGAAAGTACGTACTCCCAGCCAAATAAACAAATTAATTATGCTACTTATAAACAAAACCGAATAAAATAATTATATATCAATGTTATGGAAGTGATCGATCCATCCTCTCAAAAAGTGATGTTGTAGGTGTTATCTTTGCATCTCCTCCTAATAAATTAAAAGTGAATGGCTGATAAGGTCATGCTTCTGTACGTGAATTGTAGTTTTTTGCCGGATAATAAAAATGTTGACTATCTTCGATTAAGTTTTTTTTATTTTATTTTTTCTTTCTCTCTCGTAATAATGAATAACAATTAGTAGAAGTTGAAATACTTTACAACATTTTTGGTCCAGATATAATGTAAATGGTTGAAACATCCAGTGGTTAATTTACGTTGGATGTGCAGTGTTTAACTTCGTTTATTACTGCTTGTAGTTGTGGCCAAAAGAACATCTTGGAACAATTCCAGTTCATTTGGCAACCTCTTGTTCATGACTTTGCCACTAAATACCATTATGACAACCAACCCTTGAGAGATGTTCGTAAAAATATCACTTTTCCTTTATTTTAATACAAACCCAATTTGAAGTCCAGCAAAGACACCGTCTTTTTACATAGACAACAAAATAACTTAATTTTGTTCGCTCTTCATTACAAGTTTGCTCTTCATTACAAATTCGATCAATCAAGGATACTTATAATTAACACATAAAAGCAGGTAAATAAACATAGAAATAAGGGATTTGGAGGAATATAATTCTCCAAGGCTATACTCCTCCTAGGAGGCCAATGCCCATGACAATGAGGTGAACTTTCTGGAGGACCACAAATGCTCGGACCAAATCCCACATATCCCGCCTCTGCATCGAAGGAAGTCTGAATTCCAGCTAGTTGAGTGTTCCCAATAATAGATGTAACATCACTGGTAGGGATAAATGCAAAACAGAAAATTCTTTCACCAACATAACGTTCTTGCTCAACTAGAATGTTCCACATTTGCAATGTTAGAATTGGTCCGGCTGAGAAGAAGAATGACACATTTGGAACTTGAACCGACTCTAAGCCGGATAGGTTATAGCACGTGTCAAACAAGGAGGTCGCAGGGGCCCGAGGAAGATTTACAGTTTTTGCAAGGTAGGCATTACGAATAGCCTCGTAAACAAGCCTCGGTAGGTAGGTGTATGTTGTACCTGAATCTATGATCGCGCCTCCCTTGAAGCTGTTTTGGGGAATGGGTAGCTGCATGTTTCTAATCCCAAGGCCCGATAGCTCAACATGGTAATGAGTCTTTATTTTTGTGGTGCGGACTAAGGGAATCCATGCAGTTCCCGTAGGTAACACGACATTTGGAAGGCTGAAATTCAACCAACCAAGTAACCCTCCATGCAGATTGGGCAAGCAATAACTGAAGATGCCTGCCCGTCCATGTACCCGAAGCTGAGTAGCCAATGAAAGTGGCCCTCCTCCAAGGCCAACCAAGCCGTGGGCTCCAAGCATGAAGCCGAAGTTTGAGTGCCCGCACCCAGTGAGTACATTCAAAACAGCAGTGCTTCCAAATGTGAGCGTTTCGAGCACAAGCGAGCCGTTGGTGAAAGATTTGTCCAAGTAGTCCACCTCGTATTGACACTGACTCTTGCTACAACTGTGTCGCTGGAGTTGATTACAAGCAGAGGAGTCACAAGGCACCACTGAAATGGAAGTGGAATTGAGTGGGTCGAATACCCCCGGCATTTGGTAACAATTACAGGGTTTACACTGAAACCACGTAATGTCACTCCCTGTGTCTATAATCATAAGCTGGTTGACAGGAGGGGTACCCACTCCTATCGATATAACATATGCTCCTCCAAATGTCTGGGGAAAAATCACCGCAGACATGAGGAGACCAGGAGGTGGAAGTAATGGTACTGGTGGTTTGTAGGAGGTATTAGGGGTTGGAGGTTGTGCTACAGTGAGTACTGTAAGGAGGGAGAGGAGAGACGCCATGACTCTTGCTTGTGAGTTGTGAGAGTACATTTGCAACTCGATAGCTCAAGGGTCTTAATTATCTATTGTAATCCTCCTGACCTGTCCAAGAGATCACGAATCAAAACCTCTGAAAAAGAAAAAAAAAATAATAATAAGGAAAGAAAAAAAAATAAAAACAAAACGAAGAGCAAATCCAGGAAATCTGAAATGGCCGGATGGTTATATAATTACCAGCAGTATCCCGTAACCCTAGGTTGACAGCGCTTCCATCCACAATCACATTAGCACTGAAATTGTCGAAAACGATAGGCACATGTATAGTCCTGTAATTGATGACAAATGAACAAACAAGATAGTCAAATGATGAATAACTTAAAATTTCAAGTACACTAATAGAAAGCAGATAACGAGCAATAAATTCGAAAATAAATAATCTCACAGGAAAAAAAAAAAGAGTTAGGTAATAAATCTACCACACAAAACCAAGAAATCTAATCCACCACTCAGCCTAGAGTGTCCTGATCATGAAGAATCAAGGGCAGATATATCATCCTATAGACCGACGTAACAAGTTGTAAACTCCTAGCCATCTGAATCGCACATATATAAATGAAGTAACTGTTTGAATTAAATTTCTTAAAAAGGTTGCCTTTGGTGTATCCAGAGTGTGTACGCATAGCATGTTTCTATGTTGCTCATGAGATTAGAAATTGATTAATTATTGTTACCTCCACACATGCATTTAATTACGAATTTCTGAAATCAAGATTTAGGTATGAAAAATTAGAAAGTTATAATTAATATGCATGCATATGTAAGGATCGTGCTGATCCAAACACGTACGTACGATGAGCTAAAAACCTATTATTCTTGTTACATTCCAAAGCCAAAAAAAAAAAAAAAAAACACAAAATTGTTAAGCATTTTAACCTTCGCTATATGGCAAGCAACAGAGCGTGAATTAAGCACATTTAGTATATGGCAATATTTAACCACTAAGTGAGTTGCGACAAATTTGATCAAAGCAAAGGGAGATCGAGGGAAGTTGCTTTCTGTTCTATTGGATAACAAGCTTGCTGTGGCAGAGAGTTAAAAAGAGAAACAAGACGACCTCTCAACCACACCCCATCTTCCGCATCATCATATTCTCCTTCTTCTTATTAATTAATATTAAATTTTCATTTCCTTTCTAGAAAGAAAAAAACTCCCAAAGAAAAAAAGCGTGTGTGTCTCAGTCAGTGTGTGCAAGAGATGGAGATCAGAGAGAGAGGTGTCTGAGGGCATGTTCGATTGGGACCCCCATCTGACAAGAACTAATAAAAAAAATCTCCTTCTTTGTTCCTCGTTCCTCACTCTGCGCACTCACTGCCATGTGCTCAGCTGCTAGCGCTTCACCTTCTGGCTGGCTCTCTCTGGCGCTAGCTCTCCCTGAGATCAACATTGTAAACACAAACTCGCTGCGCCAAAAATGTCTGGTATGAACTAAGATCATCACCCTCTCTCTTTCTCCTTAAGATAGGTAACAGAGGTTAATAGAGTTGCTTCCAGTCAACCAAACAGTGCTAAATATTTTTTAAAATGGTGTTCCTTCTTTGACAACTCATATTGAATAATACATGAAAAAAAAAACCCGTAAACAATGCTTTCTAGTAGTATTTGTTACTAAATCAAAAACAAATTAAGTCTATATGTTTATCTAAATCTCATTTTGAAATGGAAGCTACCTAGCAAGAAGAACGTAGTATAAGATCACAGGACCAAATATCCACGTTGGACTCCTCGTAACCCTTCCTCTTAGCTTTAAGACCTCCGGCGTCACTGCATATGCTGGGGTACCATGCTACATGTGGGAAATCCCGCTGTTGCAGAGCTGCTCCAGCAAAGTGGAGAGGACTAGGTCTGAGATGATCTATATATAAGGTTCTCAGACTTGACGTGTTCGCAAGGTGGGAAGTACAAAATAACTGGAAGACATCAATAATTACTGGAAGACATCAATAATTAATGGAAAACACAAATCCTTTTTCTTAGGAAAGACGTTAAGGGAAGAGATTATGACCAAATCCTTTTTCTTTGGAGAGACCCAAAGAAAGCTGGAAAGATTAAAGGAGTAACTTTATCTCTATTTGGAAACAATTCTTTACAATTCGTCAGTCCACCCTTTTTTCCAAATAAGCCAAAAAGTCAATTCTTCACCTTTCAGTGATTCACATGAAGTATTACCCTTTCTGCAGAAATCATCTCCATTGCTCTTTTCCTGTAATATAAGGCTGAATCCGCTAATCTACCCCTATATATATATATACTACCACTTAATTTGTAACTAAATAATATTCTAATACTCCATTCATGAATTAAGCTAACAAAATATTGTAGCTAATCATATATGTTCAAATATCACAAACTAGATAGTCTCGACATTTTTGCACAGCATTTTCTTCTAATATTGATTAATCATAAGTTTTTTTTTTGCACTTGATTTGGCAACATGCATCTTGTTCATGATCACTTTGCCACGAAAGCGTTTATTAAATACCGTTAAGACAACCAACCCTTGAGATATGTTCGTAAAAGTGATACTTTTTCCTTTGTTTTAAAGCGAACCCAAAGATGCCATCTTTTCTACATAGACAACAAAATAACTTGTTGTTGGACTTGATTAATCAATTTTTTTTTTTTTTGGTTCAAAATGAATGATTTTGTTTTTGTAAATTTCTAATTGTTCCAAAGTTTTATATGGGAATGTAAGTAGTTTAAACATCATGGAATATGAATCTTGTTTTACCTAACATGTGTACACATTAATCCCCAAAATATAAATTTCTTCTATTTATTTATTACGAGAATTTTGTGCCAAGATAATTTAGGTACGTTGAGAGAGAAAGATAAGAGTAGCCATGTTAGGGGTATCAGCAAAACTCACAGGAATTGAGTCAAAAGTAAAAAGCTTTATCTGCTCTATCACTCTCCAATCTCCATGCTTTTACTAATTTAGTAAAAGATGGTTTTAAAAGGTTTCACTACCAAAATGGCTAAAGGTAAAATATATTTGTTTAAAATTAAAATTAAGATGTATCTTTAATTATTTGTTAAAGTCTTCACATGAGACTGGAGTTACCACAATACTCTTAACAGATTAAAGACGTTAACTTTTTCCTCTTTTGGTGGTTAGAGATAAGACAACTTTTTTTATAGAGTGATCATCCCACGTGCACCTCATATGCCTATTTAAGTATGTTTTGGATGTTAAAAGCCAAACTCGGAAACCATCCGTCCAAAACATTATATATATATATATATATATATATATATATATATATATATATATATATATATATATATAATGTTTTGGACGACACTATCTTCATTAAATCATTAAAAATTTAGGACGACACTACCCTTTAAAATGCACTAAATGCATAAATGAAAGAAATTGAAGAAATTTAAAATATAGAGAAGATTATTTTCCCACACAAATAGGTTACTTTACTCACTAAAAGAAACTCCCGTGATCCCAACTCCTAAGACCCAAGAAATTTGAAATTGAGAAGATCACTTTTCCACACAAATAGGTTACTGCACTCTCAAAAAGAAACCCATGTGATCCCAACTCCCAAGACCCATAATTGTGAAGAAAAAAAAAAAAAAAAGGAGAATTGAGCTCGAAAAGGAAACTAAAAAACATAATATTCTGTTAGCTGGATCCAGACAATCCAGTACTGGGTGTCGAATTCAGTTGGATTAATTGCAACCTACCTTAATTAATAAAAGGTATCAAAATTTGGATGGCCGTAATCACATATAATTTGCTTCTTGTTTTCGTGATTAGTGTTGTGGCCTTGGAATCGTTATTAAGTGGCACTGCACGGATTTTTTTTTTTAAAAAAAAAAAAAAATTATGCGGTATGGATTCATTGGGTTTAAGTTTTGTCGACACTCTCCATGGGTTGATTGATGAAATGGTTGGGTTTAGTTATAGAATAGCCGAAATTAGATTTCATTCTTGCTCAAACGAACAATATTAATTATAATATTTCACATGCTTTGAATTAAGGCTGTAGTTTCAGATAGCAGATCATTTATGAGATGGGCCTTCCTTCTTGGTTCTGGCTCACTCATCAAGTAGATTCTTTCCATTTTGGGAAATTTCTTATTTCTTTTGTATATCATATAAAAAGGGACAGCTTTTGTGTAATGTACGTTCTAATTATCTTTACTAGAAGCCAATAGACACTTTGGCTTTTTTTAAAGTCTCGTCCGCTAATGACCTCAAAAAGCAAATTAGTTGCAGAATGATCCTTTCCTTTCCTTTCGGGTTATTTGTTACTTGTTAGTGTAGTCTTTCTGTTTAGCAGACCATTGAAGGCCCTGACACATGCACAGCTAATTGGAATAAATAAGCGAAAAATGGAAGAAAACAAGGGACGGTTGAGATTCAAAAGCTCAAAAATTAGAAAGTGCATGAGTGACGCGTGGAACAGTGGGTGAAAGGTAAAAGGCATCAGGAGAAATCTAACGGTTCAGATATCAGGCCTCGTAGGTGGGATTACATGCTGGTGTAATTTGGTGGGTTAAGCACCTGGTAGTTGTACAACATGAGCTCCTTGGTTGAATCTGTCGGTGACAGATCTAAAATTAAATCTAATTTTAGTTATAAGTTAGTGGATTAGTCTTAAATCTTATACTAAACCTGGTAATCTTGTAGCTTTATATTATAGTTGTTTCAGAACTTTGCTTTGTAATATAAGAATTTTATGCTTGTGGTATTATTGAATGAAATTTTATTTTTTTTTCCAAAAAAACAAAAAGATAAGGGGAGAGGAAATAATCTCACATTTGTTTATTCAAACTTGGCCCCAAAGGAATAGGAATCGGCTAATGGGCCTAAAGGGTGATACAAAATATATTGGCCTAGGACATTGATACAAAAATTTGGTCCACTCCCAAAATACTGTACATATATATAGTCCTTGGGTGACACCGCAATACTAGTCACCAATAGTGGGTGATGTGGAAGGGCAGAGACTGATAGTTATGTATCTGAATTGAGTATAATTTGTTTGGCCAAATTGTAACTTGCTCTACCCTTTTATTGTAGAGGATTTCAATGACAATGAGGCCTACTTGTAACTTTCCAAATATTTCTCTATTCCATTTCAATATTTTCCTATATTCATTATTTTATTTTTATTCTAACAAAATGGCACGACTGAAACTGAAATTTAATTCCTCTCCCATTCCTCTTCAAGCAATTGAAATGAATCAAAATCAATTGAAGATGTATTTTGAGGGACTAGGTAGTTTCCTTGCTGTCCAAATATGTTTAATTTTATTATTTGAGGCACTAATATAAATATTATTACTCTTATCAGATTATATGAGGAGAGGCGTCCCATCCATCTCAGATTCTCAATAGTCAAAAAGAAAATGCTATCCTATGATATAAGAGTAATACTACTTTTTTACTCTCATTTTTATATAAAAAATCACTTAAAACACACTACCTCTGCCGAATATCATTACTCATTATATAATGCATAAAAGTTCATCAATAGTATATGTTTCAATTAAATAAACATTCTTTTTTCTTAAAATACCCTTGGATTAATAAAAAGTTGTTTGTTTTAAATTTGAAACACAATGGCTCCTAGTTGGAAAACTGCGGGTTCAAATTTAAAAATTAACATAGAAAATAAATTGATGTATACTTTTATTTTTAGAAATTCATGGCTATTTTATTTTTGGGAAATTCATAACAAATTTTTTCTTATGTTTGCTTTTAAAAATAAAATAAATAAAAAAATCAAAGTTTTACCCTTTTTTTCTTTTTCTTCATGAAATCCATAATTGCATGCATTTTGCAATTTAAGATCTAGATTTGAGTTGAGTCTACTTCCAAGGGCCTACAAGAATCTAGCTTAATATCTAAGTAATCTCCTAGCTACAAGCTGATTCACGTCTCAAGAAACGCCAAAACAAAGCATATAATTTAAGAAGTAATTGATCACACCGACAAATTTAAAGTTGGTTTGCTGCTCATATGATATGTATATATATATATATATCCCCATCTAAGTTACCTAACAAGGTAATGCATTTGCTGTCCAACTTTGTCTCACTCCGGCCATCTGATGTAGACTTACAGCTCATGACATGTCTATCTTTATTAGCTTTAGGCTGGCTTATCCCTACTTTCTATCTACCGGGGGATCCATGCTATGCATGTCCCTGGCCTCCTACAATATTGATCGTGTTAGGTCATCTGCTTTTTTAGGCTTCACATTTATTGATCACTTCAACCTATTTTACACGTCATTACAAGGAAAAGTAGTATGAACAACCGGTGTCCCTTAATTTTATTGCATGGATTGAGATTCAGATCCTTGCAATTTATAAGAATTGCAACATATCCTCTAGTTCGCATGAAAGGTTTAGAATCACCCACTTCATAAGAAAGAAAAGAAAAAAAAAAATATATATATATATATATATGAAGAACTAAAGCCAAAGGGGTGGTCTGGTCACCGCCTCTTTATTTTGTTTAGGATATTTGGCCACTCTAAATATATAGTTGATTAATTAGGTAGGTTAGGCCACTCCAAAATTATTATTATTTCTTATATGTTTGTTGACGTGATCATTAATTGCCGGCCCTTTTAAACAGTGACGGGGGAGAGGGGGGCCTCCGAAAAAAAGGAAGTTTATTTTAGCCTTGAAGTCTTTCTTTTTATTTTTTCTGGCTCGTCAAGTTTTTTTTTTTTTTTTTTTATGCAATCTGGTCCTAAAGTAAATTCCTAATTCCCTTATTGATCTTAAAAATTGCAGAGGACCTGAATCTGTTCGTGCATGCCGCATGCGTACATGTGAGAATGGGAGAAACTAGTTCACGTTCTTTTCTCATCTGTAAGAATTGCAGGGATCTCAATTCGTCCATGCATGTATATGTTTCGCGTGAGAAGATGAGATTTTCACATCACATAACCATCATAATAAAAACGATATTTTGATAAATTACAGTATCATATATATAGAGTTTGATCATGAAGATATGGGTAAACATCGGGTAATGTCTCTGGTGGAGGGTTCTATCATATACGCGATTGGGCGATAGAGAAAATATTTTAAATAGATGGTAGGTTCTATCATATATGTGATTAGGCGATAGACAAACAGATATTTTTAGTTTGGAAGTAAAAATTCCCCTGAACCTAATTAAGGTTAGCATCAACAGGATGCTCCTTTTTTCTTCATGTATACAATTGACTGCATCCTGGCAGCTCCGCCAGGAGAACCAGGGACAAAAAATGAGCGAAAGATATTTGCTGGATGTGTTGGTGGGGGACACTTCTAATGCATACTGACAATAGGGTAATCCGGTGAAAAGAGAGATAAAATGTAACAATCATGAGAACATGTTACCAGAGCTTTCTTTAATAGAAATCGAGGTTAAGTGATTTGAGAATGTTAAATAAACCATACAAAATATGAAAAGAATACCAATTGGCCGGGTAGAACATAGGACATATGAAAAGAACACAAGGCAATTACCACAATTGCTATGTGCTAACTAATTAACCGGAGATGTCTTGGCTCACATAGGCCTTTTGTAGTATAGCTCCTAGTACATGTGGCATCGGTCGGTTACTTACCCTCTTAACCATGTGGATGCTCCTGCGTAGAAGTGGTGGAGGGCATGAATTCCTTGTAGCATACCCTTTTGGAGCACACAAGGGCTGGGTTGCTGGTATCAGCCGTTGTTTTGAAAGTAAAAGATCATAAATTTGAATTTTGTCTCCGTTATTTATCTCTTATTTTAATTAAATATTATATGTGTTGAACATCAAGTCAAAATACATAAGCTAGTCAGAACGGCTGAACTTAATAATTCTTCTCCCCTCCCCGTTATTTATTCCCTCCTGATATATGAATGGAAAGTCAAGATTGTCCATTGAAATATCAGATGGGAGGAGGAGACTGCAGTTGTCAAATGTTGGCCATCTTCGGTGAAATAAAAACCAAGAATAACGACCATATATAACCAAAAAGAAAAATATATATTTTTAAAATAATAGACACACAAATCCATTTGTTAGATAGATCTGAGCTAGGCGTTGAGACCCATATGAAACACTTTTAGCAGAGCCATCAAGATCAACACGACACGCCTAACTAAACTATTCACGATATGTTTAATGTCCTTTTCTAAACTCGAATTATCAAGGGAATAGAGTAAGTATAGCTACACAATTACCAAAAATGAAAGCAACATTTCATACATTTATACAGCTATAAAATAACTTTTTTATTGCCACTACATCACGATCGATAAGTTTGCAGTGGTCACACATAAACTTTTCACAATAAATACTTAATAGAAATTAATAATTTGTATACACTTTGTTTAATCTTTAGGAAATATTGCGAAATTGGTCCTTCAAATTCAAGGTTGTAACAAATAACTCCATGTAGTGTGCATGTGTATTTTAAAAAAAAAATTAAAAAATAAAATAAAAAACTTAAGAAAATGGAAGGAAGAAAAAAAGGGTTAGCAGCCAAGCAACCAAACTACCCCATGGCCACTACCCCAATTTTTTTTTTTTTTTTTTTTTTTTTTATAAGGATAAATGTGTACTTTCATAATGACCGTCGGAAAGTGGATGGAATTTGAATGAAGCTAGGGAGCTATTTGTCACTTTTTAAACCTTAGAGAGTTATTTGCCACAAACCCAAACCTCAAGAACCAATTTTATAATTTTTTTTTTCTTCTCATTTTTAAAAGAAAAATAAAACAAGAATTTCAACCTGTATTATGTATGTCCAAATAGCAAATGAGGGTTGGTCAGGAGCAAGAAAAGTGGTTGCAAAGGAAGGAATTTGCTTGGTAATTTCAAGGAAGGAGGTAGCTAGGGAGCTATTTTCTTGAAGACAAAAGTAAAGTGATTAAGAAGGATAACACTAATTAAAAGGCAGCATAGGAGGAAGATAGGTAGGAATTGCTTTCAAGGAATTTTCTTGATTCTAATGGTGGGGGGTGGGGGGGACCTAGCTAGCCCGTCAATCGTCATGGCCCTACTACGTATCTATCACGGGAAATTGTTTTTCCCAGTTAGATGGGATTCCTATTTCCTTGAAAGCCAAGTAAATCACGAAGAAAATGTGATTCCCCTTTGGACATGTAATGTAATTGTGTGATGGAAATGTCAATGTCCGTAAGCAAAAGTCATCATATGGGAAAAGAATTTTCATAGAATAAGACAGTCAGAGAACCTAAAAAGAGTGTTCCCCGTAACATGGAATTGGAATAAAATTGGAATTTGGAACCTTCGATAATGCTGTCTTCACTTCATGACCCTCGCCCGCCCGGCCCGTGTTGAACGTGTTTCGCTTATTGTCTAACCCAAAAGACCTACCACTACATATGTCTGCCAAAACACATGCCTTTCAGTCGTTTTTACATTTTTCTTTTTCCCTATATTTGATTGACAAATATGATGACTCATATACTCGTATGAGATTTGAATTTTCTACCCCTTCCTTGTGCAAAAATAAATGTCACTATTAGTAGTTGGACCAATGTATAGCAATAGTGGCTCACGCAATTCAACCTATTACCAAGACTTGTATCTATTGATTTATAATTAACACACACTAACATGTTAGGTTTGCAGAATCTAACATATCTCCAAGCCTGCATCCACTTTCTCATAAATGTAATATTCGAGAATATAGGTTTCTATAACAGTTGCATCTCTTTGGAAAAATTATTAATAAGAAGTAATATTATACTTACAACTCTTTTACGATTCGTTAGCATGTGTTAGCATATAATTGGATGGTGCTAATTTTTTTTAGTCACCGGCATATAGGGGTGGCGTGGTGGGCATGTGTATTTGATTCTTGAGATAAAACACCATCTTTTGAGTTATTTTTATTCTTGAAATCAAACACCATCTTTTGTGCTCTTTCAACATTTCAAACGTAAAAGCATGCTAGCTCTCAAAGTTGTATCCGCGCAACTCTATTGGATCTAGCTTTTATTGTTAACACGAAACCCAAAAAAATGATGCTCAGAGAGAAAAGAAATCCAGAGAATAAATCAAAAGAAATACTTTATAGATGTGAAGAATTAATGGGTATTGTTTTTTTAAGTTTATCTCACTTTACAGCGGAATTTGGTGTCCGCTGAAACAATTTATTTATTTATTTTTATTAACTTAAACTTTTAGAATAAGAATAACATCTTCTTTTTTTCCTTTGTGTTTTTTTCTTTCTCCAAGACTCATGCAGCGTTCTTCGGAAGAATTGAATAATATTGCACAAGCAATTGACTGATCTTTGGTAAGGTTTTCCAATCAAACATTTGAAGTCGTCGAGGAGGCTTCTAGGCCAAAGTCATTTTCATTTTTCTTTTTCGTTCTTTGAATCAGTGATCACCTCATACTTATGTAATAAATTTAAGTTGGTTGTAAATGGTAAATTTACAACCATTTACCGTTAAATGATCAAATTTTTAATTGAAATTGAGTGTAAATTGTGGAATCATAATTCAAATGTACTCGTGATTTTTGTTATGATATTATATTAAATCACTATTTATCCCCACAATTTTGAGATAAATAATAGTTAATTAACATTTTTACATGCATCTTGTTCAAAAAAAAATACCTAACAAATTTCACATGATCCATATTTGATTTTAAAAAATAAAGATTAAAATATGATTATAGTATTTGAATTGTTTGTCAGACTTCAATATCAACACTTAATTATAAATTGTTTTAATTAGAAAAAAGAAGTATAAATTGTTTTAATTTAGTTTTTAATGCTTTTAAAAACTACCTCGATGTTACCGTTAATTTCGTTAGCTGTTGGTCAGAAGACATTAGAGTTGGGTTTTTCTTGTCAACGGAAGAAAAGTACTCTATTCATTTGAATTGAATGATCGATCCAATGGGTGTGCAAGGAAGAAAAGTACTCTATTCATTTTAATTGAATGATCGATCGAATGGGTGTGCAAGGAAGAAAAGTACTCTATTCATTTTAATTGAATGATCGATCCAATGGGTGTGCAAGGACGACCATCCAACTAACTACCACTTTGATTAGTCAGCCTAAATTATTGCCGGCCTCTCTTTTATTTTCTTCCTTCACATTCCAATTTCTATTGCTTTTTCTATTTCCTTTGTGTTCTTGTTTTAGGGTTTCGGCTGTCCTAGGGCACGATGATTTCGGCCAAATTGCGCTTCATTGGATGATTCAAAAGTATTCAAATTTCTTTTTATTCCAATGGAATATATAGTCATAAAGTTTTCATATGCTCTAAATAATTTAAAAATAAATAAATAAATCAAAAACAAATTATTTACTTAGGGTATGTTTATAATTTAAATTAACTCTATCACATAGCTAGAGACGGATTTAGGAGGGGACTGGCAGTGGCCCTGGTCCCCCCCCCCCCCCCCCCCCCAAATCACAAGAAAAAAAAAAATTTGATAAGTAAAAAAAAAATTAAGGCAAAAAAAAATAATAATAAGTTAAAAAAAATAATAATTTAAAATATTTTTTGCCAATTGGTCCCTCCTCAAGAAAATTTTGGCCCTGAATCCCTCCCCAAATTGAAAGTTGGCTCTGTCCCTGACATAGCATATAAAGCGGGCACATGATATGTCAAACGAAAGCTACCTAACATTAATTAATTAGTTTAAAGTGGAATATTGTTAATTAACTCGAAAGTAGGTTGACGGATTGAACTATTTGAAATTGTCGAAATTGAAAACTTAGCAATTAAATTGTAATTAAAAAAAAAATACTTAAGGGCTAAGTTTGGATTTTTTTTTTTTCCTATGTTTTATATTGGAATGCAGCTTCTTTGAATATGAAGGCTTGCCGGCCATATGGGTCATCCACAATGGAAGTCATTCGGCGGCCTGTTGATCATTGAAATATTTGCAAAATTATGTTGCATCACGGATAACATTAATTAACCACAAACTTGTTTATTTTAATATTGTACATATATTTATATAATATGATCTTTTGTTATTTGGTTCAAGAAAGGAAGGCAAAAAAAGTGGGTTTCATATGCTGATCGAGTCAAACATCTAATTATGAATGGAAACCAAGAGGATAAAAGAAATGAAAAAAATGGAATATGATATTCAATATTTTAAAAGTATTTGTGAGATCTAGAACATGGCTGCCTAACGTGTGCCCTAAGGACAAGGTTTCTACGCCAAACAAAATCATTAACACAAGCTCAAGCAGAGTTTTTTGTCCAACTTGCTTGTTATCAATCTAGTCTTACAATAATTAGGAGAAATTGTAAAAACTAGTTCTGAGATTTTGACAAATAGCTATTTAGGGTTTAAAAAGTGATAAATCACTTTGCATAGTAGGCCTATATAATAAATAACTCTCTCGCTACAAATTTTGACAATTTTTAATTGGAGTAATTGCAAAATTACAAATTTATCTTAAAAAAAAGTTATAGAAAAAATAATTAAAAAAACAAAGAAAAGAAAAAGGGCGATGAGGTTGATCGGGTCCTCGGTGATGGTTTAGCCACCCCTACGTTGCTCCTAAGGATAGTTCGGTCATCTTCTTTGGCCAATTTAGGGTTGGCCAACCACCCTTAGTGTAATTTTTTGGTTTTTATTTTTATCTTTCAATTTTTTAAAGATAAATATGTAATTTTATAATAACGTCAACCAGAAAATGATTAAAGAGAAGTATTAGTTAGGTAGACATGCATGATGCATACATACTACATGGAGTGATGTCTCACTTTTCTTAACCCTTTAGAAGCTATTTGTGAAAAAGCCAAACCCATAAAACTATTTTATAATTTTTCCGAATATTTTATGTGAAGCGGAGAAAAACTAATAAATCCACCTTATACAACGTACCCCAACAAATTAGTAGAACTTAATTTGCTTTTACTTTTCCCCCCTTCTTTTTAAAGTGTCAACAATAATAATAATAAATAAAACTCAATCCGTATCTTATCTCAGCCTTTTTTCTATCTTTTTTTTGTCCTTACCAATAATAATTAATTTCTCCTTTTTCTTTTTTCTTTTTCTTTTCGCCTTCACCAATAACTTCCCATGATTCATTATCATACAAGATCCTAATAACGTGGTTCATGCTTTCGAGCCGAAAGCCACTATCATCTTGCAGGGGACGTTTATGAGTGGAGGTAAAAGATCAAATAGGTCAAACACTTTAAACAATTCAATGCCTTCATTTTATTTTTCGTAAAGAAAATGTTACTTTTTGTTTAAACTAATCTTTAAGTTTCTAGTAGGATACATTTTAAAAAAAGAAGAAGATAATTTCATAATTCACACACGTTTGATGGAATAATGTTCTTTTGATCAACTTTTATTTTGTTTTGTTTTTTTAAACAATGACTTAGACCTTGTTTGAGATTGTGTTTGAAAGATAGAGTTTTTAAGTCAAAAATAGTTTTTGTCAAAAGTGTTTTTTTTGACTATTTTAAACCTTTTTAGACCTTAAAAGTGCTTTTAATTAATTTTACCAAACGAATACTTTTTTTTTTTTTTTTTTTAAAACAGACTTTTTGAGTGTTAAAAGCATTTTTAGGCCCCTCAAACGCAATCTCAAACAAGCTCTTAATAGGCACGGTTAGATCAATCCAAGGAGATGTGGATTGCGTTACTCTTTTTAGTAGTACTAATAAAAAAATGGAAATAAATTTTCTATAAACTAATTTGTTAGAAATTTCCTAAATGACACACCTATAAAATTAATTGACATATGTTTCTTAATATGTAAAAAAAACATGTTTTTTTTTTTAATAGCATGTGGCACATGCTTTTTAACAATTTAAATGACACATGCAGTTTTTAGAGACGGTTTAGTAAGAAATTTGTGTGATAAAAAAAAATGTGATTCTCACTTGCTCAATTGACAAATAACACTTTTAAAGATGGGTTAGAGGAATTTCTACAACTTAATTTATATGAAATATTTATATTTTTTCACTGTTACATCATCTCAAATGTATAATAATTTTATAACAAATTACTAAATAAATTAGTACTTTTTATTTGCATGTGTTAAACAATTTTTGAGTCTATTAAACTAATATATATTTAAAATAGAGTTTTAAAAACTCATGAAAATCACATATTTTATTAAAAGATATATGTAATTCAAGCAAATATATAAACTGAATTAGAAGAAATTGATTCAATCCAACAGTTCTGAATAATCTATAGGATGATATTTGACTGTATTTGTTTATTCAATTTTCATCCAAGTTGTGGATTTCTTTCAAAAAACGTGGTGTGGCTCGTGGGCCCGTGGCATGTAAACCGCTGACTATAGTTTAGACGAAAAAGCAACGCCGGCCCTATAAACAAAGGAATAAAGAGAAGGAGCCCCCCCCCCCCCCTCCCCCTCCAAACCAAAAAAAAAAAAAAAAAAAAAAAAAAAGCTGACAATCTGAGAGGAAGGCGTGCCTCTTGACTGGGCAAAGCTGCCGTTGATATTTTTTGTCTGATAGAGAAAGCAATCTCAGCCGTTGACATATTCCCAACAATACCATCGAACGGTACTCCTTGGGATTCGTCCATTGGATCTCATATCTAGGTACGGCTTCCCAGTTCCACATCGGTTGTTTCTCTATTATTCTATTCGGAAAATAAATTTAACAAGTTGTCAATGTGTCACGCTCTCCACCTGACGATCAACTCATCTCTTCCGCCTAGACCGTAAGATAAAAAAATACTTTGATTAGTTAGTCTGGAAACGGATAGGCCTGATTCGTTCTCCTCCATACCGTCCACATCCCACCAAGCACCTCGTGAAAACCACGACATCGATAACATGTCCAAACCTAACCATCATCCCCTGCAACATGTGAATATGTGATTGCTTTTAACATCCACCACCACTACTACACACACACGTGGTCCCCACCTGGGAAAACGTATCGACCTTTTCTAGATCTCCATGTTTATCAACAGAAATAGAAAAAGGAAAAGTAAAAAAAGCACCTTTGGCGCCTCAAGGAAATGGTATAATAATATCTAGAAAGTCCGCCACGTGGAAACGTGCAAGCAAGGGCAAGTTGCGTTTCTAGGGATGGCTACGAGCCGACACGACAACCGAATCACGAATAACACCTTCTTCGATTAATTAACCAGCGCCAGCGGCTTGGCCACGTTTTGGGTCATCAATGTGTGTCTGTTTGGTTTGGCCTGGTCGTTGCTTCTGGAATCCGCTCGGCGCGCCGGTCATTGTATTCGGCTGTGGATGAGTATTTAGGACGTGGACCAGGTACAGTTGGGGGGGTCCATTAAGTGAGAGAAATTTGAGGGATCTGGAATAGGCATCCCTCGTTTCTTTCCGCTGTAAAATCGTAGGACTTGGGTTTCCGACAACGCGGAAAGAGTACGATGGATGTGTACAAAAGGAGGGACTTTGTACCAGTTTGTCGCCAGGCCAACGGATATTTTTACAGTCTGAACAAACCACACACTTGGGTGGATGAAGAGTGTGTGGCGATTGGTCTGTTTTTATCTAAATTAGCTAATTCAATCTAGAATAAAGTTAAGCTTTTTATAAATAAAAAATTAAAGGTTTTCAAATACACTTCCCATCTAATTATTTAATTTTTAAAAATATTTCTTGTAATTTTTTTTTTCAGAAAATGAAAAATTTTATTCCAAAAAAATATAAAGAGAAGGAGAAATAAATAAATAAATAAATGCAAAATCAGTTTTATTTAATGGCTTTGACGTCCCCTATTTGATAGCTCTTTGTGGATGAGGATTTTATTGAAATTTGCTCCGTATAGATAAGCCTCACACCTTAAACTATCCAATTCCAAACAAATAATTAATCCTACAGTCCCGCTTTCTTAAATTGCATAAATTTTAATAAAACTTAAACAACATAATCTCAATGACCCCAATTTCGGAGGTTAACTGCCACATGCAATGGACGTGCTTACTGATAAGATCTTAAAATAAAACAAAATAACAAAAGAAGTATCTGACAGCGCAAGCAGAGGCTGGAAATTAAGGAAAATAGGAAAGCAAAATACTATGTGCTAGAGCCTACAGATAATATTTCGTATGACAACCAAGAAGATGGGTCAGTTAGACGACGTTGAAAAGGTTTTAAATGTGTTGTATATATTATTCCTTCATGTGACACCGATCCCACTTACTATAATTTCTGCTTTCAGATGTAGCTGAATTGGCCGTCATCATCATCATCTATCACCAGCCATTGCGCAATCAATTGCCTACAATTTTCGTCAACCTAATCCTTTTTGGAAAAACCTCCTTACCACCCTGTCAAATCCCATTCCAAACCACATGCCCAACTTTATCGAAAGGTCCAAAACACCCCCCTACCTTCCCCCAATTTATTTTCCTACCAAAACAAACACAGCCCTAGTCACCAACTGCCCTCCCAAACCAAGTCTCTGTCAGCCGAGCCGAGCCAAAAGAAAGAGCCAAGGACAAATGGAAAGAGCCTATGTCGTGATTGACTAGGCAGGCTTGTTGGGCCCCCTCCCCAAATTACCCGGACTTCAAGACGGAATTGAAACCAGTTTAATAGTGGAAACCCCCGACACGAAATTAGAAAAAAGGCAAGGAGTCCGTGATGGCCTAAGGATTCGCTCCCTCTCACGCGCCTGCGTCACCATCATCACCCCACGCTCTCTCTCGTCTCTCTCTTTCTCTCTCCAACTTTCTCTCTCTACCTTGTCCCCTTATATAATGTTCCGCTTCGCTTTACCGCACCTCATCACCACTTCCTCACATTATCTTTACGATTTATCAGAAACACATTTCTCTCTCTCTCTCTCTCTCTCTCTCTCTCTCCTTGTCTCGTTCATCTTTTTATAAAAAAATGTCTAGCATAGTGGAGGGCCGAAACGATAAGAAGCGGGTCCGAGGCGACTCGGACGAGTTTTCCGAGTCGGACTCCCCCGAGGTGAAGCGTCTCAGGGAAGACCTTCTGGGGTTCCTCGACGACACGGAGGCCGATCCGACGATTCAGGACCTCGACTCGGTCATGAAGAGCTTTGAGGAAGAAATAGCTCAGGCTTGTACTTTTTCGCCGGTGCCGGTTGTCGACCTGACGTTGGATTCCGGCGAGTCCCAGCCGGAGCTCGGGTACCTTTTGGAAGCTTCGGACGACGAGCTCGGTCTGCCGCCTTCTGGGAATTCTTTAGGCGAGGACGTGAAGAACTCAGAGACCGAGTTGGGCCGGGACTCGTCCTATTCGTACGGAATCGGCGAGCTTTGGGGCTTCGAGGATCAGATTCCGAGTTATTACTCGTTCGAGTTTGGTGCCGGGAACGGGTATGACAATACTAGCGAGTACGTGGCGTTTGATGGGCTGTTCGAGCACTCCGATGTGTATTTCGATTCGTCCGATGTTTCGGACCCCTCTTGGCGGCATGAAACTTTGCCGGCACAATAGTAAACAAATGAAAAAAAAAAAAGGAACAGGAAAAACCGAGGCCTTTCGGGCTTACGGATTATATTCGACTCGAAGTTGTAAATTTTTGTTTTTGTTCTTAATTTTTTAATTTGTTATAACAGTAGAAGCTAAAGAAATATATGTAGGACTAGGATGATTGAAAGATTCATATGAAGACGCCTTCAAGAGAATCTGTCTCTATTTTCGTAAAATGGTCAAGGAACCAAAAAAAATTGTTACTAAACATTTTGAAGCGTACGTATTCTTGTCTACGTTGTATATTAACATCAATTTGTCTTGTGTATTTTTCTTTAAAAAAATAATAATAACGTTAGCAGATGAATAGTAACATTTAAAAACAAACGCCTAAGTTCTTTAGAATTGAGATAAGGTGGTATTGCACAACTATTACATTTTATGGGGGTACTTCATTTCAAATGTTTTTATTTTCTGAGCCATTTCAAATGGTCAAGGACAGAAATTTTTTCCAAAGACCACCGCCGAGTCAGCCACCTAACCATTTTTCTAGTAAGTATTTGTCGTCACAATTTGAAATTAATGGTCCAAATAAAATGTATTAGACAATGAGAAATGTTACATTTATTTCCTATGGCATTGAAAATTATTGTTAATATAAAATATATAGATTACTCTATTAAAATTGAATAGTAATTTTTATTATCATGTTATAAAATAAGCACTTGAAAAAATCACTTTATTTGTAATCTAGTTAGAGAAATGTTAGGGATATTAATTCTTTGGGGAAACTTCAGTGAAAGACTCTTGAATTTCTATCTGATTTGATAAACCTCCTATGAATTTCAAAATTTTTTAATTTAGTCATCTAAATTTTCAATTGCTCTCAATTTAAACCCCTTTGTCAGATTTTAAACGTTACAAGACATTTATACCTCTGACTTTTGTATAAAATTTCAACTTTCAAAACGTTTTTTTATTTTATTTTTTTAAAAAAAAAATTAGGGATATTTTGGTCTTTTTTTTTTTGTATTTTTAACTGTTAAAATTGACGGAAGGACTAAATTGAGAAATTTTGAAGTTTAGTTGGGGTATTTCAAAATGGTTGAAAGTTCGGGGGTCTTTAGTGAAGTTTTCCTTAATTCTTTTACTATCATGATGTGGAGCTTATTCATTGATATTAGTAGCATTTATTTATTTATTTATTGTTTGGATCTTCTCCGATCAATATGTTTCGCATCATATTAGTTAAATAGTTAGTATCCCTACCATTTATCATCCAATTAATGCCCCAAAAATGAAATAATAACATATACTTGGAATAGTTTATGGCCAGTGTGAACCGTGTGTTCTTCAAAACATTGTTGATCTCTATTCACATTCTTCAATGCATTCTTCACGTTCCCTCAATCACTGCAAAACAATTACATTTAAGAGAGCTCACTAGGTGCTGGCGAGATCTCACTCCAACGCCTAAGAAAGTGTATGCGTAATGCGCAATATTTTGATACGAGGATTATACGTGAGGTATTGGCCTATAAAGTTTAGTCAAGGTTAAGTCTTTTAATTCAACTTGAGGTGTGAGTGCTAAGAGTTTGGACATAGATCGGGAGTTTTACCCCAATTCAACTTGGAGTAGGATTGTTGGCCAAATTCTTCAAGGAATCTTGATTGAACTCGGATTGAGACTCTTACTCCAATTCAACTAAGAGTAAATATTTGATCCGGATTTTATAGGACAAGACATGTCTCGGAACTTAGGGGGTTGAGACCTAGCTTTTCTCTTCCTAGGTTTTAATGAACAACAGCCATTTGTAACTTTCGTATTGGAGTGATTGTCTAACTCTCCCAAAAGGTGTTTGTCCAAGAGTTTGTATATAGATAAATCATGGTCCTGAGATGACTCTCTTCTCGAGAGTAATCCATTAAATGCTCATGTCTCTCGAGGATAGGCTCTTTCCGGGAGTCTTCCTACCTAAACACTGCACTATTAGTTTTGTAGGCTAGTCTTCAGTGTTGAGGTTCATTACTCTTCCGACAATATTGGTATTGGTTATGAAGCCCGTGATTTATATGATGGGTCTGTTAGGTGGGATTATTTCTAACATACTCTCTAAATGAGCCATGTTACACAATAATTTTTTAACTATCGCATTTTGTAAATTTAATGAATTAACCATTGAATTTTGTAAACTCATGTAGACCACACACAAATTTAATGATGAACTATATATGTAGATGAATATAATGTGACAGTGCGGTTAGAAATATAACAACAAAAAAAAGGACGAAAATATTTATTAAAAAACAATTGAAACCTTCATAAATAAATCCACATAATTTAATCGTATGAATCATTTAAAAAAAACAAAAAAAAAAACTTATTGTTTTTCTAGAGAAATGAGGAACACACACAATGTGAATCAAGTTAACACCCCCAAGGTGGAATAATAACATATGATATATTGGTTGTTAAGAATTTATAAGAACCGATTTGGACGGTATTTTAATCTGGTGGTACTCAATTTGAAGAAGGGTGAACGAAAAGGTCATGGATGTGGGTTGGGGAGATGCACTTTACCCTGTTGGAAATTATTTTCTTTTTGATATTTTATATTTGATGGTAACGAGGAGAGGGATTGGGCCCTTTGTCAGTTGTCTCACCCTCTCTCAAAGTTTGATTGGTTGCACTTGCACCATCAAATGCTTTAACTTTGCATTTTTACCAAGATTTGTTCCTATATCTATATCTCTCTGCTGGCTAGATTTGTTCCTTTTTTTTTTGTGAGTTACATTTGTTCCTTTGATTGGGTAGATTTGTTCTTATATCCCTATCACGGATTTGGGATTCTCTGCAATTGTATGTGCCGATCACAACTTGATTGATTGTACCATCACGTGCTATAAGTTTGCACTTATTAGATGGATGGGGATTTTTTGTAATTATTCGGCTCGATTGCACTAAGTAGGCAATTAAGAGTAGTTTTGATAAAACTTATTTGCCCAAGTGTTTAGGTAGCTTAATTAACTAAGAAAATAGAGAGAGAAAAAAAAAACAAAACAAAAACAAAATATTGGGTGCCAAGTAATTTTTTATTACAAAAAAAAAAATAATGCTACTATATTTTCATTCCCTTGTCTCATTGGCTTAATGCCACAATATTCATCTATTCTTGATTTTTTTTTTTTTTTTTTACATGTCCACACAAGAGGGAGGATGGAGGATTCGAACTAATAACCTCCGCTTTATAAGGCGTGGTCCTCAGCCGATTGAACTACCCTTTGAACACGTGATATGTGTTACTACTCTTACAACAACAAAAAATAAAAATAAAAGGGAAAGGGCACTTTCTGGTTAGGCCAACCCCACTCAAAAAGACATGGGCTCAAGCCTAAGTAACCGAATATTGGCCCTAACACTTGTACGTCATTGGGCCTTGGGGTTATGATATCTGCTCTCTCTCTGTTTCTCTCTCACTACGTCAATGGGCCTTCGTCCCCTGTCTGATGGGCCAGTTGGGGTTACTCACAAAAATGCAATATCAACTCTCTCTCACTCTCTCTATTTTTATTTTTTTAAAATATACTTTTTCCTGAGCAAATCAGATTCACAATATCTTTTTACCAACAAATCAGTAACTAAAATGTTTGGAAATGAATTTCAGGAGTCTATTTTTAAAAAAATATAAAATTTAGTTTTGCTTTTTTTTTTTTTTTTTTTTAGTTTCTTGTAATTTAAAATTAGTTTTCCTAACACGTGGTAAACTATTTACGTAGGGTTCATGCCATGCAAGTAGTTTTCAATGAAATGATTGAATTGAAAAATGCTAATAATAACTTGTGAGGTGTTTTGACCAAATATCCCAAAAAATATGAGGAAATATAATAAATTAACATGTTTAATATGTTCTTAGAGTATGTGATTCACATGCATTTTTAAAATGCATATGAAAATCATATGTTTTAAAAATACGTATCATTTCTAATAAATTGAGCTTGATAAATTTTATACAATCTAATTTAAGGAAAACACTTTCTATTACTAATGGGTCACCTCATGAACGAGCAGAAGCTTTATCTATGTTTTCTCATGTCTTATACGTGAGTTCTAGCCAAAAATGTTTAGACCTGATGGAAATATCTAATCTGACTAGATGCATATATCACTAATTATTCAAAGAAAAAAAAAATTAAATACCTTCTCATAAATATACGATGCCTCAAAAGTCAATATTCTGTTTGGTTAGAAAGAAAAAGAAAAAAACCAAAGAATAAGAGAGAAGGAAAATAAAATGGAGGGAAGGAGAAGGAAAGTATCTCTCTTTTTCTTTATTTTTGATACCACAAAGTGGAGAGGAAAAGGAAAACATATGTTCCTTACTAATGCTTGTTCTTTGAGAGAAGAGAGGAGAATCAATTTCATTTCACGTTAACTAACTTTTATGCCAATATTGTATAACAATTATGAGTTATAATCATGAGATTATAATTTCGATAATGATTTCTAAATAATTATGTGTAAAAGGAGTAGACTTTTACTATTCTTAATCATGTTTTTTTTGGGTCCCAAACATGGGACGTGAATATATGATAATAATGTATATGATAAATGAGAAATGTTATGCGTTTTTTTAGTATTTTTTTGTTGTCCTCTCAACTGTAATGTGATTTTTAAAATCACCAATAGATTAAAAATTAATAATGATAATTGCAAATTCAACGATAATTTTAAAAGATACATCACAGTTATGAGGATACCAGAAGAATACTAGAAAAACACCTAACATTTTTTCATGATAAATTTATATAGCGAAATCAATTTATAAAAAAAGAATGGAAAATAACAATCCCAAAGAAGCTACTAGTGTTAAGGGCGAGGCTCAAGATTGGCGGTGCCACAGGACCGATCCGAAACATTATAAGCTTCCTTCCCCGAGATAAACACAAACTCAATCAAGAGTCCTTGTCAGATACAAAAATCTAGCTTTATCAGTCTCCTCCCTAAAAATTTTCAATCCAAGGAAAACCAATACCCGCAACACTCCTTCATAGTGCCTATCCACCACGCACATATCCGTCCATCCATGTGAGATACAACCCTCATCTCTACGGCGCGTTTCACTTCCCCGCAGCGGCACGCGTGTTCGCTCCACCTTCCTGCATATATAAAGAGGCAAATTTGTGCTTTTTTTTAAAATAAAAAATAAAAAAATAAAAAAAATATACTTTTCTTCTATTCTTTATAGCTATTTACTTGCGCGTTCGTTCTCCCTCTTTTCTCTCTCTCGGAGGCTGTACGGACGGCGAATTGGAGCAGTTGACGATGAAGATTTTCGTGAAGACTTTGAAGGGCACTCACTTTGAAATCGAAGTGAAGCCTGAAGACTCGGTTCGCTTCCTTCTTCTTCGTATTCTTTACCTATTGTTTTTTATGTTGTCATAGAATTTTAGTATGATTGGCATTGTTATCATCGTAATTGTGGATTGTAATTACTAGGGTTCCGTTCTTGTGGTGCGTGTGTTTCCCCAAATTGAGGGATTATTAGGGTTTAAATTTGTACTTGGTTTGCAGATTTCGCGCTTTTGGTTTGTTGTGCATATTGAAGTTTAGGTTTGGGGATGAGTGGAATTGGATTGGAGATTGTGAGTTGGTGCTTAGTTTTGGGCAAATTTGTATTTTGTGACTTCTTTCACTTTTCAGTTAGTGGATTTGCGGTTTTAGCTCCTTGAATTGGTTTGCTTTGTGGGCGAATGTGGGAGTTTATGTGGGTTCTGGGTTTTTCAAGTTACTGACAATTGGGCCCAGTAGGCTAGTAGCTGTAATGGCTATACGAATCACGGATGATTAGTTGAGATGAACATTGAATGACGATTGAGTGCATCATGATTGGCACTAGGTTTCATTTGGAATTCTTGTTGATGAAATGTCAATGCAATGTACAAGAGGATGCAAGTGTGGTTCTGTGCTTGACCCATGTGTTGTTATTTATTAGATATGAATAATAGGCATGTCTAACAAGGGATGAGAGGGGAAATTGCTTTCAGTTTTGGAAGATACTTTATTAATCCGCCTATCTGTGGCATAATGACATCCATATGAGCGAGTTGCCTATATGTATGTGTGACCTAGTTTTCTGGGTTTAGACCAATCAGACGTTTAGTTATATCCCACACTCAGTGTCTACCTTAGTCCCTGTAACATAATCTCAAAGGAAGTCTTCGTATATTGTATTGGTTAAACCCATTGTGTACTGGAATTTACATGCAGGGGGATTCATTATGGTGGCTTGCAGTTAGTTTTAGTTTCAGGGCAAAACGTGGGTCCCTTCATAGAACTATCCAGTAATTTGTTATTTTTTTTTTTTTTTGAAATAAGTAATTTGTTATTTTATTACTAAAACGTGTACGTTATTTTTGTGGTGTTACTGCTTTGTCTATATGGGTTCTATGACTAGTAGTCTATTATTTCTGTTGAACCCTGCTACTACTCTTTCCAGGTTGCTGATGTGAAGAAGAGTATAGAAAGTGTTCAAGGTGCGGATGTTTATCCTGCTGCACAACAGATGCTTATCCATCAAGGAAAGGTTCTTAAAGATGGCACCACCTTGGATGAAAACAAAGTTGCTGAAAATAGTTTTGTTGTGATCATGTTAACAAAGGTGATACCAATTTTGTGTTTCTTTGATATAATCAATAAGTATGTTATAGTGTTTGCTTAGACTTGGGCTGATAAGGTCGTGCAACTGCAGTCAGCTAATACTTGAAACAATGTCTTTTAGATATTATCTTATTTAAAAATTGGAGGTAGCCATGGCCAAACTAAAACTTATGATGAGGGAAGTGCTTGGATCTTTGCTCTTAAAGGATCAATAGTTTTTAAGTGGGTTCTCATATAATTTTTGCATGTTAAGAACGGTCCTATATTATATTTATTTCCTAGCTGATCACTGTGTACGATCAGTTAGATTCTGCATCCTATTTATTAATTTTTGTGTAGAATTTAAGGGCAGATAACCATACGTGCTAATGATTGGGAATATCTCTCGGTAGTGATAGTACATGGATTATAATATATAATTGTTGTCCTTTTTAAGGAAAAAGGTCCATGTCTTATGTTAATGTTTTATCAAATGGTGACAGAACCCCATCACTTATGGGCAGATTCTCCCATTTTTTAAGAGGGGCTAGTGGATTGATGGTTTCTTGTTCTTGCAGAAAGGGTGTTTTAAATTTTCAATTAATTACATCGCTGAATCAAGCTTTTACTTTAGATGATTTTTATGAGTAGTTCAATATTTTTCTAGGTATTATTACTGATTTTAATGCCTTTTTTGTTTGTTTGTTTGTTTTTGTTTTTTTGGCTTCGAACTACAATGCAATTTGCAGTGTCCCTCCTCTCACCCCCCCCCCCCCCCCCCCCCACCAAACTACCGTTGGGTTGGAATGTACCCCTTCCACACAAAACAATGACAAAAATACCCTTGGTAAAAGATTTAGAATAAAATGAAAAAGTCAAATTTCAGAAAAATAAATAAAAATAGAAAAGACAAAAAATTCATGAAAAATGATTTTTTTTTTTTTCTTCCATTTTTTTGTTTTCCTTGAAAAATTTAATCAAGGGTATTTTTTTTTATTTTTTATTTATGGGGGAAACATCGCTGCAATTAAAAGTTTGAGGGAACTTGGCAAATTGCTTGATAGTTAGAGGGGGTTAAGTGTACTTTTTTTTTAATATATATATGTATATATATATTTGAACTTAGTTGCCTCTTGTTTTGTAGATGTGATTTGTTGATTTTCTGTTGACCTGGTTGGTTCCCAAGTTTGATTGCAATCTTTTGCTTGAACTTGTACTTGTCAAGGTTTGGGATACGACTTTTCTCTTCTACTGATCATTACTTTATTGCTTATCTGATACTAGAATAAGAGCTCATCTAGTGAGGCTTCTACCACATCAACTGCTGCTGCAAGCAAGGTGAGAACAGTCATTATAATATATCTGTTGTGAGTTCTTGGTGGTGGTAACGCTTTTGTTTCCACTTGCTGTTAGTTACTAGCTATACACTTTACACGGATTCGAGGTTTACCCAACAGGGATGGGTACATGAAGTAGCCCTGTCTTAAAGTGGTTCCTCGTCATCAAAAAAACACAAAATACTATCCATAACTTATCTTCAAATTCTTTGATCATAGTTTTTTTTTTTGGCTTAATGAGTATTCCGTCGAGAACAAAGTAGATTATTTTACATTTAGCTATACTATTGCATCACCATCATTACGCTTGGCCTTTCTTTTTGTGTGTTTTTCTTTTGAATTTGGAAGGATGAACCCTAGTATAGAAGTGTCAATCTTAGTGTGAATCCATGATTGGGAGGTCTAAACGTCCAGTAGTTTCTGGTGATTATTGGGAATAACTTTCCTTTTGTCTTGTATGTTTTAGGCTTTGGCTCTTAACAAGGCCTATTCTGTCCTAAACCCATGCAAACTGATGATGGTTCAGCAACATGATTGCTGTTTCCCCAACCTCAAGGGTTTAAATCTGAAATCCTGAATATTTAAACTTGTTGCTCCAAATTCAGGCATATTCTTGTTAGTCTGGTTTATAAGAAAATGCTTCTAGAGATGTTTATTGTTGAAAGATTTTGGTACTTGCTTTGTTTGAGGCATTATGGTCTGATTTTAGGACTCGGGAGATGTTTAGTCTTGTGTGAGGTCTATGTTCAAAATATTTTTGTCATCATTATCATGGCTATTATTATCATTATGATGATGATGAGGTTTATAGCTTAGATTTTTGATACTTCGCTGTTAATATTACTCGTTGGATGCGATGTGAATATACATCAAAAGAATATACATAAAACTCTAATAGTCTATTCAATTTTGGGAAATTGATGATTTCATATTCTCATTTCATCCTCTGCTCTATTTTTTGGTCTGTTAATGTTGTCTTGCATCAACTGCAAGAGTTTCAATCCTTTAATTAATCTGTTTTTTTTTTTTTTTTTTTTTTTTTTTTTTTTTTTTTTAACATAAATCCATATCACCCTTTCTAGAATGTCTTTAAAATAATAAAAATAACATTTCAATATTTTTGATTCGCTGAACATTACCATGTCTCTCAACTTCTTTAGTTGTAGCATGCCTTAAAGCTCTAAATGTTGATTGCCGGGAATTAGTATTCTCAAAGTCTAGTGCCTTAAGTTGGTTTGTCACTACTTATTAGTTCTTGTATCCTCCCTTTTTATATTGTATGTTGGTTTACTGGACCATATTCCATTGTGAGTTTCTATCTACTTTTAAGTCTTAAAAATGCTTGACCCTCATGCAGACTCCACAGACAAGTGCCCCGCCTCCTACAACCCCAGCATCAACGGCACCTCAAGCTCCTGTAGTAACCTCGGAATTGTGAGTCCAAGATTTTATAAATGACATTGTTCTCTGAAAAATTTTGTTTGTACAATTATAATTTCCTTTGTCTTTGTGATGTTTGTTCTGTTTATAAGTTTTCTATTTCACAGGCCTGTGACTGTCAGTGCCCCTGCCCCGGCCCCGGCCCCGGCCCCGGCCCCTGCCCCAGCCCCAGCCCCAGCCTCTGCCCCTGCCCCTGCCCCGGCCCTAGCCCCAGCCCCAGCCCCAGCCCCTGCTACTATCTCTTCTACCACTGCTGCGTGAGTATTTCTGTTTTCTCCATTGAACTTTGGAAGAGCATGCATTTCAGTTTCTTCTTTATGTTGGTGTTTACATTTAGAGTTTTCTTGTTGAGAATTGCTAGGCATACAAAATATTTTACAAAAAAAAACTATTACAAAGTGATGTGTTACAACATGATTGAATTTCACAAAATTTGAATTCATCTCCTTTTCAATCATGTTGTGCCACATCACTTTGTAAGAGTTTTTTTTTGTAAAATATTTTGTAAGTCTACCATTCCTCGTTCTTTTTTGTCTCGTAAAGATCTCGATATGTGTGTTGAAGCAGGTCTGAGGGTGATGTTTATGGCCAAGCAGCGTCTAATCTGCTTGCTGGAAACAACTTAGAGGGAGCAATTCAGCAAATTCTGGATATGGGAGGAGGGACTTGGGATAGGGATATTGTTGTTCGTGCACTTCGTGCTGCTTTCAACAACCCAGAGAGAGCTGTTGAATATTTATATTCGGTAGGTGATTTGAAGACGTTTAATGATTCATGGTCAAGTTGCTTTGTTTTTTCATAATCAGCTAATACACGTTTCGTTTCATGATTTTTTTAAGTGTTAATGATATTGGACTTTAATACTCTTGATGGATGATTGTAAAGTTCTTAGAACTTAGGGATTTTTTTGCAGTTACCAGGTACTAGTGCTTGAAGAATAATTGTTGACATCTTTATAATGGTTTTGGTAAAGCTGGTGATTTTTCTTTTGTATGTGTTTTCTATTTTATTGCACATGATCAACTGAAGCTGTATGACTTTTAGGCTTATCAATCTGGCCATGTGTAACTCTAAACATTTGTTTTGAATAGGCAATGGCTGCATTAGTTTCTTTTGCTTGATGATACTCTTGTCCTACTTGATACACTATCATTTGAGCCTTCATCATCTGTTTCTACTTGACGTCATATCTCTATATCTAACATTTTCAGTTCGTAAATATCAGGGTATCCCTGAGCAAGCTGAAGTTCCTCCAGTGGCCCGAGTCCCTGCAAGTGGGTCACCTGCAAATGCTCCAGCCCAACCTCCGCAACCTGCACAACCAGCAGCTGTTCCTTCAAGTGGACCAAATGCTAATCCTTTAGATCTCTTTCCCCAGGTAGTTATTGCATTGTTTTTGCTCATTGATTTTTGGGGAGATTGATTACAATTATGGACTTGAGTGTTTTTTTTGGCAATAGGGCCTTCCCAACATGGGCTCAGGTGCTGCTGCTGGTGCAAGTACCCTTGATTTTTTGCGCAATAGTCAGCAGGTCTCCCCCCACTCTCCTTCTGTTTATGCCCATTGTGCGTCATATCTATACTTACACTGGTTTTGAAATTGTCTGTTGTGTTTTTCTATTTCAGTTTCAAGCCTTGCGAGCAGTGGTTCAGGCTAATCCACAAATATTGCAGGTTCCCCCCTCCCCTTCACCAAAAAAAAAAAAGAAAAGAAGATTTACTTCCCCTCTTTTTCTTAAGGGTTTGTTTTAATTCTCTTTTTGTTGCCAGCCTATGCTTCAAGAGCTTGGGAAACAAAATCCCAACCTTCTGAGGTTAATTCAAGAGCATCAGGCTGACTTCCTTCGCCTGATTAATGAACCTATTGAAGGTGGAGAAGGGTGAGGGTTTATTTATGTTTCTTATTACAGTGCTTTATTGGTTTATACATTTGTACAAACTTTTTATGCTAATGAATAATGTTTTTTTAGGAATGCACTGGGGCAGCTGACAGCAGGAATGCCGCAGGCTATAACAGTCACCCCTGAGGAGCGCGAAGCCATAGAACGAGTGAGTTTTTTTTTTCTTCCTTGCATGAATTTGACCTTTGGATAGTACATTGTGGTTTATTTGTACGAACCTAAATCTTTGCTGTTTCAACTGAATCTCACTGTAGTTTTTGTTTTTTATATTTTTATTTTTGTGAAACTGACTGAAGCATCCAAGTAATACTGGTACTCAAGGTTACGAAATGTTTCAGTTTCGTGCTTGTCAATAGAAACTATATCGTATTAATGGAAACATTTTGGATTACAGTGTATTATTAGATTCGTGTTTAAAATTTGGTTTAATGACAGCGCATATCAATGACTTGACAGAAATGGGACTATTGATGATTCCTATTTTGTGACTTGTATTTTGAATTAGTATATCATTCTTTTGCATTGATTTTTATGAAGTTTGTCTAGCTTTTATAAAATATCATAAATTTGATAGCTTTTCTGTGAATGTCCACTGAGATTGAACTATTTACATATTGTGCAATGTAAGTAGTGTTATTTTTGGGGAAGTTTGCATTTACATATTGAATATGATATCACTGCACACATGATTTATCAAGATCATATTTTATCTTTATCAATAAGTGATGGTTTTTATTTAAACGGGCGATCGATGCCATCAACTTATCATTGGTTCTACTCTAACCTCCTCTTATGGACATGGCTCCGTGGACAGAAGCGCACTCAATAATTTTTAATGCTTGTCTTTGACTGTAAATGGTTCTCATTCATGCATTCCTGCACCCGGCCAATGCTTTTCCATACTTTCTCTGGTACATTATGTTTTCATCTGACGTGTTGGTGCAGTTAATTTGATTCTGAGGTTTTCTTATTATATGTAAACGCTCATATGTAATATGTTTTGTTGTTTTAAGAGATGATGATATTTGCCATAATTTTTTTTTTTTTTTAATGATTTGTTTTTTCCATCAGCTTGAAGCAATGGGCTTCGATCGAGCAACCGTATTGGAGGTGTTTTTCGCCTGTAACAAGAATGAGGAGCTGGCTGCCAATTACCTTCTTGATCACATGCATGAGTTCGAGGATTGATATAACAAAATATCTGTGGTCTATTTTCTTCTTGCTGCTACCCCCAACATCCATTCAACAAAAAAAATATATAACAAGTCTTCTGTTTTCAGTGACTTCTTTCTTAAATGCATCTTCTTCACCTTCAACCCTTCAGTCTGGAGTTTATATGATGTGTGCGTGTCTGGAGTGGACAAAGGAATGTTTAGGTGTATTTGCTTTCCGGATAACCCTGGTTTCTCCCTTGTTAGGATTCATTAAGATTTTATTATACATAGTTGCTTGCCTGGGTATCTCTTTTCATTGTGTATACTTCACAATTCACATGTTGGTCTGGACTTGAGATGTGCACCATTTGGATTCTGCACTCACGTCAGTGACTGTTTCTGGTCCGGTCCAACATAAAAATGTTTTTTAGTTTTTAAATTAATTTCCGAGGCAGCCCTAAAAATAAATTATGCTTTTTCCCCCTCTTTTGGTTGGGTATCATATGAGAGCGAAGATTTTTTTTCCTTCCAATTCATCTCACATCATAAGATCTTTGGGGAATTATGGCGAAGGTGAAGGAAATGCGTGTGTATGGTGGGAAAGGTGGGAGTGCAGTAGATTTGACTTCCAATACCCAAAAAAAAAATAAAAATAAAGAAGGAAAAGAGTTGATTCGGATGTTGAGGGAGGGGGGTTAGTTAATCGGTGTTACATTTTCTTCATTGATCTGAATATGCCAACTCTCGCTTCATACTAATGCCTTAGTCGAATTCAGCGTGCTATTTGTCATAGAATGCTAAGCTGCTAAGTTATTAAAGTAAATGTTTAAAATTTAAAAAGCAGCCCTGATCCCAATTGAATTTAAGTTTGTTTTCATTCATGATCCCGATGAAAAATATTGATTCCGTTCCCACGTGAACTTCAAGATAGTTCTAAAGTCCGCACTGGTCTTCGGCATTTCTTGTTTGGATGTGATTAAAGTAGTGGCATAATGATATAATAACCCTTTTTTAGTCCTTTTCTTTTCTTGTGAATTGAGGAATTCATGGCCTAATGACGAGGGGATTTGGTATGAAATCACTATCATATTGAGAGGGAGAGAGGGTGCATGACCATCTTCAATTGCGGATAAATAAATAGTCACAATCAGTGGCTTTTATTATTATTATAGTTTAATTTTAGCATTATTGCTTTGATACCTCATATTCTAGTTTTATCAGTTAGGTCTCTCTCATGCAAGTTTTGAATTGCTAGCAAGAGCTTCCACCGACTTTTGTCTATTGTAGTAGAGTGTTAAGTGATACAAAAGCAGTTTGGAACCGGATTTGTTTTTGTTTTTGGTACAAATTCATATGCAAATTTAGTATTCAATAATGGGAAAAAATTCAAAGTTTTACTCTTGTTTTTTTTCTTCCATCCAAATCTGCGCGCACTCGGTACAAACTCCAAACACCTAAAACATCGATGTTTGCTGTGGATCCTTAATTATTTTAGTGGAGTTTAGTTTCAAACAAGAAAGCTAATAGGCAGGTAGGGGGTAGAGATTAGGAAGCAATTAAGTTGATGATTTTGTTATCCATGTAAGCCCTCCCCAAGATGTAATACACTCAGACAATTCGGATGCTTCTACTCTTTGTCATTTTGTACGTGGGGCATTAGCATCTCTAGGTAGCATCTCTCTGGGTATGTACCCCCCCCCCCCCCCCCCCCTCCTTGTTTTTGGTACAAATTCATATGCAAATTTAGTATTGAATAATGGGAAAAAATTCAAAGTTTTAATCTTTTTTTTTTCTTCCATCAAAATCTGCAAACACTCTGTACAAACTCCAAACACCTAAAACATCGATGTTTGCTGTGGATCCTTAGTTATTTTAGTGGAGTTTACATTCAAACAAGAAAGCTAATAGGCAGGTAGGGGGTAGAGATTAGGAAGCAATTAAGTTGATGATTTTGTTATCCATGTAAGCCCTCCCCAAGGTGTAATACACTCAGACAATTCGGATGCTTCTGGTATGTACTCTGTCATTTTGTACGTGGGGCATTAGCATCTCTAGGTCGCATCTCTCTGGGTATGTACACCCCCCCCCTCCCCAACGCTTCATTGACTTCATGCAAGGGCAATAGCCTCTCTCTCTCTCTCTCTCTATGTATATATATATATATATATAAAATATGTTTGTATATATACATACACAGAATAAGGTTTTGGTAAGAGCATCCTTTACATTTTAGAGAACTTAAAAGGAGCACGTTGAGAAGGAGCGCTGCCATTTACAAATGGAGAGAAGTAGCACTGAAGTTGTAGAGATGGAAAATAAAGAGGTGATCAAAGAAGGGAAGTCAGAGATGGAAAAAATGGATGAGCTAAGCGACCATTTCAAGAGGAAGAAGGGTGGAATTATCACAATGCCCTTCATCTTCGGTACGCTTCTGCATGCGCATTAATGCTAGAGTTACATTAATCTTTCTTTTCTCCTTTTCAATGATCTGCTTTTGGTCATGATCTTTTCCTTTTTGGTGTACGTAGCAACTGAGTTTTGTGAGAAGTTGGCAGTGGATGGCTTCAGTAACAATATGGCTAACTATTTAACTCAACATCTTCATATGCCTATTACTAAAGCCGCTAACACTGTCACCACCTTCAGTGGCACTGCAGGCTTGATGCCATTGCTTGGAGCCTTCATCGCTGATTCATATGCTGGACCCTTTTGGACTATCACAGTCGCTTCCATTACGTGCCAAATAGTAAGATATATATCTACATAACCTTTCTCTCTCTCTCTCTCTCTCTCTCTCTCCCTATATATATATATATATATATGAAGCTTGATATACATAAGATTTTCAGTTATTTCTTTCATGCTCATGATATGATCAGGCCCTGGTATGCTTGACATTATCAGCGTCACTGCCACAGCTAAGGCCACCTCCATGTGCAGCTAACCAAGGGTGCCAAGAAGCCAATTCCAGGGAGATTGCAATCCTCTACTTTTCTCTTCTAATGGTGGCCATCGGATCCGGCGGGATCCGACCATGTGTGGCGGCCTTTGGGGTGAACCAATTTGTTGGTGTGGAACCAAAGCACAAGACCAAGACATGGGTGTTTTTTAATTGGTACTATTTTGTGATGGGGGCATCTATGCTTCTGTCCTCAACAGTGCTTGTATATATTCAGGATAATGTTGGATGGGGTTGGGGCCTTGGAATTCCAACAGCTGCCATGCTTTTTTCAATACCCATTTTTGTTTTTGGCTACCCGCTTTACCGAATTTTGGTTCCGGCTGGGAGCCCATTTACTCGATTGTTACAAGTCACTGTGGCTGCATTTAGGAAGAGAAATGTCCCCTTTGTTTCTGACCCAGAAATGTTATATCAGAATAAGGAGATTGATGCCTCTATTTCTTCAGACGGGATGCTACATCATACTAGACAATTTCAGTAAGCCGCTATATCCCTCTCTCTCTTATATATATATACACTACATTGCTGTACACAAGACTTTTGGGCACGTTTGTAAGGAGCATAATCATTTTCCATAAAATGATGAATTAGGCTCACAAATTTCTTTACATACCGATAAACTTTACACTGCCTTTCTTCTTTCTTCTTAGATGATTTATGTTAAAGTGCAGGTTCTTGGACAAGGCAGCCATTGTGACTGTCAAAGACGACATTAAAGCTACACAAAAACCAAATTTATGGAGGCTGAACACGGTTCATAGAGTTGAAGAGTTGAAATCTATAATGAGAATGTTACCCATATGGGCTGCTGGAATAATCTTTTTCGCAGCCTCTGCCCAACAACGAACCTTCTCTCTCCAACAAGCCAATGCCATGGACAGGCAGCTCACAAAGTCATTCCAAATCCCTTCAGCCTCAATGTTCCTCTTCACCGTCATATCTATGCTCACCACGATTGCCTTCTTCGACCGCGTTTTCGTTCCTTTTGCAAGCAAGTTCACAGGGCTCAGCCAAGGCATCACCTTCTTGCACCGCATGGGAATGGGCTTTTTCATTTCAATATTCGCCACTCTGGTGGCCGGTTCATTGAAGTGAAGCGCAAAAAGCCAGCCAATTTGGCTAAATCCACTACTCTCCCATTAATCTCAGTCTTTTGGCTTGTGCCACAGTACAGCCTTCATGGGATTTCAGAGGCTTTCATGGCCATCGGCCACCTCGACTTTTTGTATGATCAGGCGCCGGAGAGCATGAGGAGCACCGCCATGGCGCTGTTTTGGACGGCAAATTCGGCCGGTGACTATACCAGCACACTTTTGGTTTCTCTGGTGACCAAATTTAGTCACTGGCTTCCAGGCAAAAACTTGAACAATGGAAAATTGGAGTACTTTTACTGGTTGATCACATGTTTGCAAGTCCTAAATTTTGTGTACTATTTTCTTTGTGCCAAATTCTTTACTTCCAAGCCCCTTCAAATACAAACAAACGAAGGTGATGACTCGAAAGGGAAGGGATTAGAGCTCGAGAATGGGGTTTAGTTGTATTAATTATATGTGAATATATATTGGCTAGCTACTTTGTGCATACACCATTAATATTTACGAATATCTAACATATTTACACGAGCTTGCTTAGAATTCGATTAAAGTACAATAAAATTACTGTTCTCCATAATTTCAACTAACTACAATTAAAAATGTTTATACAATTAAAATATATGGTAAGATATCCACGTACCCTTGCTTTGAAAAGTTTTCTTTATTGTTTTCATATTTCCTATTCTTGGTATCCAAAACTAATATCACTTTTTAATTAAACACACTAATTAATTAAATAACCTACTTGGTAATTAGGTCAACACACGATTACCACTTATAATATAATTTGGTGATTGTTTAGATGCTTGGTTAGCCACTTCATATATAAATCCAAAATGCATCAAGCGCTTTGAATGTGCTTTGACAAGTCTTGACTTTTTGTAAGGCATCTTTTTCTTTTTTCCTAATCAAATAAGGGAAAGCGGTTTACAGAGGATCAAACAACAATATCAAAAGGGTGGGCATCCTAACAACAGCCTAAATGAAAAATGCAACACAAATACGAGGATAGATCCAAAAGAATCAAACAGTATACAATAGTTTCATCCATAGTTTCAGAAAAATCATAAATAAACAGGGTCTTTTTTAAGTTAAAGTAGGGCACCCTTTGTTTGTATATAACATACTTTTCTTCTAAGTTTGACTTTTGAGTCTAGACAGCTAATCAGCTATACAAATGACAATTTCACATGCCTTTTTGACAAGTTTAGCTACTTTTATACTAGGGTGTGGTTAAATCAGGGGAAATTTTTTTTTCTTTTTTTTAAGGGTGGGCAAAATAGGAAATAATGCGGGTATTGTACATGGGTTTGAGAAACTCTGAGCGGGTTAGCGGGGAGCATTTGCCCCCTCTCTCCCCCAACTACTACTAGATTCGTGTCAAGATTGGTTGAATTATTTACTTGACATTTGACAAGCATTAAGAAAGAGGACCATGATTGACACTTAAAAAGAGTTTTTAATGAGACCATAAAACATTATGTTGGGATACCAATACCATTCAATTTAAAAACTTAAATTTATTGGTTTTAACGTAACCATACTTTATTAACCATTCAATTGAAAAACACTTGAAATAGATCCAGATTGCGTCAGTATTCCTGGCTTGAGAGGAGAATATAAATGGAGAGAGTTCTTAGAGAAAAGAGTGAGTGTGTGGGAGGGGGAGATTGATTAAGTTAGGCCTTCGTGGGCCTCTCTTGGGCCCTAGCAATGGTAGTCCTTAATTATATTAGGCTTTCTTGGACTCTAAATATATCGAGCCTTTTATTTGACTGGATTTTTTTTTTGGTCTTCAATCCTAGGTTTATTTTCGCGCCAGTCATATTGACCTTAAATATTTACTGGGGTAGATTTTTGTTTCACATTTTATTAAGGACAAAAAAAAAATTAAAAAATTACGTCCGTGGGCTTTTGTTCAGTTTTTGTCTGAGCTAGACAAGATTAGATGCGGGTCATATATATATATATGACCCGCATCACATCACACATGTCCAAACGCATATCCGTTTGGACAGGATATGTCCAAACGCATCCTATCCCGTGTCTGTGTGCCGACATCACGAATTAAAATCGGATCTATGAAGAAGTTTTTGAGTAGAGATTTTCCGCAGCATGGGGTTCTTCTAGTATCTATCAAAGTCTGACGTAGTAAATTGTTTTTTTTTTTTAAAAAAAAATGTCAAATATTTTGCTTTTTTTAAGAAAATAATAATAATTGAAGAAAAGAGATATTAAAGGAAAATTCAAATGTATGATGATCGAATCCATTTTGAGTAATACAGTTCCTAAAGAGTTAACCTTTTACCCATAAATTTTAGTTTTGAATTAAAAAATAAGTTTTGAGGCATTAAAAATTAAATATTAATTTATAGAAATTTAATTAATAAAAAAAAATTTATTATTACTTTTTAATATATGTCCCACGCTTGGCGGCCTTTTTGCAGCCGCATAGCAGCACTCAGAAGTTTTTTGTTTCACATTAGTATATGTACAAAAATAACAGAAGGACCAAATTTGCTGTTCTTTTCATTCCCGTGCTATATATCAAGTGGTAACCATATGTGGACCCGATTAACAAGTAGGTTATTTAGTTAATAGTGTATGAATATATAATTGCAATTTTATGAATCATTTATTAGTTATATTCTTTAACATTTTTAGGAATTTTTTATTTATTTATTTTATTTTTAACTATATTTTTTAATCTTATCTCCATCACTGCGTCCAAGCAACTTTCTTTCTTTCTTGAGTTTTCTATGCAAGATTTTGGTAGTTACAATAATAATATATGTTAGATTTATCTTTTTCAAAATCCTTGGGTAGAAATATCATATCATGTCATGTGCAAAACCTACTGATTTATATTAAGACCGAAAAGCTGGTTAACACCTCCAAGACCCCACTGCTCATATCGGTATGTCACATTCTCTCTGAATGGACTATACTATACCGGCTACCACCTTTGTTAGGTTTGCACCATTAAATCATGATACAAAAAATATTTGTACAAAATCACTATTCACAGTGATGGGACATTCCTTTGAGCACCAAATAATATAACATTTCTCTCCTTGCTTATCGAAAGAGATTTTGAACTAACACATAAAAAATAAATAAATTATTAGAATATTAATTAAGATTCTTTTTTTTTTTTTTTTATCAACAAAAATTAGTGTGGGGTTGATTGACCAGTGTCATATTAGTAAAATGACATAAAAATGTCTTGAAGCACATGATAACTCGGTAGCAAATTCAAACCGCCCTATAGATCGGCTCCGTTTGAAATCAAGTGTAAAATGATAAATTAATTATATCTAGAGCCATATATGCTCTCATCTGTCTATTCTCATATGATTGTATATTTGAAATGTGGTTTTTTTTTTTTTTTTTCTAATTAAAAAGGCGGGAAGGGATGATCAATGTAGTTTCTTCCCTTGGGCGTAACCATCGGATTCTCACCTACTGTGGAATGTTTGGTTTGAGTCATATTTACTGCTTAGGAAGGCGAGTTCGTCACCACAGTCCCACCAAAGTTCTTATATGGTCTGCTCCTTTTTTTTTTCTTTTTTTTTTTTCTAATGGCTAGTGTGGTATATGGCATTATTAATGGAGAAATCCTATATATGGATGTGACAATGTTGATTTTATTTAAAAAAAAAAAAAAACTGACCTAATAGTTAATTGATCATATGTAACAAAATAAAAATATAATATATAGTATTTAAAAAGAATATTAATTGTAAAATGAATTAGAGGACCACTTGATCAAGGGGGTTCTTTCCCGGGGCCCTCCTTACCCACTCAGTCGACTAAATCATAATTCTTAATAGGAAACAAGCCCACTCTTCTTTCTTCTGGCAAATTAAAATGCAAACAAAGTATGTATCAAAGCATTTATATGAGAGAAAGACGCATGCAGAGACAAATTAAGGCGAAGAGAGAGAGAGAGAGAGAGAGAGGGGTGAGGATTAGCATTTAGCTTAGAGTCACCATCAACGACGGAGTTGGTATCATATTGACCAGATTCAAAGCGTGGAAAGACTTGGAAAAGTTGAGACACGTGGTTGGGTGGTGAACTGCCAGCTTTAATGCTATGGAAGGTAGTACTGTACTACTGTATACCTTAGGGAAGGAGACAAGCCTTACTTCTGAGTAGGTTGGCGTATCAAAAATCTCACCGTTTGTGAATGGGAGTGGGTGCCATTCAGCCGTCCCTCTCTTTGCTTGCATCATCTCTAACGTCAATCCCACCCAAATTAAATGTTAATGGGTGGGTCATGGCCCATGGGTGCACCATGCATTTGTTGTCATTTGGTTCATGATTGATGATGCATATTAAGACATGTACAATTAAGCTAAAATTGTATGTAGGGCAATTATATATCTTCTTTGCTGAGCAGTGATAATCATAATATGTGTTATGGTTATCACTATTAAATATGATATGTGTTATGATTATCACTATTAAATATGATGTGGGACAGAAAGAGTAGTGATAATCATAACATGTGTTATGATTATCACTACTCAGCATATAAGATATATTGCATATTAAGACAATTAAGCTAAAATTGTATGTGGGGTAATTATATATCTTATGTGCTGAGTAGTGATAATCATAATACGTGTTATGATTATCACTAATAAATATGATGTGGGACAGAAGGAGTAGTGATAATCATAACACCTTGTTATGATTATCACTACTCCTTCTGTCCCACATCATATTTATTAGTGATAATCATAACACGTATTATGATTATCACTACTCAGCACATAAGATATTTACTTATGAGTCTTATGATTCGGCCTAACTAGGCTCGCAGTTTGGGCCTAAACTGTGAGCTTGCCCCAACTTGATGTTGCTAGTGAATATTTCATATACCACCGGTGCTCTTCTATATATGTGTGTGTTGATGGCCGGATAAAGATAGATGTTTGTCAGATTGGGATCTGGCGATGCTCAATCAGCACAGAAATATGACAAACACATCCGGTCGTGTCCAGTTCACATGAACTGAAGAGAAGCTAAAACACTCTTCAATCTTGGCCACGTTTGAAAAGTTTGGACCTGCCAAAAGATTCGCTAGTACAATTTATGCGTGTCACCAGCCCCTACAGGTGGGGAAAACCATTTAGTCGTTTAAAATATTGGAAGGAGGATCATCCTCAATCTGGACCTCTCCCCAAAGTTTTTGTCAATTTGAGTTTTGAGTATGTTTTAAGGAAAAAGTCTTCCTACTTCTTTTAAATTATGGTCCAATTAATAATGATGTCTCAAACTTTAGATCGTGATGATGGAATGAAATGGAGAAGAGTTAATTTCTTATTTTTAGGAGGATAAAATTATTATTTTATTTAAAAAAAATAATTTTACCCTTTTTGAATTAAAGGACGAGAGGAACCTTCTTCGTAATAATGTCCCTTCAAAGTTTATACTACCATTTTTTTTTACTATTATCGCATCGATCATTGTTATTTTCGCACCAATTTTCAGGTAAAATATAAATTCCATTAGGACTTTTCTTTTTTAAAAAAAAAACAATAAATATTAAATTAAAATAGTTGATAATTTATGGGTGAAATTAAAATTTGACATATAATTCAGAGTAAGCTATAATTGTATTTTGATGTAGAATTAGAGTTTTGTTAGTTATCTGACCGTCATTTAATAAACAGTTTACTTAAATAATATTGCTAGCAGAATTATTTATATCTTCTTTTTAATGTCATATTATGTTATAATCACTAGATAAATATAACATCAAATCTCCTATAAAAAGATAATCATATTGCTTACTTTTGTAGCCTCATATTTCGTGTAAGGTGGATCGTTCACAACCACGTATATATTTGAAACCAATTATCACCCGATCAACCCATGCATGTATATCCCTTGTAATCCAGTTCTTTATTTGAATAACATAAATAAATAAATAAACAAAACATACATGTACGTTCAACAACTTGTTGAATTTGGCTGCCAAGCGACTGCTACTAATTCAATACTAATAAAATATGGGGGGAAACAGAAGAAAGAAACACAGAAAGAGTACTGCATATATAGGAAACTAAATAAGTTGAGTCTTTGATCCAAATGGAGATTGTAGGTGCATTTTGAAATCGTTATTTATTTAATTAAACTGAACGTTTTGAAACCACTAATTAAATTAAACAGCTTAATTTAGTTTTCTTACAAGCTAGGAGGTCCATGGAATAGAACTCATAAGTTGGTGTCATTTTGTGAACTAAAAAAGGAGGTAAAATAAAAGCCACCACATAAAGAATAAGACGGGTCAGACCGAAGTATAAGGGATTGGACCGCAGTAAGCTAGCTGTATCGTATAGGTATTGGACAAACTAATATTACGTAAAAATTAACGCTTGTGAAAATCATTGCAAGCCCATACAAACAATATCGTCAGATCTCACATAAGATTAAACTCTGCTACAAGAGATGTGATCAGGGCCGGACCCAAAGAAGCTGATCCTCCCACAAAAAAAAAAAAAAAACAAAACAAAACAAAACAAAAACAAAAACAAAATTCTGACATATTTAAGGTTTTTTTTTTTTTACATGGTCTCCTTAGAAAAATTTCTAGAATTAAATTTCTAATTTTGTCTTTGATTCTGATGTCATTTTGGCTTTTTAATTGTGGATAAATGATAGAATTCAACATTTTTTAATCATATCCATAGCAGTTGTTCTATAAACTTAAGTTGATAAGTTTAATCACTTAATCATTACTTTAACAATCTCCTTTATGTGTGGGCTCAAACTAAAATCTCTCTTAATATATAAGGGTCCAACACGTGAAATATTTAATTTAAATGAGGGATAAATTGATGAAGTTAAAGTTCGATCCCAGGACCTTTGATTCTGATATTATGTTAAAATAAGTAGAGAATATATGTATGAACTGAATACAATCAAGAGTTAATTAACAATATTACAGAATCAAATCAATATAGATATATATATATAGGTTAAATATAGATCAATTAGCAAATACGGTGAATATCAGAATATATTCTAACAAATCTAATGATTGATCTATTGAATTTGTAAAAAAAATATAATTTTCTTTTGGACAATTTTTTTTTCCAAATAAAGTTGGTTGAAAGAATTTATTTTAATTTAGTCTATAAAATTGTTATTTATATCTTATTAACACGTAGGAATTTAATAAAATTTTGTCAAACTCTCTTAATTAATGCTAGGCTAGGACAAGGGGAAAAAAAATGAAGCATTTTTCTTTAAAAAATTGTACATCTCACATGCATGTTCAAGAAACACTTCAGAATTCGTAAAGAAATGAAAAATTGTCCTTTTCTTTTAGTCTGAATGAAGAAAAGTCCAGCTCATGTACCCATGGCCGGATGGCCCCATACCCGGATTACGTATCGTTAACATGACTATAATATCATACAAGTTGCCTATCATCTATTATCATCTTTTAATTTTGGAACAAAGATTACTGTACGTAATTCGTCCAGACCATGTAATCCAAAACATCATTCGGGGCCATTTATGTTAACGGTGAAAATATCCACCCAATGAAAAAAAAAAAAAAAAAGTGTAAAATAGGTAGCAAATGTTAAGCAGACAAGTTGCACCCATTACTTGCTGTGTGATGCATAAGGAAAAAATATAAAGAAGGAAAAATATAAATAAGTTTCTCTTTTAATTTTAGATTTGTGTTTGATTTATATTTTAAGAGTTATTGTGATACGCCGGCTTAGTCCAAAGTTGGTCAAGTTAGGGTTAGGGTTTAGTCTCTTAGATTATTTAAGCATAATATTCTCTTATAGTAGTCCCCAAGAGGTCACTAATATTAGAAAAAATAAAAAATAATCGTATTATAATAATCGTATTATAATATTAGAAAAAATACGTTTTATTCTTGGAGAGTTGTAATTGTTCTTGGTGAGACATAAGATTTATCCGATTGGTGAAAGGTAAATTCTTTTTATTTTTTATCTTTATTTTGTTTTTCGTTGGTCGCGAGTCTCTGTGTTTAAACCTTCGAGTTCCCGGCCACTCTATAAAAAGGGGTTCTGGGAAGCACTAGAAAAGTAATTAAGAAGATGGAGGAGATCAAAGGAAGCCATGGCAGGAGGCGAAAGGGAGGGTTGGTCACAATGCCTTTCATTTTTGGTAAGCTTTCGCAGTCTTACAGATTAACCAACTTCTTCTTCTTCTTTAATTTGCTTCTTTTTTTTTTCTTTTTTTTTTTTGTAATTTTGTGACGATCTTGTTTATGTTTGTGTGTAGCAAACGAGGTTACTGAGAAGTTGGCTGTGGTCGGATTTTCTACTAATATGATAAGCTACTTAACATCTGAGCTGCATATGCCATTAACCAAAGCAGCTAACACCCTCACCAATCTCGGAGGAACTGCAAGCTTGACACCGCTGATCGGCGCCTTCATCGCCGATTCATATGCCGGTCGGTTCTGGACTATAACCGTTGCTTCCATCATATACCAAATAGTTGAGCCTCTCTCTCTCTCTCTCTCTCTCTCTCTCTTGTTCTTGTGTGTATTATCTTCACGTAATTATTTAATTATTTTATTTATATATGTATATATATATTCAGGGGATGATAAGCCTGACACTCTCAGCAGTACTCCCACAACTAAGGCCACCACCGTGTAAAGGAGACGAAGTTTGCAAAGAAGCGGATGCAGGACAGGTGGCTATACTTTACGTATCTCTTCTGCTAGGAGCCCTTGGATCCGGAGGGATCCGACCCTGTGTGGTGGCATTCGGGGCAGACCAGTTCGATGAAACGGATCCTAAGCAAAACACCAAGACATGGACCTATTTCAACTGGTACTATTTTGTAATGGGGGTATCCATACTAGTGGCTGTGACAGTGCTTGTTTATATTCAGGATAACATTGGATGGGGTTGGGGCCTTGGAATTCCAACCATTTTCATGTTCATGTCAATCATTAGTTTTATTTTCGGGTACCCGCTTTACCGGAACTTGGATCCGGCTGGGAGTCCATTTACCCGGTTGGTACAAGTGTTAGTTGCTGCCTGCAGGAAGAGAAATTTGCCTATGGTTTCTGATCCCAAGTTACTATACCAAAATGACGAGCTTGATGCCTCCATTTCCATGGGTGGGAAGCTTCTTCACACTAAGCAAATGAAGTAAGTGTTCTCTCTCTTTCTCTCACAAGTTGCTTAAGAGAGAAAATTATGTAATTTGAAAAGCTTATGCAATTACAAGAAAAGAAAAACGCTAGCTATTATTTAATAATAATAAAAAACTAATTAAATTCCTTTTACAATAGCATGATTGTAAAAGCAGAGTTTGCATGCATGATCTTAGGTTAGGCATTCATTGATATATCTTCTTTAGTTAATAGTATCCTGCCCGTGTACTTTATAACCACACATGAGTGGACAGTAGATCTAGAGTTTCTTCTATGTACAAAACTTTTTTCTGTAAAGACAACAATTTTCTTTTCCTTAGTACTTAAGCTCGTAAATTTAGAAAATGATAAATTAGCTTACATATATGTTTGCATAAGAATGGTGAGTTAATATTAGAATATTAATTAAATTATTACATCAATCTTATTAGGTGCTCATCTAATCACTTGTTTTAACTTTTTCTCGATTTCTTTGTTTTTTTTCACACGAAGGGAATAGAAAGATATAGATCATTATCATTGTCTATCTTCGGGACGGCCATTATCATGGTTGTCATTAATAATTAGTTGAAAGCATGCACACACTTGACTTCAATAATTGCCCTTGTAATTTAGAACAAAAAAAAAAAAAAAAATTCGTTGTCCTTATATTTCTATATGGGTGTAGGGACCACTGACTTAGATCTTGTTGAGCAGCACCGCAGATTTGGATAGCCTTTTAGCTAAGCAACAAAAGCCTGTGTCTTTTAGCCTGTAATCCAACTCATCATCCCTACTTTTATATGACCCCATCGATCAGTAGAACAACCGAACTCTCATGTTTCTCCTCTATTTCTTTTTGGGTCTTTGTTTGCATACCTTTTATCCCTTTTTGAGTGGACAGAAATGAATTATGTTTGCCTACCCATCATTTATGATTAGAACAATTAAAAAAATTGCATTCATCCTCTAAAAAAAAAATCTGATTATAATCGAACTTGTAGGGAGTTTCTATCTTGAATGAATTATAACATGTGTATGCTGCAACCTGTTGGCTATCCTTTGGCTTGTGGGCCATAATTAGGCTCACAATTATCAACTCCATCAGTGATGATGGATAAGATTTATTCAAATAAACAAAACAAACGTGACAGTCCACGTGATGATACATGAATAAAAAAATTTAATTGTTTTATAGCTGATGTTATGCTTATAACGGATGCAGATTTTTTGACAAGGCAGCCATTGTGACGGAAGAAGAAAAACACCTCAAATCTGGGCAAACACCAAACTTATGGAGGCTGAACACCGTTCATCGAGTGGAAGAACTAAAGTCGGTGATCAGAATGGGGCCAATATGGGCTGCAGGGATCCTCCTCATCACAGCCTACGCACAACAAAACACATTCTCACTCCTGCAAGCCAAAACCATGAACAGGCACCTTACAAAGTCCTTCCAAATCCCTGCCGCCTCCATGTCCGTCTTCACCATGCTCGCCATGCTCTCCACAATCGCGTTTTACGACCGTGTTTTCGTTCCGGTAGCCCGCAGGTTCTCCGGGCTCGACCGGGGCATCAGCTTCCTGCTCCGGATGGGAATCGGGTTTGTCATCTCCATATTAGCCACTCTAGTCGCCGGGTTCATGGAAGTGAAGCGCAAAAACGCAGCTTTAGCACACGGGCTCATTGATCACCCGCATTCCACCATCCCCATATCTGTCTTCTGGCTTGTGCCGCAGTATAGCCTTCATGGGGTGGCTGAAGCTTTCATGTCCATTGGGCATCTCGAGTTTTTCTACGACCAGGCTCCAGAAAGCATGAGAAGCAGTGCCACGGCGCTTTTCTGGCTGTCAATTTCATTTGGGAATTATTTAAGCTCGCTTCTTGTTTCCATGGTGCACAAGTTTACTGCTAAGCCAGATGGATCAAACTGGCTTAGAAACGACAACATAAGCAAGGGGAAATTGGAGTACTTTTATTGGTTGCTCACGTTGCTGCAAGTCGCTAATTTTATTTACTACTTGTGCTGCGCCAAATTGTATACATATAAGCCTCTCGAGATCCCAAAAAAGGAAGGTACTGGGAGCTCTGAAGAAGATCATGGGGTGGTGGAGCTTGCAGATCGGGTTTGATTAGTTGCAGTTTTAGGCGTAGTTGGGTCCATAAATAGTTTAAATATTGCCCCTGTTTTGCAGTGTCATTTCTACGAAATGATTATACTTGTAGAGAAAAATGAGGGGAACAACTATATAATTATGTCGTTTGAATAATGCGAGTTAACGTAAAATAAAGGATAGAATGAAACAAAATATTATTAGTATAATGTTCCAAATTCGCACATTAATGTTTAGCTTATGGATCCCAAATATTTAAGGTGGTAGAAAATAATTGATTTATATAATCATTTAATTAATATTCAAACGTTTTTCTTTATATGTGTGCTCAAAGATTTTCTTAATAAAAGAGTACTCCAACACATGAAATATTGAGAGGTTGATGATGGAGTCAATGGTAGGATAATAGTATTTGCAATTTGTGAGAGCCGTTGGATTTGTTATGTCATCATGTTTGCTTTTTGTTAACCCAAAAAAAAAACTATTGAAATTGCTTAAGATACTCATTTTTAGCTTCTAGAATATATTTTTTTGTTCAAGGTCCATGTAATTAAAAAATTAATAGACCACCTAAAAAATAAAGCGACAATATTCAAATTTAGAATTTTTACTCCGATATTATATTAAATTAAATAATCTCAAACTTAACGATACCAAAGTTATACGTACTACCTTCAAAAGGTTTACTATCTCAATTAATAGATCGAGCACAATTGATTATATGTTTATAATATACATATAACTGAGTAAATGATCAATCACAACAAGACCCGTGAATGATCGTGTTTGCAAAATTAATTTTCTAAAATCATGTAAAGTAAAAGAACTCAATTTTAAATCATCTTTTCTTGTATATCTTCAACTCAACCAGCTTAATTACTATGACGTCGATTTGAACCACTCAAGGGATATGAATTATGATTGTTGATTGTATTGAAAGGCGTTTTTTTTTTTTTTTTTTAATTAAAAAAAAAAAAATGCTATGTAACGTAACGAAATAAAAAAAACTTTAAATCATCAAAAAGCTTATAATTATACCAAAAATTTAGAAGATATTAAATTCCATCCATCGTGGATCGTAGAAGAAAGAAGAATCAGATTCGGTCCATCGTGAAGACAGAATTTATGCCGTACGCGAATTGGGTGGGCTGAATCCCATTCTAAAAAGATCATGGGCTCACGTGGTCCATATTGGACCCAACATACTACACGTGCCTCCTTGACTTTTCCTCTCTCTCTCTCTCTCTCTCTCTCTCTCTGTGCGAGTGTTTCTGATTAATAAGCAAAGGGAAAGGTTGCGTCTTAGGCACAGCGCATCCGTAGCGAACCTTCTCGCGAACCGCCCTTCCATTTCCTCACACGTCGCGTGTCTTTTCAACACAAAGATCCCAAAGGCCAAAACGCCAAAAGCAAGGAAATATATTTTTACGTGTGGGACCCAATAATTAAGCCCCATTACGACTCACGAGGATTCAAATATGGCGGTGAAAGGAATATATAGGTTTTTGAGGACGACCAAAACGAAACAATGAGATGGACGGGGTGGCAGTGGAAAGTTTCAACGATGGCTCTGTGACGCCTCTGTCGTCCATAGCGGAGGCCTTCGAGGAGCTCGCCAGGCTCTTGAAATCACACAAGGAAGGGTCCAAAGAAGAGGCGCGGCTCCGATTGGACACCTTCTGCGACGCCTGCTCTTGGGTCTCCGTTCTTTTTGACTGCCTCGGCATCGCTTTCAAGTTCGCCGAATTGGAGTACGTCGCCAAGGTTGTTTTTCTTCACCGCCCTCTCAATCTTTCTCTGCCCATTTATTTTCCCTCATTGTGTTTGTTCGAGTTTCACATATAATAGAAATGTGAAATTGTCAATAAATTATTGATACAACATTACTGTGTTATTGGGTGCAAATCAATTAATTTTGAAGTATTTATAAATATCTGAAGGAATCGAATCTTTTTCCTCTCCCAAACCGTGATTATTTCGAGGTGAGGCATTCAATTTTGTTGGAATGTAATGTAATATTTTCAGGATGCTTTAATATGGAGCATCAAGTAGATAATATCTTGATAAATTGACATGCACATTTGGAGACTTCAGGGAGCCTTTGAACTTGGCTTCTGAAGTTTGTGTTTCTTACAACATTTACATGTATTGATCCTTCCTTTATGTCGCTTGTCGGGTCCAATTGATTTGAACACTTTTCATGGGTGCATTCAGATATGCTTCCTGAATCCAATGGCCCTTTTGATGCAAACAGGTTCGCAATCTTAAGGAAGCATCAAGGACACATAGCACTTTACAAGAAATACTTGATCTCGATGTTTCAAATGGCACTGTAAAGAAACCAGGAAGCCTTTCACGTAATTTACGACGAGTTAGACAGGGGCTTGACCTCATCAGAGCTTTATTTGAGCACTTTTTTTCAACTGAGTATGTTTCACCCCCTTCACAATTGTATCCTTCATCTTTTTTCCTATTGCATTCTGCAGTTCGAATAAGATGCAGCATCTGTTTGTTCACTGTTTAAATATGCAGCATCTATTTAATAATAGATTGTTTAGTGGCTGACAGATAAATTTGACCAGTTTGTAAAGAACTTGTTGTAATAAAAGTTGTAGTACTTCTAAAAGTACTATTTACTATTTATTTTCTTGAATCTTCTCTGATAACATCTAATAATCTTCTTTTTGCACTTTTAGAGATCACTCTTTGAAGGCAGCAGCTTCAACAGCTTATGCGCAAGTTTGTGCACCATACCACTCATGGACAGTGAGGACAGCGGTAGCTGCTGGGATGTATGCTCTTCCAACAAGAGACAAACTTCTGCACAAGCTCAACGAAACTGGTGAGTTCGAATTAAAATTTTACTTTTGAGGACCAAGTCTTGATTTGCATTGTTTATTATTGCAATGGTAAAGACAAAGGTGTTGTGGACATCCAACTATGGAAAGTCTACTCGTGAGACCAGAGACGGCACCAGGTGCCCCCATTATGAATTTTCTTATAAGTATGTATGTGTATATACACACATTTAACCCACATCTTTATACGACCCAAATCTCATAAAAAGAAAGAAAACGGCTCAAAATATTAAAAGTCTAAACAGTTGTTGAACAACCCAAAAATCTAACCCACCTGATACTCATTTAACCCACAGCTCATTTGCTTCTATAAACTATGCATACACAAAAATGAACACAACCCTTCCCTCCTGATAAGAAACTCTAGTTTCGTTTCAAAGTGAGACTATAATATAACATCTTGGATATTACTCAACGCAAAAGCTTAAATTATTGGGTTTAGACTCAACATTTTTCCACTCTACACTTTATAGTCGAACAAAAATTAATCCCAAAGCTTGATACACTAAAGGGCATTGATGATGCCTGTTAACATAGCAAATAGAAGTAACTAATCACATATAGATGAAAACGCATTGGAAATTGTCGTTGAAGATAGTAAGCATGCCTGTTGTAGGTATACAATTCATTACGACTGTGTTTATCTTTTTCATTATATTTTACATTTTCTTTCTACGCCTTCTCTGTTTGAGGATTGCTAAGAAAGGTTTTATCAGGTTTCATCCTTTTTAGTAATGTTCAGCCTGATCTAATAGTGGACGGATAATGATCATATATCTTTGATTCTTCCCATAATCTCATTCAATTTTATATTAGAAATGTAGCCTTCCCAAGAGGCCTCAACTTCTATCATCGATGGTGTTGCAGATCAGTCAGCAGAGAAGAAAATGAGAAGGTATGTCAGTGCTGTGCTTCCAGTAATAGCCTACATTGACAAGCTTTACCGCTCCAGGAATATCAGCTTGGACTGGTGACTTCACATTTGTGCGAGATTTCTTCTTCCATGGTAGCCTAGGAAGTCTGTCATGAATCTTGCTGTTCGAAGACACATCCGTGGAGCTTCCTTGAAGTGTTTCTTATTCATCAATAACCATTTCTAGCGCTCCTTTTCTTTTCTTTTTTTAACCCATTGATGCTTTTATCATATCCAATTAATTATGCGATATTAGTTTTGCCATAGTTAATGGGCATATGCATTTTTAACAGGAGCCATAGTTAATGGCATGCATTTTTAACAGGAAGTCCAAATTCGTCAACTCAGTTTATTAAGTTTGGCATATGTGTTCAAAATGCATGTAATTCTCACATATACCTTTAAAAATTCACGTGAGAATCATATGTATTTTGATTACATATCAATTTAATAGACTGAATTGAAAAAAATTCCTGCATTTAGTTTAGAGAAAAACTTTGTTCTTTTTAAGATGTAGCAGTGCTTATCAAGACTATGTAATATGATGACTTGTATACAAACAGTTGTCACCAGGCAAGAAGTATAATCTTTTGCCAAATTGGTTTAGAACAGTCAAATTTGAGAACGATCTGTATGGTTTAGCAAAGTAAATTATTATATTCCCAAGGGGTTGTTTCAGTTCATACCATAAAGAGCTTTTAGCCAATGTCAAACTGCAAATACAAATCTAAATTTGGTGACCTAATAATGCTGAGGAAATGAACTTGAAAGATCACTCCCTTCCTAACAAAACAGGTCCAGAGTCCCATCAAAAACTTCGAAGTTATTCCCCTCTATAAAAATTGACTCAACAATATCTGAAAAAGTACTGGAAGCCTATATAAACCCAAAACAAAATGAAATACAACACGAGCATAATATTGCTATGGACCACCGCAAAACTAGGCTGTGCACTCTGTCCGGTAAGCCACACCATTATCATCCGTTATCCACTAGAGAATAGAGACTGAAATTCAGCAGGTTTCAATTTGTAGAAACCTGATGCATCGTCTACAATGTCAGGCTTTCTGGGTTCTCAACAATCTTTGCAAAGGTCTGAAGAAAGGCAGCCAAGTCAGCACCGTAAACAATCCGGTGATCAGCTGTTACGTTCACCTGTTAAAAGATTCACATGCCAACTCAGTTAAGATCTTAGGTAGAATTTTTAAACTACTAAAGAAATTTGGGTGTCTTTTTCAGCCGATAACCTGTTTTCTTTTTAATTGACAAAATTAAATGCAGAAAATGCATAATGTTCATATATAGCCGAGGGACCCAACTGGTACAACCCAATCAGTAATTAAAAAATATTCATATATCCAAATACTGGAGTCCAAGAACATAAATTAGAAAATTTAACTTCAAAGCCATTTAGTTAGAACAACTTCAGAGGGAGCATTCTGTTCCCCTTACAGTCATTTCAAATAGGTGAGCATTGGGATGAGGTTAAGATACAATCTCTCCTTTCAAGTGTTCTCTCCCGTATAAACACTTTGACCCTCGCAGACAACAGTTAATTTCATTAATAGCGAGCCAAGTAATACAAATTAGAAGCATATATCCATGAAATGCAAGAGAGCCAAAGTTCAGAGTGATTGTTGACAGCTCTAGCAGACCCAGCAAAATTGCAGTTCAACCTTGGAGATAAATTGCAAAAAACCTAAGCTCCTGGAGTCCAGGATTTTCAATCTTTTACAAATGATTTCCGATATTACCCTGCTTTCAACTCCTGCGGCTAGTTCTTCATTAGTTCCTCTAGTTTTCTTTCTAAAATCAAACATCATTTACAAAATGAATTCCTATAACACGAATGACCAAGAAATTCCTAAAAAATCCACACCCCTTCTGAATCCTCTCCAAGTCCAAGTCCTGATGGAAGATGATAGACTCTTGCTATGGAGGACTATTCACTTGCATTTTTTTTTTTCTCTCTTTCCTCATCTCCAGTTCCTGCTTTACCACTGCTTTATAGTCTAAGTTCAATGGGCATTCAGAAATTCTTCTACCGTGAAAGACTTATTTAGGTAAACAGTTAAAACAAATAAGCATATTTAATGACATGCTTCAAAAAGAATTAAGGTATGAAGCTACTTCTTATATACAGTGCAAGGCCCCTAAGTGAGATGGTTACCACCCATCTGTCTACTATTTTTCTTTGGATGACAGGGAAGGATTTTAGGAAAAATTTCTTCGCCTCAAAAATGTATTTTTGACATATGGAAAAATGAAAACAAGTATTTTCAAGATCAAGTTCTCTTCCATTGTTTCAGTCTCACAAACAAGAATGGATGGAAGATGCATAAACTAGATTTTCAGATTTAGAGAAATGGACAACGATTAGGCCAAAATTTCCAAAACAGTTATTGGAAACACGCTGCCAAAGATGTATCTGCAATTATTCTTGTAATTGAAGCATAAATCACGGTATAACTTATCACTACAAGGGTTTTGCAATAGGCACATGCTTTTGTTTATCACATAGAATAATTTATTGGAACTAGAATATTTCCCAAACAGATCGTTTATCACATGAGCCAAGGCCCAAAACCTAGCCCCTCGCCCTTTATCACATGAGCCAATGCCCACGGGCTACTTCTCATACTGGACTTCACAAAAGAATGAACGCTGATACTTTTGGTCTTTTCCCTTCAACAGGCATTTTAGTCTAAATGAGCTCCCTATTCAATTGATTCTAAAATCTAGTGAAATTATGAAGGACGCACAAAATTGCTGCTAGAACTTAGAACTACAGAACTTTAAATAAATTAGTTGAGATTGTGACTGCCATAGTTTATCTTTTCATATACCCCAACTACTCATATATTGATAGAACAATCTGTACAGGTTAATTGACAGACTGATACCCCAAAATGCCTTAGAAATCTGACTTGGATCCTTGTATGGTCTTCCAATTAATAAGCTTGTGAGTGTGAAGTACATCATCTTATAAATTGAAGAAGAAATGGAAACTAAACTTACCAGCATTTTACTTTTCACACTAAAGAATCCATCTGCATCAGCCACAACAGTTGGCTTTGATGCTCCAACAGCCATGATGGCCCCCTGAACATCATTCCCAAACTTTGAGCAAATGGCTAAATAACTATAATAGGCAGAACAATCCCATCAATTCATGAGGGTCAAAAAATCCTAGCCCTTGTTAGTTATCACTCACCTGGCCCGGAGGAAGAATAGCATCAAACCTGTCCACTCCAAACATGCCCAAATTGGATAAAGTGAAAGTCCCTGCATAGAATTCGAGAATAACTAACTGTTATTTGCTCCTAACAGATTATATCACCCAAAAAACAAAAACAAAAAAAAGTAAAAACCTGAATTGTATTCATTAGGCTGGAGTTGCTTTGCTCGGGCCTTCTTCAGCAGCTCTTTCCATTTTTCAGATAACAGATACAAATCCAACTGCCCCATCAAGTACAGGCAATCAACTAAAAAACTAACTCCAAACTCAGAAAACCAAAAACCCAATACCTATTAAGCTTAATTACAAGTTACAACGATTAATCACATAATTTTATGGAATCACTTACCTTGTCTGCGTCCTGAAGAACAGGGGTAATCAACCCACCATCGATTGCCACAGCAACCGCAATGTTTATGCTACTATTATACGTAAAACTCTTGCCGTCTTTACAGGTTGCATTGACAACTGGGTGCTGAACTAGTGCCATAGCTGCAGCCTTGGCTAGCAGCGTAGTCATGGTCACACCCTTTGGTTTCACCTGAAAATGCACACATAATCCCTTGCTCAGTACCAAATCAAATTCTCAAACACCAAGTACGCTAATTTGAATCCAAAGAATGATTGGGACCTAAAATGTACCTTCTCATACAGCGCGTCGAGCGCATTGGTGGTCACTGGATAACCCACGCGGAAAGTCGGCACGGTGAGGCTCTCCAGCATGTTCTTCGACACCGCTGCTTGCATCGTCGTGAACGGCACGACCGTGGAGCCCGGAATCGGAGGCGGAGCGGCTGTTGGAGCTGCAGGTTTCGGCGCAGCCGGCTTGGCGGCGATATTTATTCCGGCATTTGCTCCGCCTCCGGTACTACTCTTCGAAGGCGTAATTCCGGCCGCAGCCTCCACGTCAGCCGGCGTGATTCGGCCGAACGGACCGGACCCCACCACCGATTCAATATCCACCTTGTGCTGCTTCGCTAGCTTCTTCGCAAACGGCGTCGCTACGATCTTCCTCGGACCGGCCGAGACTGGCTTAGCGGGCGGAGGCTGAGGGATTGCAGGAGCCGGACTGGAGGTAGCGGTTTCGGGAGGGGAAGTAGCGGGTTTGGGAGAGGAAGAAGAGGATTTAGAGGCGGCTTTGGCTCGGGCCTCGGCGATTTCTTCCTCGGACTCGGCCAAGAGGCCGATGGGGGCCCCAACCGGGGCGGACTCCCCCTCGGGGACAACGATGGCGGCGAGAATGCCGTCGTAGAAGGTCTCGACGTCCATGTCGGCCTTGTCGGACTCGACGACGACGACGCTCTCGCCCTTGGAGAGCCGGTCGCCCTCGGCCTTGATCCAGGAGACGATCTTGCCCTCCGTCATGGTGGAGCTCAGGGCCGGCATGAAGATCTCCCTGATCTTGGCTTGGACGGTCAGAATGGGCCTACTCCGACGCGGACTCTTGGCGCGAAAAGACGAGCGAGATTGCGTGGGGAGGGAGGGGAAAAGGGAGGAGGAGAAGGATACGGAAGCGTTGGAGAGAGGAAGCCTCACGAGAAGAGCCATTGATGGGAGAGAGAGAGAGAGTGTCTTTTTTGTTTTTGCGTTAGTGCGTGAGAGTGTTGCGAGAGTGGGAGGGAAAGGAAATAAGAGGGAGATGCAGGGGGCGGAGAAGACGAGGTGGGAAGTTGGTTGGGATTTAGGAAGAGCTTGGAGCTACTCCCTACTCACTGTGGTAACATCGCCCGCTGCATTTTCCCGATTTTGCCTTTGAGGACCCTCAAGTTCGTTACAAGAATTCCCACGCCAAAACGTTACGAATTGTTTGCCAAGAAGCTCCTCATTTAGGCTATCTTGCTAATCTATTTTGGGCCCGCCTGAAGAGAAGGTCCAATACCGATTCAGTGGATCCCTCTACTGAGGGCCCAAAACCTTCGGGTCACATTGGCCCTGCCCTGACAATGGGCCCAAACGCCCCTGACTTATCCTGAGCCGACTCAGAGCCCCGTGAAAGCTTGAAAGCTTGAAAGCTTGAAAAATAAAAATCATTATTAGTTAAGTTATAGTTTAAGAGGTATATAAATTTTGAAATCTAGTTTATAGCATTTCTCTTTCCTTAAACAATAAGAACATAACGTCACATAAGAACCATACAAATATAAAACAACTTTAACAATCCACTTATTTGTTACCACTCTTTACAGATTAGGGAAAAAAATGAGTGTTTTCACACCTTATTGCTCCACAAATAAATCAACAACTTCCACTTTTTATAGAATTATGGAACGAACAACCTATAGCAATGGATTATTATTAAGATGTTTGACGTCACTGATGGGCAAAATAAATAATGAAAATGCCGAAAAAAATGAATAAAGAAGAAAGTCACCAAAATACGCTTGGTCATATTTGTTAATATTTTTGTTTAAAGTATAAAATATTAACAAACAATTCAAAACAGAAAACGCCCATCAAAGCACAAAAATTATTTTTTCATTTATATTACATCAAAATACTTTTTTTATTCAAATAAAAAATAAAAATACCCCCCAAACATGATATCAAACATGGGTAAATGCAAACAGCACGCGGCGTGCATGGCACGCCGCATGCAAAAAAAAAAATTTAAAAAAAAAAAAAAAAAAAAAAAATTTGTACAGGTGTGCCTTGCACGCCGCGTACCCTGTATCAGTGCTCTATCAAACATACCCTATGGAGTATATATGAATTTTCCTTCTATATATATGTTAGATTGGGTGTCAATTACACGTGATATAATTTTTTTAATACTATATTAAATATTTAACAACTTTTTAATGGATTACACCAAAGATTGTATAGTTAGGAACCAATCAGTAGTCCCCAAGAGGTAGTTCAATCGGCTAGAACCACGCATAATGAAGCGGAGGTCATTAGTTCGAATCCCCCCACCTCTTGTGCGGACATGTCAAAAAAAAAAACCAGTCAATAAACTCAGATCTAGACGGTTGTTAGGTTTATGACTGCCCAAACCTAATGGGCTTTTAGAGGCGATACATGAAAGATAGTATAAATTGTAATATGTATTATCGCATTATTAGAGCCCACGAGCTACAACTTGCTTGAGGCTCCATGGATTAAAAGGAAAATAATATATTCTACAAGGATTCGGGCTTAACCCAAGAAAAAGTTGTTCAACTGCATTAGTGGTTCAGACTTGAAATGGGCAACAGAGAGAATTCATTTTATAATTTATCATCATATACTTAGGTTTCTCCCTTTGGGACTGGATCAAGAAGCCCATTTCAACCAATGACTCGCTCAGACCCAGATAGGCCCAAAATAACTGTGTATAGTTTTGCCCGTGCATATAGTAAATTTGTTACCACATCATTTTAATTTTTAAATAACGCGACACTATATACAGCGAATTTAAATTCTCTTTATAGTCAAAATTTTGTTTTGTTACTTGGTTGCATCTATAGTGTCATATCATTTAAAATTTTAAAATAAAGCGGTAGCATACACATCACTAACTAATAATAATAATAAAAGTTTTTTTTTTTTTTTTGAAAAATATGAAACTTGCATGGATGAAATTTTATGAGCATAAAGCTCTTACAATATAAAGCATACAACTCTAAAAAATCATAGCCAAAAGCTATGAAGGTTACAATGTCATAAAAATAACTTAAAACTTCCGCTAACTCATGTATAATTACATTTAAAGAACATATTCGCTTTGTGTAAACTAGATATAAGACATGAGTTGTCCAAATATAAAACAAAAATAAAAAAACAACTATAAACTAAAAATCTAGCTGTGAGAGTTAAGCCCCTACATTGATCTACTATACATTTTCAACCCGAAGGCCAGGACAACAAATCTATCATCAACCCGAAGGCTAGGACAAACAAAAAACAAAAACTCCACAAGCAGCAGCACGGCATCATAAACATCCCTTCAAAAGACACGCCTTAGCCGAATAAGACAATCAAATCTAAGGTTAAAAAGACTAAATTTGAATATAAATCTACAAACTAGATCTAAAACAACCCGCTAGAAACGGAGACTGGTGTAGTTTATAGAGAAGACACCAAATACTACTATCATGAAAGAAAATGAAAGAAAATTTAGATCTTTTCTTCTCTTAAAGTTCTTTTTAGTGTTGTCTAAAAAAAGAGAAAGATGAATTTTAGAGAGAAAAATGAGCCTCATAATAAAAGTTTGTTGCCTGAATGGATTTATGCAAATTTGTTGTTTTTATTTTTTCAGTATAAATTTATATGCAAATTTAAAATTTGAACAAATTCAAAATGTTGCCTAAACTTTTTACATGAAATCTACACAGCATAGTATTCAAACTTTGAACTTCCAAAATATCTATAATTGTACGAATTTTTTAAAATTTAAAATGTAAATTTGAGTTGAGTCCAGTCGTCGACCATCAAACCAAGCAGAAAAGGTTGAAAAGTATGCATTAGTCACGTTTGTATTTTCGAGCATTAATTCGTGGGTTATGGTAATCACGTAAGGCCGTGCTCCCCTTGTCCTTCCTCGCAATCAGAAACTGACAGGTTGAGTTGAGGTCACGTGAATATCTGGCAAACGGATGCTTCCAACTCAGCCGGGTCCATCGCGGTTACCGGGAAATTCCGGTGACAAAAAGTGGTTTCATTTGAGCGAGGCAACCGGTCAGATTCGTGAAGAATAAGAAAAAGATCCCGTATGACTTTCCCGCTCTCCTAGTGCTTCCCAGTTTTAGGGCCGGCCTTAGCTGTCTTTTGGAGCCATTTCCTATGGGTCACGTCACCTATTCTGCCTTTATTCATCACTCTCCACATTTTTTTGTTATATTATAATCACAATTAAATAATACGCCAATGATATTTGTAATGACAAAGTTGCTGTTTTGACGCTTTATTGGCGGGAATAGGATCATTCTATTTTTTAGTCTATATACAATTTTTTATTTATTTACTTTTTTTTTTTGATACGTCCGCATAAGAGGGAGGAGGAGAATTTGAATTAGTGACCTCCACTTCATTAAGTATAGTCCCAACCGATTGAGCTACCTCTTGGGAGCGTTTTTTTTTTTTTTGTTTTTTTTTTTAATTTTTTTTTATTCTATTTTAAATTGGCTAGTTGTATATATTGAATATATTGTCACACATTATTGATATATACATGATAAATCTTTCAATTTATTTAAGCTGACTTCATAATAAAATTACTTATTTACCAGCCTTTATATGGAATTAAATTATGCTAAAAATGAAAAAAAAAAAAATGAATTACTTAATTATAACCTCCTTAAAACTATCTTACATAAATATTATCGAAATATTTGTTTTCTCTCTCTGTCTGTCTCTAGCTCTCATGAGTGGTGATCGAGCACAATGGCATCGGGACTGAGCTTGACGGGGAGCTTGAATTTTTATTAATATTTATGTTTTAAGAAAGATATATATGTATAAAACAATAATAATTGAAATTCTTAACTAATTAACTCATATGGCCCAATGGAAAATTATATCAGCATAACAAGAGAACTCGCAGCAAAGGGCCCGGTCCAGTCTTTTTTCCCACTTGAGATCTTTTGTAAATAAATAAGGTCTTTTTTGTTTTTTTGGTCTCCCCACCATACCCAATTGCCTTTTAAAAGGTTGGAGAGGGACCTGTCGGGGTGTCGTCAATTATAACTTGCAGTAAAATTGCCACCAGTAACGGTCGTTAACACTTCACAGTGCGAAATATTTTCCAAGCGTGAATTCTGACTGCCTTGTCAAGCAATTCGAGCTCTTATTCTCATTCTCACTTTCATTTTCTCTTGGGCATATTTTTGAACGTGACACAAAAAAAAAAAAAAAAAAAGTATTTACTGTATTTAAAAGTTAATAATAATTTTTTCAAAATTTAATAATAATTTTTAGTACAACCTTAAAAAAATTGTGTATAGCTTCTTGTGTAATCGATGTGCTATGTCACAGAGAGTAATGCTCAAATTTATTTTTTATGTTTATTTATCATAATCATTTTATATCGATTAATATTTCATATTTTGAGTAACTTTTCATGTCAATTATTTTAAAAAACAAAGCGAAAGTTAGTAAAAATATGACATGTTAATCAATATAAAATAAGTGTGAATAATAAAAATATTTATATCTAATGATGATTTATAGTAGTGATTGTGGGTCTTTTTTCCCATTATGACCCAAGTTCTAAACCCCTCCCTCCTCTTACTTTAGGAATGTATTTAGCATAGTGGGCCTTAATGTGACTATGCGACTTTGTATACAAATCTCTTGTGTGGTACGTAACATGATATAATCTTATATAGTTATATATGAGCCGTTTTTCATCTTATTGACAAGTTTTATAAGCATGTGTAATTACGTTTTGAGATTCGGATCCTCTCCAATTGGAGAGAAATTGAGAATTCTCAAATTGTTAATCGTGATCCTTCAGTTTAAATCAATGGTTTATAAAATTATTTAAATCTCGTAAAATAAAAGTCAGCATTTAATACATCGGTTATACAAAAATAACCGGCATTTTATAAACCATTGAATTTAAAATGAAGGGTCACGATTAACAATTGGAGAATCTCAAATTTCTCTTCAATTGGAATGGATCTTAATTTTATATTTTGTGGGTTGTGGGGCTTTGTTGGCCCAATTCTCAACACCATCAATGTTTCGAGTTATAATTAACTTTCCTTAACTGTATAATTCATTGTTGAATAGTCACTTGGTTGAATATTATACTCCAAGTCAAAAAAATATTCAACGAGAAGAAAAACAAACACATGTGATCATGTCGGGTGTGACATAAGAAAAATATTATGATGCCTAATGCATAAGTGAGGATTTACTTAATAAGAAAGAAAAGGAAAATTTAAAAAGTTGTTTATGGAAGAAATGGTGAGTGCCTTGTTTTTATCGATTGCTTCCCGCGTCTTATGGGAAAAAAAAAAACATTATTTGTAATCAAGAAGAAACAATAATCTCTTAATAAGGTTACATGCACCGACGTACAAAACGAGTCATTACAAGTCTTTAAGATGTAGTTTAATTAACTAAGACTACATTTAATGAAATAGATGTCATTAGTTCGAATCCCTCTCCCCCCTCTTGTGTAGACATGTTAAAAAAAAAAAAAAAAACGAGTCATTACACATTGTCGATTTTTAGTTTACATTCTAAAGCACGATTATATTTTTCATAAAAATTTCCAGTATTTATGTCATATTAAAACATTTTTTAAATAAAAAAAATTCTCAAGACACATTAATAAACATAGGATTTATCTTAGGATCTGATGATGTCTAAATTCTAATTTTAGGGAAGATACGTGGTTTGGAAGCATGTATGCGTTATTTATGTTTTCAATAAATTCACTAATTATAGTAGATTTACGTGAGAGTTAAAAGTTAAGTAAAATCATTATCACGACAGCTGGCAATCAGACCGAATGAGTCTTTCCCTAACGCGCCGGCAACTACGGGCTCCACCACTCAACTTGTACGTTGTCCCTCCCAATATCACCATGTGATGGATATCGAAAAACCCGGTAAATTCGAAAATCGACCAGGGGCATTTTCATAAAAGGAAAAAGAAAAAGAGCCAAAACAAACTTCCCACCCATATAGTTAATCTCCGCAATTTCCTACGTCCTTCCTTCGTGTCATCCTCGCGGACCCAATCCCAGCCGTCCATCTCCAAACCCTAGCACAGTTGCGATTTTCCATTCAAATCTTTCTCTCCTCCCCCCCTCCTCATCTCCTTAAATAATAGAGAGAGAGAGAGAGGGGGGGAGAGAGAAACTCAAAACGCAAAGAGAGAGCGAGAGAGAGATAGGGTGTTCGGAATTGGAGTTTAGAAAGAGGGATTGAGAGGTTTGAGTTGTGGGATGGAAAGGTTGGGGGCGGCCAGAGAAACGACATCGTCGTCGGAGTACGTGAGCTGGGAGGAGGTGTTCGTGTCCAGCGACAAGGGCAGGAGAGAGGTCCATTACTTTCTGAAGAGGAGGGATGGAACGACAGATCTGGTGGTGATAGGGAAGGAGAAGAGCCTGAGGCACATGTCGTACCACTATGCGATTAGGGACCGAGCGCTCCTTCCCTCTTCGTCGTCGCTCTCGAAGCTCAAGTCTCGCAGAGAGGTCGTTGATTGGCTCAACTTCATCGTTACAGGTGCATATCCATACCCCTCTCTCTCTCTCTCTCTCTCTCTCTCTCTCTCTCTCTCTCTCTCCTTCCGTTCTTTTCGAAATTGGCTTAGGCTTTTTTCCCTTCTTTATTTTGTGGGTTTCTTTGGGGGTCCTGAGATTCGTCTGATTGAAGAAGAAAAGACGAGTCTTGTGTTGTTTTGTCGGTTCTTGTTTTCAATTCGGTTTGTGTTTGTGGTAAGGATTTATTTATTTTTTTTTTCCGGAGGGGGGTGGTGGAGTAAATTTGTTAGATCTGAGCGGGTATGATGAAGGTCTATGCAGAATTACATGGATTTTTTCTTGAGATTTTGTTGGGAATTTTCTTCCTTCAGATCCTTCTCGTAATTCACAAGTCAACAAATTGACGGAAATTGGGCGCGGTTTATTACAATCAGATTTCTTAAAGGAATTGGTTTTTGCAGAAGATCCATTTTTTACGGTTTTCAATTGGTTAAGAAGCCATATCGCTTTTTGGGTCCCCATTTCTGATCTGTGAGATGTTGAAACTTTATGAGTTTCTGGTTTGTTTGGACAAATTATCAAACTTCTAGGGTTTTTGCGTGTTTTCTCAATGTTCCCTTGCCTTTTTTTCGTATTCAATTTTCGAATCAGACCATCTTCCGTAATCTAGAGAACTCCAGACCCATGAATTTTCATAGAGCCACAACATTTGAGTATTGTGCTTTATTTTGCGGACTTTTTTTATTTTTTATTTATTTTTTGTTATTTTGCTTCAACCTCGACCTGTATTATCTGCCATGTCTGTGACTATGAGTTAATCTTCTGGGTGTTCACGTTATAATGAACTGACTGTGATCTGGGCTGCAGGATTCAATTTTTTAAAGAGCTGGTTGAGAGCCTCGGAATCCTTATGCCCCCAAAATTTCTAGGTTAAGATCTTTCATGGTCAAATTTTAATCATTTCGTCGTTAATAATATTCCTATGTATGTCTCGATTTATTCAGTTTTTCTGGTCCTAGTCAATCCTAAACCCTTTCGCTGATTCTCTGTACTTCTATGGGTTGTACTTTCCCACATGAAGTGTGTTCAGGTTGATAATCTGGTTGCGTATGTTCTTATATATAGCTGCAGATTTATTATTTCATGTTTTCTTGACAAAAATTGAAGTTTGTTTTTATCCATGCTACCTTATTTGTTTAGTTTTAATTGTATTCATTTTTTTTTTCCTACAATTTATAGATTCGCCACCTCAACATCAAGACACATCCCATTTGGCCGGTGTCTTTTTGGATGGTAGAAATGCTTGTGAGTTGGATGTTCAAACCTTGAAGGTAAGAATCATGCACAGCTGGTTTGTGATTTTCTGTCTATTTGAGACTCTGAAGGGTTTTTTATTTATATGATTGTCAATAATATTCTCTTTTTTCTTTTTTGGATCCAGGACACTCATTTAAAGAAGCTGGGCCATTATACAAAAGAATTTCTATGGTTAGGTTCACCTTGGACTTGCAAGAAAAAACGGAGGCATTATCAGTCTTTTCGCAGAAATGGTGTCAAAATCTCTGTGAGTGTTCTTTTCCTCATCTCATGTGGTGTTTTTGATTGATTATATCCATGTAGGTGTTGCGCACTCTTTTTAGGATATATTCTTTGGTTACGATTCCTCTGTCATCTTACTCATCCCATACTCTTTTGTCTCTCCTCTTCTCTTCCAAATCTGTTAGGTTAATGACTTTGTACATGTTTTAGCGGAAGAGGATAAGCGTCTTGCAGCTCACTTAGAAGACATGTATGAGGACTCTAGAGGCAACAAGATGGTTGTGGTACGATGGTTTCATAAAATTGATGAGGTTGGTGTTGTTTTGCCTCCCAATTTTAATGACAGAGAGATTTTTTTCTCTCTTTGTCTTCAAGATCTCAGTATTGAATGCATAGATGGGTTGGCTACTGTACTCAGTCCCCAGCATTTTGAGAAATTTCTGAATGAAGCTACACACACTCGGTTGGAACCATTTGTTTGCTACAAGCTGTTTGAAAATGATGATGTCAAGCCTTTTGACATAACACAAATTAAAGGTTACTGGAAACAGGAAATACTCGTATATATGTACACCCTTTCTCCTTCAAATGCTCAGGGGAATTCTCAGCATTTTGATGGTCTGAAAGCTGAAGAAAATGTCAATGATACCATTGGAATCAGACCTAAAAAGAGGCTTTGCCAGTCAAAAGAAGATGATGTACACTTGCAATACACTAACAGAATAGAGCCAATGCATGCAACGTTGGAGGATGTTCAAAATTTATGCAACAGTGGTATTGATAGAAAATGTGGAACTGAAATCTGCAGTATAAGAGGAGGAGGTTCTGCTGCCATTTTATCCAAAGGAGATGCAAAGCAGAATCCTTTGCAGTATTTAACTGTAGGTTCTCAAGTGGAAGTTCTCTCTCAAGACAGTGGTATTAGGGGGTGCTGGTTTAGAGCTTTGATCATCAAGAAGCACAAAGATAAGGTGAAGGTTCAATATAAAGATATTCTGGATGCCACAGATGAATCCAAAAAACTTGAGGTATGCAATCATTTTAACCAGTGTATAATTTCTCTTCTTTTTCTTTATTTTTTGAACTCATGGACAATGTCATCCCATATTCCTTGATCTTACTAGAAAGTTTTTGATTTGATGTTGAAGGAATGGATTATAGCATCCAGGGTTGCGGCTCCTGATCATTTGGGCCTTCGAATATCTGGGAGAACTACTGTTCGGCCGCCCCCACAGTGTAATAAAGGCAGAGTTTCGTGGGCTGTTGATGTTGGTGCTGTTGTGGATGTGTGGCGGCATGATGGGTGGTGGGAAGGCATTGTAGTACAAAAGGAAGCCGAAGATGAACTACATGTTTATTTTCCAGGTTTGAACATGATTTACTCCTTCAAGATCTATTTGCAGATTTCCTCCCTCACACAGTGCCCTGGTTCCCTCACGGGCCTCACCAACCAACCCACCCCCTCCAAAAAAAAAAAAAAAAAAACGCACACATAGCTCCATTTATTTAAATGCAAAATACTTTTGTTTAGCTTTCATTTTCTGATTATTAATTTCTTACTGTGGTGCAGGAGAAAAGCAGGAATCAATCTTTGGCCGTGATGACTTAAGACATTCCCAAGAATGGTTGGGAAGTGGGTGGGTACATGTAAAGGACAGACCAGACCTTCTTAACTTAATATTATCTAGCTCAGAAACAAAGCCAGATGCAGGGAAATCTTCTGATGGCAAACCAGCCCAAGCAACCGTTCCTTATAGCAGACATTCAAGGCAAGATGAAACTGGGTCTAGTGATTTTCGTTCGGACTCGGAAGATGACAAGGCAAAATTATTGGAGGCGGTTCGTGATCTTTCAAAGGATGATTTGCTTGCCCAGTTAAGATGGAAGTCATCCAGGAAGAGAAGACGTGGTGGTGGAATCTCTGTCCAGAAGCTGCGTAGTAAAATCATTTCGTGTGAGAGATTTTTAATTCCCACATCGATGAAGGTGGATCATGAGAACTGCAAGTACATGGGAGATTCTCTTTTCAGTACTTCGGTTGTTTCGTCTCTATCAAGCTTGGTTATGTCTAGGTGACTGGTTGCTTTTGTTGGGATAAGTCTATAGTTTTCCACTCCCCCCCCCCCCCCCCCCCCCCCCACCAAGCCAAAGTATATATATATATATATATATATATATATATGCCCATTTTTGCACCCTTGTTATGGCCTTGTCGTTCTCCCGGCAATGTCACCCTGGGAAGTTTCCTTTGAGTCATGGCATCCAGTTGTCGTAGTTTCTGTATTTATATGTAACAATAGCCTGAGAGGAGCCATAAAGCCCTGCATGTTTCAGGCAGAAATTTTGGGTGCAGTAGAATAACCTCGTAGAGCTCTAACTTCCTTTGTATAACTTCTGTCTTTCTTGAGCGTGGGTATGGGAGGGTTTCTACTCCATGTAATTTGTATAAAACTTGCTCGGCTTAATAAATTTCAGTTGTTCCATCTTCGAATTTTTAGCTCTGAAAGTTGCATGTGGATTCCATAATATCGATGTTTTTCAGACGTTTTTTATTTTATATTTCAGTGGTACGTTTCTAGGGTATGGATGGTATGTGGAATAATTTCAGGGGCAAGTGGATTCTGGACCTGTGCTGCTTGGATTAGGTGGTCCTGCAGTCTTTTTTATGGGCCTGTTTAAATTGCGTATCATTTGGAGTCCAATTGTATGGGATTCTTATCCATCCCTTTGTCGACGGTATGATAACTGGGATAGGGTAAGTGACTGTACTGTGATATAAGTGTTGATTTTAGCATTACTTTTTTTTTTAAAAAAAAAAAAATTATATTTCAATGTTACGCATGTAGAGTGTGTGGGGTTGAGAGGTGTTGCCTTTAGGTTATTGGGACAAAACTTTACCCGCCAATGGTAGGGCTTTTGCTCTGATTTGGTCTTGATATGCTCATAATATTAATCCTCTTTTTTTATGGGGTTGGTTAAATTTGGTATAATTTGATTAGTTCAATTGTAAAAGATTCCGATCCATTCCTTTGGGGGTTTAGATACTGCATTGTATTCCGTTGGACCAACATTATTTGTGACCATCGGGATGGCATATTTATATAACTTAGCATCATTGCCATTATTTTATTTTGTCTGGGGTTCATTATTTAATCATTATTATTATTTTTTTTTTTGTAAGACATTATTTAATAATTAGAATGACTAAGAATGGGTAGTGGTCATTCAGGTTGTGTGTCGTGTTGGCTTTCATCTTGTCTTGTTCTCATTTGATTATGAATTCTCTATATCAGCAACTTGAACTTCACTTTCTTTAGCATAAACATCATGCATCTTGATTTTGTAGGCTGCTGATGTATGCCAACTCTTTGCAAACCCGCCGGCCGGTGGAAAAAACAAGATTTCTGAATGGATATATTTTTCATAATATATATTTTTTTTGTGTATGCTTGTCTTATTGTTAACTTTAATTTAAAATGAGCTATATTACACTAACTTATTTTAAATGAACGATCTAAAACATGATAACAAATAACAGCGAAATGGTGGCTATTCATCAAAAAAAAAAACAGCGAAATGGTGGCTTCCATTCTCTCCCTTTTATTTGGTGTCATGTTTTGGACCGTTGTTTATAATGAATTGGTGTATAGAAATGTTGGAGACAGTCAGACAACGGCTTTCTAATTGACAACTTTTTGGATGGAATCTAGCCCAAACGGTCACTTGATGGACTTTGGTTACCATTTTTGACAACCCACAAGCAAGGATCCGATGGGCATCTTTCAACCTTTCAGACAATGAACTAAAAGTAGCTCAAATTTTCATTTGCTTACGGCAGGAGATTTGACGATTATTGGCAAAAACCCACCGAAAGTCGTCAAAAACCCCATGCCAAGCCGAATGATTGGCTCTCTTCGGCTAAAACGCTCTCTGACACGATTGATCTGATCCATTGAACTAAAAAGTGATTAATAAAGAGTTTGGTCATATAAGCAACCTCGTTGGAATAATTCAAGACGTTGAAAATTCTCCAACACTATGTGGGGCCCGTGTTCGTGAGTGAAGCATCTATGACAACTAGGCATATAGGTAAAGACCTTTTGGCTTTACCAAGCTAGTTTGTCATGGTCCAATGTCCATTATCTTGGTTTCGTTGTTCTCCAACTGCTGAATGAAAGCTGAAGCATCTCAAAGGATGGGATTGCTCTATCAGTATGGCAGGAGCTGTTCATAGATCTTTTTCAACTTCTCTCTGTCTCTCTCTCTCTGCAGTTAGGGATTGAACCCGATACCTTAATTGCGTTATATGAGGGCCCTCCTCTGTTTGAATGGTTACATAACGAAGGCATGGCTCTTGTTGATCAGCAGAAGAAGGGGCTTCCAGGAACTGGGATTAGAAAGTCAAAGAGTTTCCTGCTTTCTGAAACCAGCCTTGCCTCTCTTGAATCTTTAACCATGCCTCTTGTGTGTACTCTCTCTCTCTCTCTCTCATTCTGTTGTCTAAATTTCACTGCTTTATGGACTTATGCATGGTGTTTGTTCAGAGCAGGTCCAAGAAGTTGTTCTCTCAGCAGATATTCGATGTGCAGAATGTCAAAAGAGAGTAGCTGACATAATGGCGAGAATGAATGGTAAGATTTCAATAAGGCCTTCCATGGACTATGCATGGATTTTGAACCCATAAAGGAAATTTCTCTTACCCATTTTTCTCCTACCCATTTTGGAGAAAAACTTTGTCATTTCTAGAATTCTTTATTTCTTGGGTCGGAGGCGTTGAAGGGGAAAAAGTGGAAAACCATAGGCAAAAGTTGATAATTAGATATGTTATTGCTGTTATCCTTTTAAACATAAAGTTGCCCTTTACTTATTTTTCTCTTTAAGTAGTGGGTGGACCAGGGTGGTCCTAATTGCTTGCCTACTTTTCTCTAGTGGAAATAGCATGTGGTTTTGCTTGAAGTAAGAGGAAACAATAACTGTTCTACAAAGAACATTTATTACAGTTTGATTACTTGTCATTTTCTTAGAACTCTGCTTCCAGGCACATCCTTTTATAAACATTCTTGCTCTTCTCAAATTGGTTATTTGTCATTTTCTTGGAACTCTGCTTCCAGGCACATCCTTAAATAAATGTTCTTGATATTCTCAAATTGGTTAGTGGATATTTGCCAAAAAAAGAAAGACAGAAAGAAAGAAAACGATGGAATTATATGATTAAGCTTTATCAATAATTCCTAGTTAATGTATAGTTTAGACTGATTCTTGATTACATGCATGGTCTAGATATCCTATTGCAGTGATTTACACTTTGGGAGTTCTGAACGCAGAAATTGCAGGCGCATTCCATAGTTTATGTTTGAATACTTATGATCCTTGTAACTTTTTTATTCGGGGCATCCTCTTTAATCAAGTTGCATTGTGTGTATGAGTTGGATGGAATAACTGAAGTTTGAATCAATAGATCCAAAGATGAATTTGATTGTGATAATGATATTGTCAGGAAGCATCTTGATGTACTCATCCTTTGGCAGGGACAGATTCAGTGGTGGTGAATGTATTGGAAAAGAAGGTGACACTAACAAGTAGATATGCAGGTATTGGTAAATCATCCACACAGCAAGTCGCTGCCGTATATAGGAATCCTCTTGACAAAGTCGCCATGATTAGACGGATATTCCGCCCATCTCGCCGTTGATTACAACTCAGAAAGGATCCAGCAGGCCAAGGAAAATTTGTTGTATGATAATACTTCTGAGACTAAGTAGGCCATGTAGATAAGTTTCAAGTTACATCGATGAACAATAAATCAATTCTGCTGTATGTGTAAATCGGTTGGTTTATGAGTTTGCTTGGGTTTAAAGAGAGAGAGAGAGAGATGCAATAAGTTTTGTGCAACATAAAACCTTTAGAAAGAAGAAAGAGATGCTTTGTTGTGTTGCTTGAGGTAATGCAGAAAACGTAGCACATAAAGGAAGTAATGCTTGCCCTTGTCACTATGACATGAAATATATCAGGCTTGAACATTAAGTTAGGGATCATAAGCTTGTAGTTAATAGACGAAATTCTTTTTCTCCATCTGCACAGAATCAGATTCCAAAATGAAGGAGAAGAATTTCCAACAGACAATCCAAAAGTAGAAATATGATCGGTTGGTCCATGGTGGTCTTCCATATTCTCAACTCTCATCAATTCTTTTTCTGTATACTTTTTTGAGTAAACAAAAAAAAAAATGACGCAAACAGTGGTACCTAATCCTTCGACTTCCCTCTTCATGCCAGGAAAGGCAAGTTCTTGAGCATATTCAGAAACTCCCTTTCCCTTTATTGTCAAAACAAAACTAAATATTCTAATGAAGTTTTTATTTTCTCTGCATAATTGCAGTATTATTGCATGGTGATGAGGCTCAACATTGACTGCAATTCTTGTTGCAGGAAACTAAGGAGAATCATTCTAAACATGAAAGGTGAGTTTTTGTTCATTGAAATTCAAGTCCCAGGTACAAACCCAATTTTAATAACATCTCTCTCGTTTCATATTGAAGAAATAGAGTCGCATTTGATTGAGAAGCAGCAACGCTGTGTGAGTGTATGTGGGATATTTAGACCGTCGGATGTGGCAATAAAGATAAGAAAGAAGATGAACCGTCGAGTTGAAATTCTGGAAATTCAGGATTTCAGCGGCACCACAGAACAAGAAGACCAAAATCAACAGTCTACTGGCTAATTATTGTGATGATTGATATTTGCATAGGTTGGGTTTTAGGAAATTCTTCATTGACATGTAATATGTGAAAATATATATATAAAAAACATGTATTTTAACAACATATGTCAATTTAATCGACCAAGTTAAAAGAATTTACTCCAAAAACTTTGTCCTTTGCAAAGTCTGTGCTGCTATCTTACCTAGTCTGACCATGGCATCACCTTTTAGAAGGTTTGGCAAGCTTGGTTTTCATAGAACTTTGAGAGATTGCTGTAATCCAATCTCATTATATATGAAAGCAGAAGTTCTACTTCCTTTAAATGTTAAAGTGATGGCAATTTTTTACACAATCTGTAAAATAATTTATAAAATTAGTAAGTTATGATCGAAGAATTTGACATTTTTAATTAAATTTATTATATTAGAGTTGATCTATAAAATCTTATACTTTTATTTCAATATGACTCGAACCCAATAACAACATTTTTTACATGACCCGTGTTTTTATATGAATCCAACATTAAATTAGCGAGTTTTAGTTGATGAGTATGACTGTTTAATTAAATGGGTTAGGCTATACTTGATTTGGAAAGGCTAACATTTCCTACAAAATTATTCAAGTTCATAACAATTAGGAGAGACTAGAGAGAGTAAACTCATCATTAATAAATTTTGGAAATGAAGAAAAATTCAAGAGTAATGATACATTTCACATCTGCTTATTACACTTATGTTACACCGGCTAACATGATTGTGTTTTAATTTTTTAAGTGGTTGATATTATAAGTGACTTAAAACATGTAATGTCGACAAATGTGATATGACTGTAAATAGTAACATTATTCAAAAAGTAATTGGAAGCCTCAATATCTCTAACGATATACTTGTTAAAATACACTAAATCAGTGGCGGAGCCAGGATCTTGGTCCAGAACGGTCCATCCCTAAAATAAATTATTGTCCCTGTTGAATTTTTCACTATTTTTAAATATATTAACAAACAACTCATAACACAAAATATTTATAAAAATACATAACTTCTTTTATATAATTGTATTCATCCCTTCTTGTAAGGATACTTTGATAAAGCACTTTACTTTTGCAGTGTGGGAGCTTATTTATTATTATTATTATTTTTTTAAAAAAAAGTTCAAAAACTTAAAAAGAAATAAATTATTATAGTGGCCCCGTGACCCAAGTAATGGAAGGGGTGGCTGTATCTCCTGCATTGAGGGTGGCCAGGTTGTCATTATTTTTTTTGTTTCTTCTTTACAAAATAAAAATAATTTTTTCTATGTAAGGAGTCAGTTTATCACTTGTTTGGTTTTTTTTTTTTTTTTTTAACAAAAAAAAATTGATGAACTCCATTAAAAAAACGTGTTTCTCAAATGTGGATCCCATTAGAATATACTTTTTAAAGACAATTCTCATATTTATGTTACATTAAAATACTTTTTCAAAATAAAAAATACAAAACACTTGTCCTAATACATTAACAAACATTACCTAAGTATCTTAAATTGGAGGTTTATTTATACATTACAACAAAACAAAAAGTTCAAAAGTTGCTCAAGTGCTTTGGCGGCCAAGCATCGGGTGGTCCAGGGAGTGGCTTAACCACCCCACAATCCGTCTCCGTAGTATTTGATTTTCATAGTTACATGTTAAATCACATATTCAATTAAAAATGCATGTAAAGATTATATCATGATGAATGCTATACAAACTCTCAAATTTATAATAATCCAAAATGCTTATTTCTTGATGTGATAATGTAAATCACAATTGTCTAAATTTTAATGATAATTTATCTAAAATTTAATAATGATTTTCACTATCACATCAAATAAGTTTGAAATATAGTCTTATACCAATGAATTAACCTGATTTGAATTCAACATATGATATTTATGGCTGAAAATTTGTGACATGATCAATAAACTCAACACAAATTTAACATGTTAGTGTTAAGAAAATTTGACCTATTTAAATTGATGTGTTCGGATGGATTTTTTTTTTTTAATTTTTTTTTAATTTTTTGATATGTTCACAAGGAAAAGGGGGATGAAGAATTTGAACTAGTGATATTCACTTTATGAGATGTGATTTGCAGTTGATTGAACTACCCCTTAAAGACGTTAGAACGGATTATTATTTATATATATAATGCAAAATATATATGTTTCGATAGGTATAAACCTTAACATGTGAACCGTTTACGTCGACAACATTACCGGCACGTGCTTCATATGGTGCGTCCGACCCGGATTAGGGAAGTTGGGTCCCACACTAACCCAACTTTTTTTTTTTTTTAAAAAAAAAAAAAGAAATCGCCATAAAAAATATCTTCCTCTTCCCAATTATCTCTCAGCGTTCTTCATCGCTCTGAGAAACGCAGAGCAAAAAGTACCAAAAGAACAGGAAAATAAACCCTAACCCTAGATTTTCTGCAGGACCACAATGGACACCGAATCCCATGATTCCCGTCTCAAGAATCGGCGGTCCTTGTCGCCGGACGATGAGGCCGAGAGGTCGTCGAAGCGCCACAAGCACCGTCACCGTCACCACCACCACCGCCACCGCAGCAAAAAGCACGAAGAGAAGAGCGGGCGCGAGGGTGAGGAGATCAACCTTCCTCCTCCTCCTCCTCCTCTGCCTGTGGCTGTTAACATTACTCGCCCTGAAGACGACGTGGAGGAGGGTGAGATTCTCGAAGAGGAGGGTTTCGGTGGTGGCGAGCACGAGATTGCGGAGAAGAGATTTGAGTCGGACGATGAGTCTGGGGAAATCAAGTCCGTTGGTGTTCGGGACGAATCTGATAAGCAAAATCTGGTGTGTTCCGATTGCCCATGTAGCATCATTTTTTAATTTTATTTTTTAAATTATGATTTGCTTTCTGTTTGGCTGCTGAGAACCTTACGGCTTCGAGATTGTAACTGGTTTTTGTTTGTTTTCAGTTCAGTAAATTGAGATTACTTAAAGAAAGTCTCCTTTGAGATGTTTGATTGGGTTTCAGGCAGTGGCTTTTAAAAAAATGACTATTTTTCATGTTTTAAATTTCAAAATCTTTTCTCTTCTCGGTGACCAGACAGGGATTTATAATGTTGTGATAGTTGGATTCATAATAAATTTTGTTTCGTGAGGGCTTGTTAGAGTGACTGAGTTACTGTCTCATACATTATGTAAAGAACCTGCTTGCACTAGACGAACATGACTGAATTGCAAAAGAAGTTTCCCCTAAGCGTTTCAATGGAGACTGATGGCTTACATTTAAATTTGTAAGAGCTGGTTACATGTTTTTGCTTATTTTGCATATAGTCTTACTGTGTTTTTTTTTGTTGGCCTTTTGTTCTATTTGGGTGATATTTACTGTTAGGTTGTGCACTTAGTTTGTCTCTGCATTAATTTTCAGGGACGTCGTACTGAGCACCAGTCATCTGATCGTGAACCTAGTATTCATATGGAAGAGAGTGCAGAGAAAAATGGTAGAAATTCAAAGATATTGGTGGAGGACAAGAGCGAAGATGATTTGTTTACTAATTTGAAATTAGATAAGGAAGACAGAGCATGCCACTGGAGTCGTATCGGTTCTAAGATTAACAATGGGGTTGGTTCTCCAAGAAATTCAAGTGTTGTGCCTCAAGATGAATTAAATTCTAGAGTTAGCTCAGAGGCTCATGTCAATGGGGATTTGGGTCGGGAATCTCGCAAAGAGGACAAGAAGAGGGAATCTCGGTCCCCATCTAAAGGAAGAAGCAGGCAAAAGAGTTATTATGAAGATGAAAAAGTGGGGGTTGATGGAAGCAAATTAAGCCATCGTAGCAAGTCGTCCTCTCAAAGCACCGGGGACCGTGGAGAATTCCATGCCAGGAGCAGATCTAGGTCAATTGATCATGCTAGGGAGAGATCTCGATCCCTAAGCATAAAAGAAGAGGAGACCCATTTGAAGAAAAGGCAATATTGTGATAATGCTGACTCATTGCATGCTGATAAAAGCAAGTCTTTGTATGACTCCGATGATGAAAGAATCGTTCGAAAGAGTATGGATGGACGGCATGGTAGTAGAGATTTGGTGAGAGATGAAGAAAGGGATAACACTACTAATTACAGCAGATATATTGGAGAGGACAGGCACCGAAGTCGGGGTACACAGGAGAGGGAGAGGAGCAGGGACAGGGAGATGGATAGGGACTTGAGAAGAGAGAAGGAACGAGAATGGATCATCAGGGACAGGGAGATGGACAGGGTTCATAGAAGGGAGAAAGAATGGGAAAGGAGTAGAGACAGGGACAGGAAAAGGGAGATAGAACGAGATAGGAGCAGGGAAAGAGAGGTGGACAGGGACTGGAGAAGGGAGAAGGAAAGAGATAAGATGAAGGACATAGAGCTGGATAGGGATAGGAGCAGAGTCAGTGAAAGAGGTAGAGATAGGGATAGAGAAAGGGATAAGGACAGGGAAAAAGTTAGGAGGGAGAGGGAGAGACAAGATGATAGGAGTAGGAATAAAGACAGGGAGAAGTATGAAAATCGTGTTGATGGCTATGAAAATGGAGATAGATATAAACATTCTAGGCACTCGAGACATGATGAAAAAGAATACAACCAGTATAGAACAAGAAATGCTGATTCAGCAAAGACTCCTAGTTCTAAGAGTGATATGTTGGAAGAAAAGCTAAAAAGGTATTTCTATATTGTCTCAATGGCGCCCCCCCCCCCCCCCCCCCCCCTCCTCTTTCTCATGGTGCAACTTCTTCCCCTCCTCTCCCTTCTCATATTGATGCATATTTTTCTTTTTTTTTGGATGCAGAGATGAAGATGAACAAGGAGACTATGAAGGGAATACATTGCAGTTTGCTGAGCAGGAAGAAGAAGATCTCAACAGAATCAAGGAGGAGAGTAGAAGGCGAAGGCAAGTCATTCTAGAAAAATATAAGAGTCAGCAGTTACAGCAACCTAATGAGCCACAATCAGAAGATGTGGAGAAAGGTACTTTTCAATTGCCTTTTGGTCTCATATTGATATTTTGATGTTATATTTGTGTAGTTTGAGACTCAGATGTTGGATGTTGACAAGACATGAGAACTCTGCTTACTCAGATCAGTAAACCTTAGGAGTTGATACCATTTATTGAAGTTAAGCTTGTTAGCTTAACAAGTGTCACTTTCATAATTGGCAGTGGATATCACATGCCATGTAATACTTGTTCCTCAAACTTGAAAACTTGCATGTAATGTCATTGAATGAGTTAATACTTCATCTTTTTGGCAGTAACTCATGATCCATACAAGAAAGTTGGGGGTCCATTTATCTGGTTTTTTTAATAGTTTTCCCTCTGTGCTGGGCTCAGTTTTGGTCCTTAACCCTATGACGGTAGTTGTTGGAATAAAAGATTTCTGGAAAAGTTTGGTAAACCTTCTGTTTAAATTGCTCAGCTTGATCAAATCCAGGCAAAGTTTGGCTGCTTAACATGTCTAGCATAATTAATCCTTTATTTTTATCGCCTGAAAATTTATTTCATTTGTAGATTTTGTTATATTACTTTCTAATCGCACAAATTATGTTTGTTGACCAGATAAGGAGCCTGCGCATGATCGTGATCAATCAAGTGCTGCTACTCTTGTTGTTCCAGAAGTTGGTGATGGTAGGAGTGATGGTCTAGATGTCTATGTTGCTGAACCATCATTTTCGGTGGGGAAATCACCTCCACAAAATGGAGTTGCTACTTTGGAGAGGACTTCCAGTGCTGGGGGGCTTGGAGAGGGTACTCCTAAGGTGTGTTAATTTCTCTAAAAAGCTTGCATCAATCTATCAAAAAAGTGGTAAACTTGTATCCATCCGTTTTTTGGATCTTATTTCTGAAATCTTTTGAACATTAGGGCCTCTTTGGTAAACTGCTGAAAAACTCTTTTGAGTTTTCAAACACTGAAAACTCTTTCTCAAAACTGGTTTACTAAATGTATTTTCAGATGTGACCCCACCACTTACACACTTTTCAAAACAAACTACAAAATTCTTCTAAAAAGTCCAACATTTCAAAAAAAATAAAACATAACATTTTATAAAAATAAATATTGTAAAGAGTCGCGACAGTGGCTACTGTCTGGCAGCCACCGCATGATCTGATGACCTGGCTTTTTATTTAATTATTATTATTTTTTAATTTTGTACAAATATTTCTCAATTTTTAAATTTTACAAAACACTTTCAAAATTCTATTAAACCAATCTTCAAATATTCTCATATGTGGCCCCCACCAAATGAATTCTCAACTTTTACCTTTTTCAAAACCCAAAACACTTCTCAAAATTTTACCAAAGGGTTCGTTATTTTTTTGATAAGTTTTTATTGATCTCCTGAACATTTCAAAATTTGAATTTTCCTTTTTTGTGGGGTTGGCTGAGTTATATGATTTTTTTATTTCTTTAATTTGTGCAGAGTGAGAGGTCAGATGACAAGTTCTGTGATGATATTTTTGGTGAGACACCAACAGGAGTCCGCAAATCGGTAAGTTTCATTGTTGTTTGTACATTATTTATCAGTGTAATTGTCCCTCATTGCTGTTCATTTGATTTATTCGATCTGGGATTAGTTGTGAGTTTGGTGAACTAGTGTTCCCTCTCTCACCCCCCTTAATCTATGTTTTCCTGATTACATACACTTATTATTGGTTCTAATACCTGTTATAGGCTTTGGTGGAAATTATGGTCTATATAAAGAATGAACAACTTGACTTTTTGTGATGGTTGGTTTAACATTGTAGAGTTTCATTTTATGTCGAACTTGTTTCGTAATTTTTGTTATGGTGAACGTCTAATTTTATTTTAATTATTTAGGTTATTTCTTTACCTGATTAATCTGCTCATTTGTGTCTTATGAAATAAGTAGTACTTTGATTTGTAATGAATTTTGATCTTTCTGAACTTTGATAAAATAAGTGAACATTATGCGTATCGATGTCTGCCATTTATGTCATGGACTTACACTCTAGGTTTCTGTATGCTTATTCTATGCAGGGCAAAGAAGATGGTGTACGAATTGAAAGGAGTGGTCTTCATGACAACTGGGATGATGCAGAGGGGTATTATAGTAAGTATTGTGCAACTGACCATATTGAGTGTATTTTACTAGTAAATTAAAATGTTAAAGGTGGATTTTTTTTTTTTTTTTTTTTGATAAGTAAGGTGGATTTTGAATCCCCCCTTTTTTGGTTTAAATTTAAATGTCTCAAAAAATCAAAACTCCTATTGTGTTTTCTTACCTGAATATTTGTTTTCATTTTGTCCTTCCTATGGAGCAACATTTTGGCAGTGAATGTAATTTAGAGACTACCATTGTACTTGTCCTAGAGTAAAAACTTTCAAAAAAAAAAAAACCTTGGGAAGTGATTTCTGTGTTGTAGGTTTATGTATGCATTATTTTTTTTCCCCCCCTTTTTAACCTTTTCCACTATTCTTTTGCTTTCCTCACTTAATCATGATATTTATACGTGAGGCAACCTTTGTACTTGTCCTAGAGGAAAAACTTTCGAAGAAACCTTTGAAAGTGATTTCTGTGTTGTAGGTTTATGTATGCATTAATTTTTTTTCTTCCTTTTTAACATTTTCCCTATTTTCTTTTGCTTTCCTCACATAAATCATGATATTTATATGCAGGCTACCGGTTTGGTGAAACACTTGATGGCCGATATGAAGTTGTTGCTGCTCATGGTAAAGGTGTATTTTCTACTGTAGTTCGTGCAAAGAATCTTAAGGCTGGTAATGGTGAACCAGATGAAGTGGCAATAAAAATTATACGTAGTAATGACACAATGTGAGTTACCATTTTCCTGCCCACTAGCCTGGGTGCTAATGGTTATCATTTTCTTTATTCTCATCCATTGTCAGGTCTCATTGTCTCAACACTTACTATTGCCTCCTTCTTATGTGGTATAGGTACAAGGCTGGTATGGATGAGTTAGTCATATTAAAGAAACTAGTAGGTGCAGATCCAGATGACAAGCGCCATTGCGTTCGATTTCTTTCAAGTTTCAAGTACCGGAATCATCTTTGTTTAGTTTTTGAATCTCTTCATATGAATCTTCGTGAGGTTTTAAAGAAGTTTGGGCGCAATATTGGCCTGAAGCTAACTGCTGTGAGAGCATATGCGAAGCAACTTTTTATTGCACTGAAGCATCTTAGAAATTGTGGTGTTCTTCATTGTGATATAAAGCCGGATAACATGCTGGTAGGTTTTTGGTACTCTGTCATGAGTGGCCTTGTTCTTTAATTATTTATACTTCTAACCATTCATTCCTTTATATTCTTCAGGTAAATGAGGCAAAAAATGTGCTGAAACTTTGCGACTTTGGCAATGCCATGTTTGCTGGTAAAAATGAAGTTACACCATACCTTGTAAGCCGCTTTTATCGTGCCCCTGAAATAAGTAAGTTCGTTGCATGAGCTATTATTACTTATTTGGGTCAAAGATATTCACCCTAACAATGTAATTGTTTGCAATGTCATCCTTAAAGTACTTATATTTAAAATTAGCTTCATATTTCGAGATCAGTTTGTAATATCCATCCCCTTTCCAAATCAGGTCAAAATCAACAATTAGTGGGGTGGGGTGGGGGAATATTACCAATTAATGGTATATTAATCTGTTAACTTTGACAAGATTGGCACAACCCTTCATTCCACCTACCCACAATTCTTTTGATTTTGTCATGAATTTGATGGTAGAGTGATATCACAAGTGACCTTGCAGATGAGGGTGGGTAGCTGAACCCTATTTATTCTATAAATAATGGAAGGGGCTGTTAATGGCTGTTATATGTTAATGATTACTGTTTATTAAACTGTGTCTGAAACTGGTAATATGTTTTTGGCATGTTTTTGTTGCAGTTCTTGGCTTGCCTTATGATCATCCATTGGATATGTGGTCTGTGGGTTGCTGTTTGTACGAGCTTTATACAGGAAAGGTTCTTTTTCCAGGTCCCACGAACAATGACATGCTACGCCTTCACATGGAATTGAAGGGCCCTTTCCCAAAGAAGATGCTTCGGAAGGCAAGTATTTTATTTCATTAATATGACAGCTTGTTTTGGTCTTCTTGCTTGGAATTTTTGTTAGTGTGAGATATTATTGTAGAAGTTATCTGCGTATATGTTCTAAATTTGTATCTTGACATGGTACTTTTATGTTGCTGATATCTCTTCTTTGTTGGCTTTCTTCTTACAGGGAGCATTTACTGATCAGAATTTTGATCAGGACTTGAATTTTCATGCTACAGAAGAGGATCCTGTTACAAAAAAGGTATGCATTGCTATTCTGACATGCATTTATCTGTTTCTCTTTTTTTAATAAGTAGGTATTTATCTACTACTAATCAATCATAGTATGTATAAACTCCAAATGAGAGCTCACGTTTGCCTGTTATGCTAACTGAGATTTTAATCCCACCCTTTGCAGACTATAAAGCGGATGATTCTCAACATTAAGCCAAAAGATATCGGATCGATTATTACAGGCTCTCCTGGTGAGGATCCAAAGATGTTGGTAAATTTTAAAGATCTTCTAGAAAAAATCTTTGTGTTGGATCCAGACAAGAGAATGACAGTGTCACAAGCATTGACCCATCCATTCATCACGGGCAAGTGAATCATGTTGCTGATTTTATGACTCCAGAAAATGCTGTCCGCTAAATATTTGTACATTATGACCTAATTCATTTTCACTTTCTAATTACTGGGCATTATCTGTCTTCTCTGTTATGGCCTGAGAGCTTTCAACACAGTTTTGGCGGGGTTGAAGTCAAAATGGGGTGATGTTTGGTCTGGAGTACTCTTTGCTGGCGGGTTCTTTCATGGATTGTACTGTTTCTATCGTAAGACAACTTGCCGAAGGCGTTTTTTTTCCAATTGTAATCATCCTTGATTATGGCCATTGTGAAAAATTATTTATCTATTTTAATTTTTCTTTAACGATTCTATTTGTACTTCAAACTTGTCTGCTTCTGTTGAATCTATGGGATAATTAATAAGGACGTAGATGTATCAATTCCCTATGAGTTGGTAGAATGTATTTTTTTGTCCCGTTGGAATAGTGTATATCTTCTAAGTACATTTTACGTCTCTTGACTCTTGTGTATACTCCTCATTTTGGATATCAATCTTTGATTGTTTAAAGGCTTGCTGCTCCATTTCATATAATTTGTCTTTTCTTTTCTTTGCTTTTTTGTGGTGCTTTATTTGCGTTCTGGGTTCTGGAGAGTCTAATTTAGTTTTTCATTCAGGATGTCTGCCACTGCTTTGAGGCAACCCTCCAGTGTTTAGATGCTTAAAAGGCACCCAGGAGAAGGTACCTTGGTTTGTTTATGGGTGATTATTGTGACAGCATTAAAAGTCAATATCTTGAATTCTGTTTCAATTTTTGTGTACCTATTCGATTTAGAAATAGTTACTGGATTTAAATGGAAATCCATAAATATATATTTTGATTGCCTTTTTATTTTTTGGTTCTTTTTTTGTGTTATGGAGTGCGTGTGAGCGACATCAATTTGTGCTTGATATGGGTTAAACATACGAAGAAAAAATGGCATCTGAATTATAATATTTTGCTCATGCAGCTGTGTTACAGAACTTGTGTTATACATGAACCAGCAGTTTTCATCAACTTGTCATATGTAAAATTGATATAGTGTCATAATTGTCTTTAGGAGGTTACGGTGTTTGCATAACAACCCTTTATTGAGCACTTCTAATGTTTTATTGAAAAAAATTTATATTGGTTGTCTTCCCTTTAAATATATGCATATTTTGATGAAATTGTATTACATCTGATCCATGGTGTGGTCATTCTGGAGGCACTCGCACGGGAGGTTTACAGCTGCTGCCTTGATGAAAGAGTATATCGGTGAGTAATGCAGTTTGTAATTTCCTGCTGTTCTCGTTGTAGAATAGGTTAAAGGCAATCAATTTTCTATTTTGTTGAAAAGATTCAATTTCTTGACTTTACTTTTTTTGTTCAGGGTATGACCCCCATGCTTCTGCAATTCTTGTAAGTATTTTGAAATTCCATTTTCTTGTTTCTTTGTCCATTTCAATACAATAATTGGTTTCTGATGTTAGGTTTCATGTGCGATTTTCATTATTTGTGTATGTTTTCCTTCTAGGTATTTGTTAAGCTCCATAGTTTGCATTTTGTGAGCAATAGATTTTTAATATTTGTGACCTGTGCCCTATAATGTTAAAGCATAAGGTTTGATGACTTACCCATTATGAGGCAAGGGATAAGCCTTAAGGTACAAGGTGCAACCACTTTTGGTTCTTGACATATATCTAAAATGTATGCTAGTGAAAATTGTAAAAAGGAGAGTGATAAAAAATTAAGAAGTAACTCAGATTCATACAGTTTTTTTCTGATATGTTTTGACCAGGACAATCCTGGTTAAGACATTGTCAAAGTCTGTGCTCATAGCCCATTGCAAATAAGTTATAGGCTTCAGCGTGAGGAAGACTAAAATGTGCTATAAGGCTTGATTACTGGTCAAAAGAAGAGGTAGCAACTGGGATTATAAGGATCTCTGAGCCATTTGTATTTGTTGGTTTGTAGGATAATGTTCCCCTGTACTTAATTTGGCTTCTTTTTTGAGAAACTTAATTCTTCTTCTATTGTATGATTGAAACAAAAGTTGGAAGATGGTATTATACCTTGTCCCAGAATTGAAATAGCTTAAAATAGGTCAACCGAAGTCTAGCCTAAGAACTGAGTCAGTTTCAAAGAGCTCAAATACAGTTGAAAATGTTGTTTGTTGGTCTCATAACCATTTCCCAGAACTGAACTAGCTTAGAATACCAGTGCATCATTGTACAACAGATGGAATGCCAGATTTGCTTCTCAAGATAAATGATTAGTAGATATGGTATACTCAACTGAACTCAACTATAGTTAATATCATGGACACATGATTGATTCCTGTGGCAAAAAAAAAAAAAAAAAAGATTGATAAAAGTAAATATTTTAGTTGTAAAGATAATGTGAGTTTCAGTTTGTATAGACATTTGAATGTAGATGTGCATTGTTTTTGTAAATTTTCGTCATTCACATTTTGTGGTTGCCATCACATAATTTCATATGTTCTGAAGTGTGTTTCTTAGTTTGCATGGTTTACTACATGTCTGTTCCATTTTTCCATGATTGTTTATATTGTTTTTTTTTTTTTTTTTTTTTTTCATCTTATGTGTTCTCATTTTTATTGGAAGTTAAATTTGCTGAATGCTTGGTATGATGTGGGGTTAGCTACCCTACTCTTCTAGTGACTAATTCTATTCTGTATGTGTTAATGGAGTTGTATCTAAAGTAAATTTTTTGAGGTGTTTTATCCTTGAGTAAAATGCGGTTGATCACCTTCCTGAACTTTCTACACTCTTTAACTTTGTGTATAAAACTAAAAAGAAGCTGGCATAACGAAAGTGACTGTCAGTTTGGACCATTGATGTCGGGCAAATTTGGAAACATGCTTACTCAACCTTTGGGGTCTGAAAACTTGTGATTTTAGGTTGTGTTGTGGTAGTGGAAGCTGGAAAAGGTGTTGGTGTAAATTGATTATTTTGGCTTGAAGGCAAAACTGCATATCATGACAAGAAATTAGGTTCCAGGAAAATTCTGGTAGCTCCTTTTGACTAGGTTATTCTATACTGTGTACTGGGTTGTGCCTTTCCGCTTTTTATGATATTTCACTTATAAAAAAAGGTTAAGGTGGGTTTAATGGAGTATTTATTGGAGAAAAGGTTGGGAAATCGTTGGATGTACATGTTTTAAATGATGCGAGGTATGAGGTGTGGTTGGAGCTGAAAAGTGGCAAGAGAACAGCGAGTTTTAAGGGGCTGTTCTGGGCCTGATGACACTGTGAATGGTAACTTAAGCTTTTGTGAGTATAGGAAGAGAAGAATAGTAGTGCAAGAAAGGATGAGGGCACTGCAGTCATGGACATGGAGACAAAACACAACAGTGGCACATGTTTATAGCAAATCTTAGAAAATGACACCAACATTGTGGGTGCATCGCAAAAATGAAACCAATATATAGTTAAAATTTGAAACTATTTTAGAAGTTACTACTAATTTTATGTTCCAAAATTTCTACCTTTTGTGAACAGTACTTTTTTTTATTAGTAGTTAAGCTATCATTAAAGGCGTAAGGCGCCCTAGGTGCATGGGAAGTGTACATGAGAAAACACTGAATTAAAAGGAGAAAAAAGAACAAGGAAATCATGATATCACCAAGGGCTAAACAAAAGCTGCTTTCCAAATATGCAGAGTATAGAAAAATAACAACTTAATCTCCTCAAAAGTCCTTTTATGGACTTTAAAACTTTTTTCATGTGTATCCCTCCATAGACACCACAAAAGGCACGAAGGCACCATCTTCCACACAGTAACACTTCAAGCTCTACTAGTAATTCACCAACATGCATATAAGTCAACTAGACGTTTTGGCATAACCTAAGACATCCCAAATTGACTGAAGCAAACATGCCATAAGGCATCGACAACCTCATATTGGAGAAGAAGATGGCCCACGATGGCCCACGGACTCCTCATAGTGTCCATGGTAAGGATCTTTCTTACGGCTGCCGACCAAGCAAAAAAGGCTGCTCTCAACGAAACTTTAGTCCATCAAACACTTTTCATGGGAACGTAAGCCATCATTGCTATCCAAGACACTGTAGAAGGACCCAACAACGAAAAAACCTCTTTTGGATGTGACCCACTGAAGATTGTCTATACCTTCTCGTCTTATACTAGTTGAATACAATACCCTAGAGAACTAGGCAGAGACATCCACCTCTTAGTCATGAGCTGCCCAAAAGCTCCAAGTGAGCAGGGACATAAGCATTCTTCGCACAATCAATGCCAAATAAATCTGGAAAACGCTTCCTTAAGAACCAAATCCCTACACCGCAGGTCATGTCAAAAACTAACCTTGGAGTCATCTCTTACCTCAAATCTAGTATGCCTAGAGAACTTTCCCCAACCAGCCTAATATTATCCCATAAACCCACCCCATACGTCGCAAGAGGTTCATTAGAACACCACCTACCCACTAATTGCCAAATTTAAAGACCACATCTCTCTAGCAAGTCATTTCTCTAAGAGACCTTGATTGAACATTAAGGAGTTCCGGACCTTAGACTTGCTTACCAAGTGATACTTGAACTCTTCGCGAAGCCCACCCCATAAGAAATCACATTGAAGCTTCTCAATGTGGTTTGCCACACCCACAAGGAGAGGAAAGAGTGACGACGAATGACCTCAAGGAGTTTTTCTGCAGACCACAGTATCTTTCTGGGGTGCTTTGACCTGGTCAATATGCATGCTCAGTGAAAGTTTCTTCTTTATTTGTTAATCAGCATATCTGCGCCATATCATGTTGTCATGAATTAGCCAAGACTACTTAGGTTCCTGCCTCAGGAGACTGCTTTTGTCTTGAAAATTCGATGCCTTTGCATTAGATTTTTTCTTACCGTGGAGGAGGAGAATTTTATTTACCTTGCTGTTGTAATTGCTTGGGAAAGAAAATTGTAAGTAACAAGAGGATTGGGTTTATGTTGGATTCTGTCGAGTAGTTTCCTATACTTGCTCTTTGTGTTTTCCAGATTGAATTGTTGAAATATTTGGTGTGCTAATTGTGCTGTGCTGCCTAACAAGGCCGAGTCTGTGTATGAATTGTGGAGGGTGCTTAGGTGTTCTTGCTGGGTTTCCAAAGTTATTCAGTTTGGTTTGCATGCCTTACTCTAGATAGTTTAAGATAAATTCTTCACAACATTGATTTCCAGCTTCAGCTAAGTTTATCACACTGGTGTTGGATTCCACTAATTTTTGAAGTGTGTTCGAATGATTCTAAACAGCTGGACAATGAATAAGCACATTTTTGACAGGCAAAAAACAAAAAAAAAACCCCTGGAGCGTCTCTGAAAGGGCACCTCATTTTGGCTGAAGTGCTTATCTAGCATTGTTTTTTTTTATGGACCCTGAAACACAGAAATATTTATCACTCCAAAGGCCCCAATGTTTAAATGATATTTAATCAAAATTACCTTGAATATACTGTGCAACTTGGTTCTTAATTCATGGCTTGACCTGACTACTTGTCACAAAAAAATTAATGGCTTAACCTAACTACATATGAAATACATGTATTTAACCCTTCAAGGAGAGTTTCATGTTAACCCCTTCGTCTTGCTTAATATTAATGCAAGGTTTTAGTGGCTGAAGTACATATCTGTAACTTGATAAGTTTGTATGCAACACTACGCATTTTGTTTGATGCCCGTGAAAAATGTCGATTCTTGTGTATTTGGGAAAAATTCTAAAAAGAATATCTGGAAGCAACTATGTGCAATACTGAGGTTGGATTTTCACTGGTGATCATTAGTGGCAGTCCCTTGGTCCCTCTGAACTTCTAGATTTGCTTCCCCTTTCACGGCTTGCGTGGAACATTCAATGCACCTTGTATATAACTTGGAAGTCGTTGCTTTCCTGTCAATGAAGTTTCTTTCCATAATCATCTGTTTGTCTGTTTGAGTTAGCATCTCCATTTCATAGTTCTTTATGTACATTATTTAATATACCTGTTTGGATAATTGGTCTGTGAGTTGTGTCTTGGAATGGTATGGTCTGGACATGGTAGACATCATTTTATACTTCTGTTCTACTTTCTCTAACCTAGGTTTAGCTTCTCCATCATCTTAAAAAAAAAATTAAACCAACTGCTGCTTGTTAATTAGATTTTTCAGCATGTTCTGTTATATTATTATTATTTTTTAAAAATTAAACTAGTTTTATCCCTTAGTAAAATCCTATATTCAAAGATTGACCAAGATTTGTGTGATACTGTTTTACCTTGAAATCTGCCAACACTTAAAATAAATTGTATTTTGTTTAGTTGACTAGGATTTATGCGACTTTTCAATGTTGTGCCTCCAAATAAGCTAGATGCCTTTGCTATTTGCATTCTTCTGCATTTCGCTTTGGTTGTTGCTGGTGTGTGTATGAGAGAGAGAGAAAAAGGGTGAGATTGTCCTGCGGATGTTAGATTGTTGATGTCCGTTCCAGCTGGCAATTCAAACAAGTATGATTCAGAAATGGCATCACAATTTCCTGCTTCCTCTTCTTGCTGCAATGTGGGGACTAGTAGTGATTGGTGACCTTTGTTTTATGCTTTCTCCTGTTGATTATTCACTACTAATTTGTCGGAATCCACTCTATCTGCCCTTGTAAGCTTTATTGAGCCAATAAAAAACTAACTATATGAATAATCTATGTTTAGTGTGGAATTACAAAAGAAGATTTTATGAGGGTAGTACTTTTAAAGAGCAGTGTTTAATTACTTGTATTTGTAATTGTTTGAATCGGGTGTTGTTTTGTTGATTCCAGTCATGTGGTACTATTGCTCCTCTTTTGTGTTTATGCTCAATTAAAATTTTCTTGGAAGTGTCAGTGTGCGTATACCCTTTGATAATAGGAGGGGACGGTCTGGTCACAGCTGTTCATAACTTGTAAGAAATCTGTACTATCTGTAATATTTCCTTAAAATAGAGTAGAAATTTGGACTTTGGTTTCCTAGCAGCAAAATGTTCTTGAGCAACTCTGCAGGTTGATTTGGCCAAAAGGAAAATCTTAGGAATCACTCTTTTGTGCTGCACTTTGTTGTGGCTGAACCAAATAAGCTCAGAGTCGCAGGTCACCGAGGGAAAGATTTGAAAAAGATAGCCATTTTCCTTGTGTAAGTGGAGAGACTTTGCGGGGTTTTGTATTGATCCAGTCTGTTGGATTGGTGATACCAAGAAGTGATATGTTAAGAGGCTAAAAGGATTTCCTCCAAATCACACCAGTGAAAACACGTGCGATGGAAATGAGAGAAGCATCTTCATTTTTTTATTTGCAAAAGGGTTAAAGGCCCGTGGGAAGCAGATTCCACGCCATCTTCCACAGTAAAAGCACAAGCTTTTCATTTAATTTGAGCTTCCAAAGATTATTCCTTAGGAAGTTAGGTGGTTGTGGGTATCTGATGAGCTCGATGGTATCAGGCATGCTCTGATTTAGTCGAGAAAGTTCTGGAGGGGACCAGTTTAGGGTTATTGTTGATGGGATTCCAAGGTTCATAATTTTGCTGGATTCTTAAAACAAAGGACTTCCTAGAGAAGAATGTTCGGGAAGAAGGGGTTGCTATTATTATTTGGAGTAGGCTTGAAGGAGGCGATATACTGCTAAAGAGATGGCATGGTCGTGACTCGATGACGGGTTAACCTTTAAAAGGTCACCATTGCTCAATTACTTAGTTTTCAAAAGAGAAACACAAAGGCCATCATGTTTGAGATGAACTTTCCAACACCTGTTGGAGACGATATTTGTATTATTTACCTCTTTCATAGGTCTGAAACCAAGCACCCCTTCAAAAGCTGTGAGACACAGCGGTTCTGGTCTTAAGGAAACGGTTTTGAGTTTTACCAAGAGGAAAGCCCCACCAGAAATTCTTGAAGATTTGATCCAGCTTTTTGCCAGGGGGGTGGTTACTGTTCATAGCATGAGAGGGAATAGACGAAGCTTCAGACTTGATTAGAACCTTAGCTTTTCTCCTATTTCTTATCGAACGAGGTTGCCATTAAACTGAGAACAAAGGAGTCAAGATGCATTTCTAGATCCAACTTGTCCAAATAGAGCAGAAACTGAGATGGTTGAAGATGGATAACAGAAACCACGTGCAACACTGGTTCGTGATTGTATTAAGGAGTTCATGGGCCAAGGTTTAATTATCTTTGTTAGCTCTCATGGCCACAAAAGCCAACTAGTTTGGGGCTATGATTTTTGGGAGCAGGTTCTTAATGTGGTTAGCTAGATATTTGGAGATAATTTGGCAGCTGATGTTACAAACGCTTATAAGCCGTAAAAGATTGACATTGCTGGATCTCACTTGTTTATGCACAAGGGCAATGAAAGTGTGATTTTACTCCTTAAGAAGATTGCCATTCTCGAACAATCATGAAACAACTATACCAAGTAATTTGTTTTCCATTTTCAAAAATACTAGATTGAATCAATAGTTTATATGCGTGCTTCTGGGAAGCGACTATGTTCCACTTAATATCACAACACACTTTGTATGCACCATGTATTCTAGGCGAGGTAAAGAGATAAGAACAAATATTTCTTTCATCTTAGGTGAGAGGTTTACTTTACAGGTCATATGTCAGTTATAGACTTAAATGCACTTGATAGGAGGAATTTTTATCAACTTAAGTTGGGAGAAAAACTTTCAATAAACAATCGATGTGGAAACTTGTTTTTGGGTGTAGATCATTGTTGAAACGTCAAGAAAAGCAAATTCTGTCATTTGCGAAACACCAATGGTAAGGGCAAATAGACAAAAGCAGTGAAATCGTGCTTGATAAAGTCCGCAGTATCTTTTGTCCATTCCTACCCACTGCATGCTTTCTTTTTAGTTTGGTGAGAATGGTAGCTGAACTTAAGATTTACATATGGGCCTCTTACGTGGAGAGTCAATTTCAAGGTAGAAGTTAAATTTTATGGGTTTAATGATATAAATATTATTACATGATAAATATGTTGTCACAGTATTTCGAATTTCAATTGTCGTGGTACTATATACATTGTTAGATATGCATATAGCTGTCATTTTGGAAGGTTTGGGGTTTGCCCTTTTGACATGATTAAAACTTATTTAATATTAGGAAAAATGATGATAATATTGTTAATGCTTACACCCTGTGTTGCAAGAAAAGAGCTTTGTTTCATTTGTCTTACCAATTCAAGTATGACAAAAGAAAAGTATCATACAATATACGTTACTCATAATAAACCATCACTTTTTACTCTGAATGTAATTTGTGGGTAATGTAGACGGTCGGTACTCATTATTTGGCTTCAGCATGGTTTTTTCTTGGTTTCGTGAATCCCCAAACAAACCCCTTTTCACACGTAACAATCAGCATTACTGAAGAGGTTGTACTGTCAATTTAATGGTTGGGATCGTGTTCAGACTTATGGGAGCCGGTCTGAATGGATTATATCACTGGCAACTGAAAGAGAGGTCAGTTGAAATTGCATGTGCAAGTTGCAATTAATAAATTGATTAATTAGTGTTTATATTTAATTAAAAGAAGCCGCTGAGAAGCTTCCCGTCTAAGGCTCCATTGGGAATAAATTTTTCGCAAGCTACAATCGATGAATGGTTTAACTAGGGGTGGGGTTTCTGTGGTTCAACTCAAAGAACATGTTTTATTTTCTTTGACTTTCTTGTAAGTTGTAATATTGATTAGAGAAGCTATTAAGAAACTTCCTATATAAGGCTTCAGCTGAAAGAAGTGAACAGAGTTGATGAGACAGTTTCGTGTAGAGGAAATGGATTAGAATATTTGAAGGTACCTTGCTTATTTTATTTCTTCTTTTTTAATTAATTTATTTATTATTTGTATATATTGAAAATGACCTTGAAAAGAACGTATATATATTTTCTTATATATTAAGAATCTTGAACTTTCATTTTCTTTCCTTACCAAGGCCTCCTTTAAATAATTGTGGTATTAATTATGGAACTATGTTTTATGGCCTGAAGTTGGAGAGGGGTTTCTATCAAAAGAAAAAAAAAAAAAAAAAAAAGTTGGAGATGGTATTCAGTTTAGTTCAACACGAAAATGGAGCTTTCTTGCATCTTGCAACGTCAATTATAATTTCAACCTCCGTTGTGACAAGTTACGTGGTCACCATGTACGTCGTTACATTTACATCCTTAAATAGCTTTGTTTTTTAAGCACCACAATAGAAAAAGCAGTCCAGTCTATCCAAAATGATATCTTAATCTAAGGACTAGTGGCATGTACTTAAATGACCTCTTGGTCATGTGTTATGAAACTAGCTATTATACAGTCAATTTGAATAGGGATAATAAGTTTATCTTTAAAAAAAAAAAGAAAAAAAAGGGATAATAAGTTTCAAATTGCCTCAAAAGATGGTAAGAACTAAGAATGAGTAGACAAAGAATTACTCCATTCAAATTCATTATACTTTTAATTTTTATAGAGGAGTTTACACATGATGAACATAATGATGATATAGAGGAATTTACAACATGATGAATGTATATGTTGCCTTGTTCAACTATCGTTAGGGCTACAAACCTAAAGGTCAAATATCGAAATTATCCTCTTTATAAATTGCCATAAACTTGCTTGAGTTATTTTTGAGTGTGGAAAGCGAAGTTTTATCGTAAATTACTTTGAGTGACTATAGAATGAGGCCTAGGCCCCTAGTTGGTTTCGCTTGTGAACCTCTTCCGAGCTCCATAAAACCCAACATAAATAACTAACATTTAAAAGTAAGATCGATTCATTGCTTAGGCGAATTAGTCGAGCCCCCAATGCAACAAGGTCCAAAATAGCAAAAGTATAATTAAGTTTTCTAAGGCCCCAATATATATATATATATATATATATATATATATATATATATATATATTTCAAAGAATCGAATCATGAAATATTGAGACTTTAGAACAGGCTTGTCAGCTAAGTTTGTTCATTAAAATAATATTTAAAACAAAATAAATTTATTTTGGGCAAATTAAATTATACGTAAAATTTGCTATCAGTTAAACTAAAATGTCTCACAACAGAAATAAAATCTACATGTCAATTGGATAAAATTAAGAGCAAAAAGCAACAAGAATGATTTTTAACTAATAATTAAAATTAGTCGCCTCAAAATCTATCCAGCTGGCCGTGCTTGAAATACCCTCGATATTATTGGCTTACCTATCTATAAATTATAACCATCACGGCCAATTCAACCATAGTTGTAATTTTTTCCTATAAGGCGTCTATCAAAACTGGAGACAACAAACAGTAGTCTTTTACAATTTTACCCTTTCGTACCTGAATTTATGGACCCAAATGACAACGTTCAGCGCGTCGTCCATCGATTCAAATGGAGCCAGCCTATTCTTCGTTGAAATTGACGTACCGACCGGCGACCGCGTTTTGAGTCCCTTTAGATCCTCCTAGAGAAATACTTCGCTCATAAGGCAAACCCCATACACACGTATAATTAATAATATTCAGGAGTCCCCTCTCTCTCTCTCTCTCTCTCTCTCTCTCTCTCTCGTCATCACATAAAAGGAGCAAACGAACCAGGTCTCGTTTGTCTTCTTCGTCTGCTCTCTGGTTCTCGCAGGCAGGTAGGCATGGGAAAGAAGCTTGATGCTCTGCTGGGTAGAACCTTCAAGGCCTCCAAGTTTAAGCCTGTTGTCACTCTCGCTTTCTCTCGCCTCGCCGTTTTCAAGACCCATTGTCAAGTCCGGTGCTCCCAAGACCGCTCCGACGTCGTTCAGCTACTTCAGCTGGGTAACCATGAACGTGCTCTTCTTCGTGTAAGCTTGGTTCACTCTTGAAGATACTATATATAACTTATCTTAATTCGTTTATCTAGTTTTTCTTTGGGTGGTAATCCTATATAAAGTTTCGGTTGTCTTTTTTAACAGGTTGAGCATGTGATCAAGGAACAGAGTAGGTTGGATGTGTACGTTATGATAGAGGCATATCTCAATATTCTGATTGAGAGGCTCAATCTCATTGAACAAGAAAGGTATATGTCGATTTTAATTACATTTCTTTTCGGATAAAGTTTTTTCTTTCAAACTGGATTACTTTTGCATGACATCTATTTTAATTTTCTGTTTATTGTTGAGTGATTGGTCACTTAATGAAGAACAGTTTTTTTTTTAAAAAAAAAACTTTATAATCGTGCTTCTTTTTTGTATAGAGAGTGCCCCGATGAACTGAAGGAGCCGATCTCAAGTTTGATCTATGCGGCTTCTAGAGTTGGGGATTTTCCAGAGCTTCAAGAGATTCGTTCTATTCTTACATCCCGTTTTGGCAAAGAGTTTGCTAATCGTGCTATTGATTTACGCAACAACTGTGGTGTAAATCTTACGGTATATCTTCATTTGAAAAAAAAATATATATATAGACACACACACACACACTTGCATATGGTGAAAAAATATTTGTAAAAATGTACATCCTTTAGAATTCCATAACACTCCTAAATATGTTCAAATTCAAGAAAGAACCAAAATGTTTATTTTTTTATGGTAAAACTATAGATAGGTGATGAAATTAATAAAATTTTGGTCTATGTAGGAGTTTGTATGGGCAAAAATGACTTTGTGCCTACAGAGAGAATTTATGAATAGTTCTAAAAGTTTTCCCTGATAATCTAGTTAAATAATTTTTATCACAGTTTTATGATATGTAGTGATATGTAGTATTTGTGTTGGATTCTTGTAGATGATAACAAAACTATCAACCAGGCAACCAAACTTGGAGAGCAGAATGAAAGTGCTCAAAGAAATTGCATCCGAGAACAACATCGTTCTACAACTTGAGGAAGCTGGTTCTATTTCGAATGTGGTATGCAGTTTGAAGAGAAAGAGGAATTGCAATATAAATAGTACAATAATTTGATAAAAATGTTGACAATTGCTCATATGGGTGTGGTTTGCTATTTGATATGATCGCAGGAAAGTATGGATGTGAACAAGAAGCAAAACCAACATGAGCCGAACACATCTGCCAATTCAGGCAACACCAACGTTGGGGATAATTTGCAAATTTTGCATGAAGAGATCGAAAAAGATGATAGGTTCTCTGATTCAATGAAAACCAGAAGAAAATACAGAGATGTAGCTGCCGCAGCTCAAGCAGCATTTGAGTCGGCTGCTTATGCAGCAGAAGCAGCAAGAGCTGCTGTGGAACTTTCTCGATCTGAACCCCATGATCCTGATGACCAGGGTAGTCCCAGCACTGGACAAGGCAAAGTATTGAACATGCATGGAATCGTGAAACCTGAATTTGAATCAATAAACGAAGAAATACTCTATGAAAATCGAGCTGAAGAAATGAAACTGAAAAATGCAGTAGAATTGAAGAGGTCAATCTCTGCTTCAAGTTCAAATTCATCAGAATACATTTCGAAGGTGACTGCAGTATCCTCAGATGATGTGCAAGATCAGGGTGATCCTTTTGACAAGGAATTGCATTTTGATGAGAGTGATAATGAGACTGAGAATGAACAAAGCAGCATATCGCCTCACAAGCAAATTCCTTCACGATCTCAAGTTGGCCTGAAGGTGGAATCCTCCCTTAGAAACCCAATAGGACATGTTGCAGAAGGATCTGGGGCGCATAGTGCACATCGTATAAACATAGAGAAGAGACCAATATCTGTCAGGACTAGACAAGTTCGCGGATATTGACAAAGGCGCTTTACTATATTTTCATATTTATTCTGTAAGTTTGAGAGTTGTGGTACTATCATCGAGTGAGTCTATCTATCTATGTTAGCTTGCTTTCTTTATTTTTCTTCCATAATCTTTTCATAAATGTAATCTGGTGTTATCATTTGTACTGCAAGTGCTTGTTAATTTTTTGTTTTTCAGTGAGTTGAAAATTAATATTGCAAATAGTTAACAATTGTAAGTTTATTTTTCCTTTTTAATATTTAGTTTATACTCTGTATTTTATCTTTATCTTATGTATGATAAAAACACGTCGTCTTGAAATGGAATTTACTTTAATGTTCATCAAGACATACCCTTTAATTAGCACGTCAGACAACCCAAGTATCTGACAAGACAAAAGAACAGAAAGGCAGCAAAAATCTGTGACAGCACTGTACTGCAATATACATGCTTTTTACAAGATCCAAAACAGGAAGCTATCTGCACTAATTCATTTACAAGCCTCCTTACAGTTTTAGAAGAAACCACAGATTTTACCAAGATATATTCACGTGTAAATGACACAACTGGTCTCAGCTACAAGGCTTTTTAAGTTTAACTTGTACCAGAAGTTACAGCTTTCACATGATCCTAATAGTTTTAACAAAAGCAGAAAACAGAAGAACACAATAGATCTCATCACTGCAAGTGCCTTCTTGAGTGTCAATGCACGGCCTAAAATCTACTTCTGATTAGACCAATAGTTCGTCCATTTACACAAGAACATCTTCATCAACTGAAACTTGTGTAATAATCAAGCAACATGACAGGCATGTGCTCAAAGACTAGATTCTATGTTTAGAAGTTACTTCATGAGCATCAGTGCACAGCATTCTAATTATGTAATAGCTAAGGTACATTACAAGTCATGTTAAGTTTCTGTTCTAGAAAGAAGTTAAAGCTCATTAGTCATCACAGAGTACAACAGAGGAATCGCTCATAATTGATCATTTTTCTTCATTGAAGTACATGGGGCCTTATGCTTAAAATTGTGGTAATATCTGGACTATCATATTATGCATCATTGTAAAACAATGTTTAGCACGCAACACCTAGCTATGACAAATGTATATCATAAAAGCATGCAGAATTTACATGTATTTTCCTTTTGCAACAGATTTACCTGTAGGAAAACACCATCTTATACCCTTAAATCCTTGACAGAGGATGAAGCACATCATAAAATCACTGGCCTCTAGGACGCTTCTTACCATGTTGCACCAGGTCGCCATACGACTGCAAACTTATGCCAACATCTTCATCATATTCAATCCCGAGTTCCTTCTGCAAAAATTTATACAACTATTAGCAACTTCAGCAATCCTAACTGTGGATGCTTACTAGACCTAAACAAGATTTTTAACCTTGAACTCCTTGAGATCCTTGGGTGAGTTCTCGGTTATAGCATCCCATAGATCTTTGAACATCCTTTTACGCCTTCTCCAATGACTTAGTTTCTCCAAGTACATGTCCTCAACTGCCTTACGGTCTTCAGGCTTCACCAGGGTAACTCCTCCACGCAATTTATCTATTTTGTCCTCCATCTCCTTTACCTGATACACAACTAAAAGCTCCTAAGCATGTCCCATACTTCTTTGAAGATATATCTTACCCAGTTCAATATGGAAAAGGCTTCAAAAATATCCATGTAACTTACCTCCATTGTCAGTTTGGCTTCTCTGTTGCGTATCTGTTCCAGTGTCAAATTTGATTGCAAAGTTCTAATCTCTGCAACAATGGTGTATTTAAATCGTCACCTTACATGACATGACATGACAGACCTTGTCCTCTAATATCTTTTTTTCCACATTAAAGTTCATGAAAGTCAAAATTTGAAAAACAAATTCTTAAATCCAGAGCTAACATGTTCAAGGAACCAAGACTAACGCACACCCAGATCACTTCTTACGAAACAAATAAAAACGGTGTGCAGGAGGAGGTACCTCCCTCGACCTCACTGATTGCTCTCCTTTGTTCTTGAAGCTGTTCCTGAAGCTTGGCATTTTCTTCCTTCATTCGATTAAGTTCTTCGTTGTTTGGAATGTTGAATCGGTCTTGCCGGGCCAGGTATATCTTCTGCTTACCATACTCCTTGAACGAAATCTGCCCGCTATCAGCCAGAGCATCCAGCACCTTCTGAATTGCCGTCTTCTTGAGATTAAACTTTTGCAACGAATCCGCCACATTTTGAGAATTTAATGGCTTGTTTTGCTGGACAAGAGAGAGAAAAGTAAAAAATAAAAATAAAAACCAGAACCTTAGATACAAATGAAAGCGTGAATACCCGATGTCTATGCTACTCTACTCACAAATCACAATAACGCATAGAACTATAATTCACTCCCCCTATACACACACTTGGATTTGATTTTCATATGTATATACTTGAATTTGATTTTCCCATATATATATATAGGAAAAGCAAATCTAACAAATAGATTGCAGATTTGGCATTTGATTAATTTGAGTAAGCTAACCAAAATTACAGATTCAACTTCCTCAGCCATGAAAGAATGGAAAACCTAACCTAAGACTCAGAAGGGAGCGTTATGCCTCGTTTGGCTACAGCAAAAATCGTAGAAAACGAAAAAAAGAAATTCGGAAAGTTAGAGGTTCAATCGTTTCTTTTCCCAAAGTAAAATTATTGGGAAAACAAGTAATGAGGCCTAAATGCAGATGTTTTGATAGAGGGCTGAAGAAAATGCTTACCTCGTTCACGAAGTTGAGAACGATAGCTGCAAACAAAGTGATAAAGATATTTGAGAAAATCATCGAGGTTTCGTACAAGAACTTGAAGATTCAAAGAGATAGAGAAAGAGAGAGGTTGAGATACCTTCGGTGCTATCGGATCTGGGAGCCATTTGATCGGAAAGTGAAAGAAAATAGGCGGGAAAATTTCTGAAACGTTTGTTTTTTTGGCTTCTCCAAAGAAGCGGCAAAAAGAGTTCTGTTCAGCGAGGACGAAGCTTGCCTGGGAAGGAGAATTACTGCGCCGAACGACACCGTTTGCTGGTTTAAAACGTTTTGTTTTAGGACAAAGTTTTCCGTTGAATTGAGCTTAATGAAATTATTTATACTCAGTCTATTAAATTGACAATTATCTTAAAGCATATAATTTTTTTAATTCTCGCCTACATTTTTTATATAATCTAAAGACAAATATCAAAATAATTGACTATATTAGGGGGTGAAAAAAAAAAAATTGTTATAGAATGGCCTAAAAAGATCCTAGGGAGATTTGTATGTGTGTGTTTTTTTTTATAGATAAATTTAATACTCTATTCATAATCATAAAGAAATAACATTATGCTATATAATACAACAACGTTACATATAAAAGTAGAAATCTCTTATATCCAAACTTGGTCTATTACCTATTTAATTGCTACTTTGTCTAACTCATGCACAACATAATTAGCTTCTCATTTGGCATGACAAACTTATCTACTTTGTAATATATTTAATGTATCATCCGCTAGCCGTCTATATCCACTCCAGTTTCGCTATATAACTTTTACATTGTTCACTATTTGAACCACATTACCGACCACAAGAGGATTTGGCGTAACCCCAAATTACGCCTAAACTCCACTACATTTGATGCAACCAATGCCTCTACCACAACAGATTATAATACATAGAGGAGATTGTGCTTGAAATTGCAATTATATAACTCTCATGATCCCGCACAAGTAGTGATTTAACAATGTCAATGCCTATATGAATATTTAGCAAATCAACTACAACATCACAATCCACCTTTTGAATTCTTGGTGAGGGTTTTTCTTCTAAACCAATTTAAATGAAATTTCTGTCATTTTAAAATTCATCACCTCCGTCTAGCTAGCCCAATTTCAAAAATTCGAACGACTTAAAAATAGAGATTGTCGTAAGTGGGGATCTCCCTCCAAAACGGTCTCCGTTTTAACGAATAAGAAATCCAACCCCCAAAGTACAAGTTTACCCCGGCGTCAACCTCGAAATTTCGAAAAGAGAATTCGTCTTCAAATCTTGAATTGGGCGTTCGTAGCTGAACCACGCAGTTGTTTTCTCCCACTCTCAGGAACGATGACGATCGTAACGACGACGTACCAAGCTTTGCTCTGCAACAACCACTCCTTCTTTGGCTCAAAACCTTCACTTTCACTCTCTCACTCCCAATTTCCCAATCCAAGACATTCACAAGCGTCCTCGAACGCTAAGACGTGGCCTGCTACGACTCCACCACCACTTATATCCAATCATGTAAGGACCCCAGCGTGCCACGCGGCTCGTCGCAAGCCTACTATCGCCGCCACGCCATCCACCGAAGAGGGCGACGACAATTCACGGCGTGTGCTGCAAATCATTCTGTGGGTCGCCGAAGGAGTGTACATTTTGTGGCTCTTCCTGCTTCCTTATGCCCCAGTAAGCTCTTTCCCTTTAAAAGTTCTCTGAACCCAATTGGTTGTCAAGCATTTGTTGTTGGATTTTGAAATCATTTGTGAGTTTTGAAATGATATTTCCCAATGCGTTATGATTTAGCTCAGTACAAAGAGATGCATTAATTTAGAAAGCAGCGTACAAGGCTCAAAACAAAGCATAATTCAATATAATAATCAAGAAGTCCCTTAGAAATGGCAATGAAAGTGTGACTCAAATGAGACAGTAAACTAAATCGAACACCTTAAAGGCTTGATACGCACTTGCGTTTTGAAAAGCAACCAAATTTAACATATGTTTCTAAGGCATTGGACTCTGAAGCTTCATATTTGCAGCACATCAGGTCTGTGAAGCCCATGCTAATCCAAAGCTTTTCTCTTGCATCCCCTTTTGTCCAAAACTACTCATCACTGTATCTACCAGGGCTGCTGTTGAATTGACAAAAGTTCAGGATCCTATTCCAAACATTGGAAAGAAGCCGAACAATGGAAAAATGCTTCGGAGTAGCACTGAAATACCAAATAAAGTGAAACTTAACCTCCTGTGGCAGCTTCCATCACATGGATGGAATTTTCTTTTGCTTCTGCAGAGAAAGCTGCTTATTTGCTTAACATAAAAAAATTTAACTTCAGATTTCCTTATTGTATGGGGAGATCCTTTAAAAATTACACGTCGTTCACAATATAATCTGTACAAGTTTCTTGGTAATACCTCAAATATATGGATCTTCTGAGTTCTGATGTAGCATGGCTTTTATAATGATTGATTAGGTATATAATGCCCAAGGAACCTTTCTCTCAAATTGTTTCTTTGTTTTTTCCTTTTCTTGTTTTGTTTTTGAGAAAATCTAGTCAAAAATAACTTTTCATCTCTGCTATGTTATAACACCATGATAGATAGGTCAAATTTTCAATTTGACTCTTAAGTCTCAAGTTTTGCTTGTATCATGACAGGGAGATCCTGTGTGGGCCATTAGTTCAGACACAATACACTCTCTTGTGGGCCTTTCTCTCAATTTTTTCTTTATCTTACCTCTTATGAACTCTGGTATGTACAAAAATTCTTATTTATACCCATTTTGTGATGTTAGTCTTTTCAATTTGTGGGCGTTCTCTCAATTATGATGGATTCCTGATGCTACTATTATGAACTCTTTTGACCTAGTAATTGTCAATAATGACGTCTCATCCTAATGTTGGATATAGTTTTGTTTCTTATACTAGAATATTCAGTGATTCATTATGATTGCACAGATGATATTCATTATCTTGAGATGAACAACAATATTTCATTGTTTTTAACAGAACTTATTCTGAGTTCAATTTGTTCCTTTTATCCTTTTGATCTAATGCATTTGAAATCGGTCTTTCTTGATTATTATTTCATTTGGGATATGATCAACTGTCAACTGTTATCAACATCAGTTGAGGTGAAATCTTCATCTTCTTTTTTGTTCGTTTGGGAAAAAGAAAGGGGAGTAAACAAGGGGTTGGGGTGTTTGGAAGGTTCCTATGCCCCATTTGGTTACATAGGACTTCATCAACATTGAATCTCTTGGACAACTGGATGCTCCCAAATTAATGTGTATGTGGAAAGAAAAATTCATGTTTTCATTGCATTTAGGAGAACTGTAATCACACATAATACTGGTTCATATGGGATCTCTGGATAGGTGGTTTGGTGACCGTTTTGGTATGTTTATGGCAAAACAGCATATACAACACTTTGTTTTTTGTTTTTTAATAAAATGTGCATATGATGCTGAAAGTTGATTTACTGCTGGTAATAGCTCTGTCGACTATATCATATTCTGCAATACTAGTAGTTGATTTCTTTGTTTTCTGGTTTATGGAACAAATTCTTATTGTTTTTGATCCGATAATTTCTGCAATAAACCTTCTGGCAGAGTAGTTGGCATTTGTCCAATTGATGCCCCAGTTCTTCACCCGGTAAGGATCACAGTATAAAGTAAATTTGGTTGGCACTCGTTATATTCCAGCATGCTTATAGATCTAAATGTTTTTATGATGTTGGGCCATTTTTCCATCATCAGGTTTCTGAAGGATTATTCAATTTTGTTATTGGGTGGACATTCATGTTTGCTCCTTTGCTGTTCACGGATCGTAAGAGGGATAGATACAAGAGCTCTCTGGATGTTCTATGGGGCCTACAGATGTTCCTTACAAATAGTATATTCTTTTACAAATTCTCTTGTGTTTTTTTTATTCTCTCTAGGCACAAATTCTTATGCTTAATTAGTAGTTAGATCGGCTAAACTATGTAGGTTACGAGCACACTTTGCCATTTGCTTATTGAACTAGTTGTGCCCAGGCCTAGCTAATCATAATTTAAGGTTCCTACAAGCTATTTTTAAATTATGTTAATCTGGATGATGTCAAAAATAAAAATAATAAAAGAAGATACTACTACTGGGTCAGTTCTTTTCTACAGTTGGAGCATGGTAAACATCCCCAAAGCTGATGAGCCTGTTGGCAAGTTTGTGAAGTGCACCCTAGAGAAATCTTTGCTTTGATTTTCCTTTTGTTTCTTCCCTTTTATTTACATATTTCCTAATTTTGAAGGACAGAAAAAGCTAGTGGAGTTGGGTTTAAGCGTCTGATTAACCATGCATCCCCATTATTCTTTTGATTGCAGCATTTCTAATACCTTACATGGCTATTCGGCTGAATGAGGCTGATGCAGACTGTACTCTAACCAAGCGCTCTCAGCTGGGCTCTGTGATGACAAATGGTGCACCTATTGTTGGACTGATTGGTGGGGGCATATGTCTCATATCTGCATTGTGGGCTCTCTTTGGTCGAATGGAAAGTAATTTTGGGAGCATAGGAGACAGATGGGAATTCTTGGTCAGTTATCTGGGATCAGAGAGGCTGGCTTATGCCTTCATTTGGGATATATGTTTTTACACAATTTTCCAGCCTTGGTTGATCGGTGATAACCTTCAAAACGTTCAGAAAAGCAAAGCTGGTATAGTAAACTATCTAAGATTTGTCCCCGTGGTTGGCTTAATCTCTTACCTTCTCTGTTTGAATCTTGATGACGAATTTTAGCTTCATGTAATGTTGAGTCAATTCTGAATATCAATTAGCTATATATATATAGTGAACAGTAAACACAATTTGAATTGTTTTTGGCATGTGAAAAGGAAAGTGATAATGCTATTTTGCATTCTCGAAGCATATTCAGCTAACATGATATGCTCAATTCACTCCGATATAAGAATCATAAAAGTGTGAAATGTCATATATGTGCAGGGGCAGACTCATGTGGTGATTTAGTAGATGATATTATTATTAATTTATTTGTAGTGGTTGAATTAAAAGTCAATAACTTTGTTAATTTTGATTGTTGATAATGGTCTTGATATTTATCTTATTGTATATTAGAACTTGGGGTGCGGACAAGAAATTTCATATGTTCATCTAGAATGATCTGATCGTCCCACGCTCCATACGGGTCATACCCATCCTCATTCCCCACACTTGACAGTTGACAGGTTTATATGAGACTCCTCGTGATGTTGCTTCCATGATCTATCTAATTTTGGATGTGTTCACATAATTCATGATCTTGACAGCTCATAGAGATTGGACCCGTGGGATTGCTTGCAAAATGATTTGCCGAGTTAGTGGGGCATGTTTGCCATGAGACTGAACGGGATTCAAAGACTCAAAAAAATTTATCTTAAAATATCATATTAATAATTTTTTATTACTATTTAAATAAAAAAATCACTACAAAACATTTTTTTTTTTTTCACATTAATCAAATTTGTTATAGTTTCAGTCCACTCACTTTTTTCAAGTCATTTGCCAAACACAACCGTGAGGTTTTCTGGTTGAGCCATGATGACAGATTGTCTTCCTTTTTATGGTATTCTTATTTGTGCTGAATTCCTCAAAGGAAAAAGAGTAATAGATGTACGAATTCAGAATGTGAGATCATATCCCATCTTTATCGAGAACTTAGAGACATGTTCTTAATCTTTTTGTTAAACTCTTGCAAATTTACGATTAAATGTGTGTGATCTCATAAATTTAATGAAAAAATTTACAAATTTGGACAGAAAATGATTAATGGAGAGAAAAATAATCATTTCTCATCTTTATCAAGTAAATAAAATATACAGTAATATTACATACTATACCAATATTTCTTAACTTAGGTAATATACATGTAATTTCTAAATTTTTATCTATTGTGGAATAGATCAAATATTTAAAATCTCTTATTTTTTATTTTGATTTTGGTCCATAACATAGAAAAACCTTCTTTTTTTTTTTTTTTTTAAATGCATAGAAAAGCCATTTGATTCATTCGTATTCAATTAAAAACGTGCTATGCATCATTAAAAGTGCCTTCATCATCTCAACAAAGTCAAGACTCAAAGAGAGAACATCTACATATCATGGCCTCCATTTGTCGATGCTTTTTAATTTTTTTTTTTAATTGAAAAAAGTGTTTTGATATGATATAAATGTAAAAATAGTTTTGAGTATTTTGTGTTGTTTGTTTATTGTTTTTTTTAAAACAAAAAATAAAAGGAAGAAGAAACAAATGTTATTAAAAAAAGATTTGGAATATTACAACTTTTATTATAATTTTCTTACAAATTTATGTGATAGTCTATGAGTGCCACGTGGTGTCACATGCCTAAACAAATTAAACTACAAAATTTAACAAATAAATTTAATTACTTAAGAACTTACTTAATAAATGTCATGTGAATTATGTGAATTACCACATAGTTAACATCCCTAACGTCAGTTTTTTGTTTTTTTTATTTTATTTTATAGTTTTTCTGGAAGTACAACGTCCTTAACAATTATTATAAAATAGGTCAGATTTACTAAGGTTATTATCGCACACGGCAAATCCCATAGAAAATAATATTTTAAATCAGATTAAGCATGAATATTCTTCCCTATAATAACCTGAGTTGATTGATCACAGTAGAAAGGAGTGGAAATCGGCGCTACTAGGGGAACTTTTTAATGAGGAGGAGCAGATGGCCATTTATTTGGTGCCAATCAGTGCCACATACCAACCGGATAAGTTGGTGTGGCGAGGAACAAAAAACGGAGTCTTTACCGTTCGCAGCGCGTACCATATGATGAAGGAGCAAGAAAGTGAAAGTACACCAGAAAGTTCCACTCGGAAAGGACAGAATGGCGTGTGGAAAGGAATATGGGAGATGCATTCTCCTAATGTTGTGAAAAACTTTATGTGGCGAGCTTGCAGGAATATTTTACCGACCATGGAGAATTTAGTGAGAAAAAAGGTGCTCGGTGATCCCCTATGCCCCATATGCCATTTAGAGACAGAAAGTATTGTTCATGCTCTTTGGGATTGCCCGGCTGCTCGTGACGTCTGTGGGCCATGTAGAAAGTTTTTTCAAAAGAGCTCTTTCACCGGAACTGATTTTGTCCATATTGCAGGAGCTGTTCTTGAAAGGGGGGATGGGGAAATTTTTCGGGTCTTCTCTAAAACCTCGAGAAGGATCTGGTTACGTCGAAATGGCTGGGTGCATGACCAAATTTTCTTGCACCCAAACCAGATAGCATACGAAGCAGAAGAGGCAGTGCATGAGTATGCGAAAGCCAACGCTACTGATGCCCCCACGAATAGTGTCCGCACAGAGAGTCCACCTCGGTGGAAGAAACCTGGTAGGGGATGGACTAAAGTAAATGTTGACGCAGCTTTGGATAAGAAGGCAGGAAAAATGGGCTTTGGAATAGTTTTGAGGGACTATGAAGGGAAAGTTCTTAAGGTGAAAAGCATCATGCGATTGGGGCTATGGGATTCAGCTGCTGCGGAGGCTTTGGCTGCATATCTCAGGGTAGTAGCTGGCCAAGAAAATGGGGTGCAGCAACTGATATTGGAGGGGGACGCGAAGCAGATTATTGATGCAATTAGAGAACAAGGCCAGAATCAGAGTATGCTTGGTCAGTTAATAGATGATGTTCGGATTGGTCTTAATGCTTATTCAAAATGGAAGGTGGAACATGTGCATCGTGAGGCGAATAGAGTGGCCCATATATTAGCAAAATTGGCCCTAAAACAGGCTACTGATATTGTATGGATTGAAGAGGGTCCTGATTGTATTCGAGACATTTTATTGGCTGAGCAATTGCTTGGTCAATGATCCAATTACTTTTTAATAATACGACAGTTATTCAAAAAAAAATATATATTCTTCCCTATTACGACATAGTATATAAACGATAAATCAACCAACATGTCAAATTATATTCAAACATTTTAAATGACTTGAGTAATAACCGCAATAAGCCATATTTAATTGAATTTCATTTATTATTTTAAGGGTAAAATTCACTTAATCTCCTAAAACTACCACCCCAATGACACTTTACCCACAAACAATCAATTGCGACAATTTACTCAAAAAACTACCAAAACAATGACAGTGTACCCCCCAATACTATCAAAATGACGAAATTATCCCTCCATTGCCACATAATGTGAATTTCATTAATAGGACCTCTCTATTTTTTGAAGATAAATATCAGATTCGAATTAAAAGGAGCCTAGCTCAGAGTTTACAATCTCCTAGATACAAGAGGGAAAGTTATCAGTCCATATAGTCTCCTGTTGAAGCTGTAGGGCCAGTTTCGCGATCTGATGGGCTACTCCATTGCCTTGGCGGTGGACGTGTTGAACTTTCCAGTCCATGCATGTACACAATAGCTGCTTCGTCTCCAGCAAGATATTACCATAACTTCCCATCCAGTTGCCCTTATGCTGTAGTTTGCTGACAATCTCCAAAGCATCCCTTTCGAGTATTATTCGCCGCAAGCCCAAACTATGACTGAACTCCACAGCTTTTAAAGCAGCATACGCCTCAGCAATGGTTGGGTCTGTGATAAAACCCTTCGTGGCACAAAGGGCAGCCAGTAAATTACCATTATGATCCCGAATCGCAATCCCCATTCCCATCCGTCTACCCTCCAGGTCCAGCCAGTAATAGGACCTCTCTATTGCTATGTCTAACACTATACATAATATTACGTTATTTAAAATTTTAAATAATGTTATAACATATTTAAAGTTAGATAATATATATTTTTAGATTTATAAAATTTAATATAAACTATAAAACAGGTCATCTTAATTTGAAGATAATCATAATCCATTTTGGTTATAATGATAAGTCAAGCTCAGCTCTAATTTGTAATGATATTAGAGGAATCGAATGTGCTGAGAGACCATTATGGTAAGAACAGAGGTATATATATATTTAAAAAAGAAAAAAGAAAAAAAGAACAGAGGTGTCAAGATGTCGGATTGGGATCCTCTTCGGTCCAAATGGACCGGAGGGAAACCAGTTCTCTTTTTTTTTGGACAATTCTGCCCCTACTTTAACAAGAACCAGCTCTACTCCAATCCATATTTTTGAACAATTTTACCCTTATTTTAACAAGAATTAGCTCTCCTCTGGTCGATTTGGACTAGAAAGGATCCAAATGCCAAGATGACAATCCATGAATGTTACCACGGGCGCATCATTAAATAGAATTTTGAAGCATATATGTAAGTATTTAGTAGTTTATATTTAAGTATCATGAGTCCTTTTCCTTCATTCAATTAGAAAAAAATTAAAAAAAAAAAAAAAAGAAAAAAAAAAAAGTATCATGAGAATTATTAAAAAAAAAAAAAAAAAAAAAAAAAGGTATCAAGAGAATTGACACAACAATTTGGAGCATATCTCTAATGGTACTTTTTTGTCATTTTATTGAAGTTACAACGTCCTAGCAATCATTATAAAATAGGGTCCAGATTACTATGGTTATATCAGAGAATAAACAAAACAATAATATCAGAGAATAAACAAAACAATAATGACATTGTATTGTTTATGTTAAGTGAGAGAAAAAAAAAAAAAAAGTGTAATAAATAGTATAGAAAGTTAAAAAAATAGTATTAAAAAGTGTAGTACTTAGATTCACTGATTAAGCATGAATATTCGTCCCTTTTATATATAAACAAAAAAAAAAAACAGCCATGCCAGATCTGATTTAAATATTTTAAATATTATAAACGATACATGTCAATCAAACCATTTTTATTTTATGTTTGTTCGTTTTGACGTGTTAAAAAATATTTTTAAGAAATTTCAAATGAAAATAAATTTAGAGTGATAAGTCAAGATCACTCTCATTTTGTTATGTAATGATTTTGGAGGATACGAACGTGCTGCGACACCATTATCGTAGGAGAAAGCAAAGCTATGAAGATGACATGGGCGGCCCATTAAATATAATAAATTATTAAAAAAAAAAAAAAAGGACGACGATTATTCTCACTCACCTATTATTATTTCTCTGACTGGTTGGCGAGATGCAAGAGAAAGTGAATCTGGAACTACGCGACGTCTCTCCTACCATTCCGGATTGGATCCCAACCCGCTCTCCGCGGATTTTCCCGGCTTCTCAAGCCCGCCACTCTACAACAACCATTCAAAATTTCCAACTCCGAACAAACCAAACGCCAAACGGCACCGTTTCTTAAATTCAATCGCTTATCAAAATGCAACTTCACATTCTTTTAGATCCCAAAATCATTTATTATTGAATATATATTAATTTCCCAACAATTTATCTTTCAATATACAAAGTCAAAGAATCAATTACAATTTCTGTTACAAAATATAGTTTTGACCATATTTATGGCCAAAAATACTAGTTACATAGTTGACTACAAAAGTAAAGTTGTTTTTTTGACTGTTTGGGTCGAAGATGATTAAATTGGTGTGAAGAATTTTCTCTTATGGCCGGATAATAAAGTTAAGAATACCAGCAACCTGTATCTTAGACATAATCTACTTAGAGCATATATGTTCTATAACTGTAGTAGTACATAAGTTAGCGAAAGTTGGGGTCATAAATAATATTTGATTGATAGATTTTTCTGTTTGTATTTATAACTCTTTAACTTTATAGCATGTGTTTAAGTTTTATTAGAGTTTTATGCTCATTGTAACCTTATATTTTTAGCTATAATTTTATCATCGCTTTATGAGGTGAATTCTAAATAATTTCCCTTAAAAAAAAAGAAAAAAAAAAGAAAAGAAAAAGAAAAAAAAAAACGTAAAGAGTAGGCAGAACTGCGGAAGCATAGCAATTCAATAAATAAGTTGATAGACAGTGTCTGTTGCTTACTAACCATCACATAAATAAAAAATGTCTCTATTCCATTGTCTCATATTCTAAAGGTGAACTCTCTCTCTCTCTCTCTCTCTGTAATATTTCAGTTTCTCTGAATTTTTTCTTCTCTAATTGCTGTTTGGGTTCTTTACGAATTGCAGACATGGCAGCGAAAATCGGGTCGTTTCGGCACAGTTTCGCCGAGAGGAGCAAGGAGAGACTGCTCTCTCGGAAGGGCTACTCCGAGTTGGGCCTGAACAGCTCGGACAGCGGAGACGATGGAGTCAAATGCCGGTGCTTCCGTATACTCTCCGACGGAATCGCCAACTTCTTGTTCGGCCTGCGGGATACTTCGGCCAAGCTGTACGAGATGGGCCGGTCCGATCCTCGCAAGGTCTTTTTCGCCGCGAAAATGGGGCTCGCCTTGGCCCTCGTGTCCCTCGTCATCTTCTTTAAAGAGTCGCTCCAGGAGGTCAGCCAGTACTCCATCTGGGCAATTCTCACCGTCATCGTGGTCTTCGAGTTCAGCGTAGGTATTAGCTTCGATCATGTTCATGTGTATGTTATGACCAATATTGTTGGAGTTATACCAACAAAAAAAACGAGCGGTTCAAATTGTGTTTATCTCATTAAGAGTTATAACGAAAAGGATCGGACTGATTTGTTTTTTCTTCGTGTATTGGGTTTTTATGCTTGTTGTTGTGCGTCTGTTTGAGGGATTTGTCGGAGTTTTATTGTTGGTTTGTTCTCAGGTGCTTCAATCAAAAGTGTAATTTTTTACTCTACTTGTGGGTTTGTAGGTGCAACACTTAACAAAGGGTTCAACCGTGCTTTGGGGACATTTTCCGCCGGAGGGCTAGCTCTGGGCATTTCAGAACTTTCTGCGAGGGCTGGGGATTTCGAGGAAGTCATTCTAGTAATTAGTGTTTTCATTGCAGGTCAGTCTTTGTGCAGAGAAATGGCTATATATTTCCCACCTTCATTTTTTCATTTTCTATGACAATTCATTTGTAAAATGACTTTATGTTTTGGTGGTATTTAGGATTTTCTGCAAGTTTTGCCAAACTGTATCCAACAATGAAGTCCTATGAATATGGGTTCCGTGTCTTCTTGCTGACATACTGTATTGTAATAGTCTCTGGGGAGGGTTCGTTTTTCGAAACAGCTTTATATCGGTTGATACTTATTGGGATCGGTGCCGGTATAGGCTTGGTTATAAACATATGTCTATACCCCATTTGGTCAGGGGAGGATCTGCACAAATTGGTGGTGAAAAATTTCAAGAGTGTTGCTTCTTCTTTGGAAGGTTGGATCAAATTCTGTGGTGGCCTTAATGGATGTTCTTTTACGTAAATGCCTTAGGTTTTTTATTTTTATTTTTATTTTTATATTTTTGATTTTTAGTCGACTGCAATGACATGCTTAAACGATTACTTCAAAATTCTGTTTAGGCTGTGTTAGTGGATACTTGCACTGCGTTGAATATGAGAGGATCCCCTCTAAAATTCTTACATACGAAGCTTATGATGACCCAATGTATAGTGGTTATAGATCGGCTGTACAATCTTCAAGCCAAGAGGAATCTCTGGTATGCTCATGTCACAATTGTTTTGCCTGTCCTCTTGAGTAGACCCAAAAAAGGTAGGAGTTATTTGATTTTAGCTTAATCTTGATGTTTCAGTTAGACTTTGCAATATGGGAACCGCCTCATGGCCCTTATAGAACTTTTAATTATCCTTGGAGAAGCTACGTCAAAGTAAGTGGTGCACTGAGGCATTGTGCTTTCATGGTAATGGCAATGCATGGATGCATACTTTCAGAAATACAGGTGAATAGACCTCTTCCCTCCCTTGTGATCTTCTTGATATTCTTTTGCAGCATTTTCATCTGTTCTTATACTTCCCAGGATGTTAAATTTTCTTTCCTCTTTTGGAGTGGGGCACAGTTCATAACGCCACAAATCAGAACTGGCATTTGGGAAAGTTTTAATCATACACTGAATTTGTCTTTGAGTTCTTCCATGTGATCTATGTTTCTCTGGTCAAAAGTGATAAGCAACGTTGTTAACTTATTCGTCCTGAATCTTACCTTCTTTTTCTGAATTCTTTCATATTTCTTTTCTTGAAGCAATAAATTTTGAGTTTGAACATGGTGATGAATCGTTTTTACTTATCCTCAGACCCCTACTGTGGCACCAGTGTTTTGCCACTCTTTTTTCTTTTTGACATATGGTAGGATGTACTTACTAAAAAAAAAGAGAGACTTATGGTAGGATTTGAACAGGGATATCTATGATGGCATTACCGGCAATGTCTAAGCTAAGAGACGTGTCAATTTTTTCTTGACATAACCTGGTTATTGCCTCGAACTGTTGTGTGGATACCATTTCCTGATCTGATGATGAATTCCTTATAAACTGAACAACCTAGCCCTCAATAAATATATTGCTCGTTGGTTGTGATTTATTAGTTTAGTTGGTAGGAAGCTATTAAATAGCAAGTTGGGGACAATGAATTTGTTAATGGTAAGTGCAACAATAAAACTCTGGGCGTGTGCATGTTATGGTCCAAATGATTTTCTTCCTCTTGCTTCTCCCGACAGATTTTAACAGTCAAATCAATCAGTTAGCTTCTTTAGCTTAATTGCAAGAACGGTGAGTTTGCCCTTTTTTTTTTTTTCACTCTGGTTTAGTGAATAGAAAAGTTCAAAATTGACTACTTTATCCATATATTGACAGATTAACCAGGATTTGAAGAGTATAATTAGTAGTTATGACAAGGATGTTGCTGATGCCTTCGCTGCAGTGAGTTGGTTTAAGACGGTCATTAAGAGTTCATGCTAAGATCTTTATGAACAATATTTGGCTAAACATCAAATTCTTGAGGTCGTTAAGAGTTCTTGCTAAGATCTGTGCTTTGTACCGTTGCAATCCAATTCAGTGGGGGCATCTAACACCTGTCTCCTGCAAAAAAGTTTGTGGTAGTCGGTGAGGCAAATATGATCATTTTGTTTGATACTTTGATCCATTAAATCTAGGTATGAAGATCCATAATCAATACGAGAATCAACCAATGTTACATAGAATCCCTCACCGCTATACAACACCCACCACAACACCGCAACCCTCCCACCCAAACCACAAATCTCTCTCTCTCTCCCCCTTTATCTGTGTCTTCAACACATTGATCACTGCCAAAACTCAGCATAAGCCACGATTGGAACCCTGTGCTCCAGCAACTACTTGTGACTCTGCTTGGGGATCTGCACCTAGAAGGTTGGTGCCAAATCAGATGTGAGATTAGGCGTGGGTCTTTTTGGCCAACACTGTGGTTTGGCAAGGTAAAGTTAGAAGTTGTCAAATAGAAGAGATTGAGGAGACACTAATAGTTGATGCCGCATGTGGGCTGGGGTGGGGTTCTGGGTTGGAGAGCTGGGTATGTTTGCTACCAACGGGGCATGACAGGGGCAAATATGTTTGATTTGGAATGAGATAGAACATTGAGTCGCTTCCCCAAGGAGTAATTTCCTCTTGTTGTTTATATTGTTCCCAGATATGTGATCTGTTCGTGGCATGGCAATTACACTATTCATGAATGATCAATTATAGCTTAAAGAGTATATGCTTTGACCTTTCTATATATCCTTCAGAAAGAATCCCTCGGGCACATATGCCCGTCAAGAAGATAAGGGAAGAAGATTTTTTTTTTTGGTAGCTAATGATGTGTTGATGCACTTTAGGAATTGAGAATGGATAATAATATATTTCTCCTGAGCTATCAATTACATTATCAACTGTTCTGACACTGTACTTGTAGGCACCGCCAGAAAAGAGACTCGTTTTCAGTAGTGAGCTTCAGAGGGTTGGTACTGAAGGAGCGAAAGTGTTACGTGAGCTTGGAAGCAAAGTAGAAAAGATGGAGAAACTAAGCCTCAAAGACATTCTGTTTGAAGTGCATGAAGCAGCAGAAGAGTTGCAATCTAAGATTGACCAAAAATCATACCTTCTGGTCAATTCAGAGAGCTGGGAAGGGGTAAGGCAGGCTAAGGAATTTGACGATCCTGTGAACTTCATCGATGTCAAAGACAATGAAAATAAAGGATTGGTGATCAATTCCCTCAGTGAAACGTTGGATGTTCAGAATCCAAACATGAGTGTAGAACCCTCCATTCCGCATTGGGTATCCTCAGAAAGTGTGCTTAAGAAACCAATGTCATGGCCACGTCTTCAATCATTTGCTGGGGATGCCATCCTTGCCGAAGAATCAAAAGTATATGAAAGTGCCAGTTCCTTGTCCTTAGCAACTTTTTCATCACTTCTGATTGAGTTTGTTGCCAGGCTTCACAATCTTGTTGATGAGTTTCAAGAGCTAAGTGAGAAAGCAAATTTTAAGGAACCCATGGATCCGCCAGAGGCCGAAGAGAAGATTGGGTTTTGGACCAGACTGTTTTGGTGCTTCCATTGACTTCCTTGTTCAGTTACTTCATCTTCATACTTTTTATACAATTTTTGGGAATTCATCATTGGTTACTGCTTGGTTGACTCTGTCTTTTTAAATGCAAGGAAGGCAGTAAGTTTTCTCACCTAAAATAGTAAGTCTAGCCACTGAAGAGGTTCTCAACTGACGACACAGTTCTTTGTAGGATTCGTTTTATCTTATTCTGATGGAAGCCGCGCCGGGGGGTGGGGGATTTGGCATAAAGTGAAATCTTAACAGTATTTGAAGCCAGAGCGGAAGGTTTAGAGGTCATGATCACAGTACTTCAGGTCATCTCAAAGTGATGCCGAGATGTTTTGATGTGATGTAAAGGTAAAAATTGTTTTATTTTTTAGAATTGTTTTTTATTTTGAGTTGTTTATTAATATATTTATCTCGAGAACTGAAAACAAAGACAAAAAAAAAAGAAATTCCCTATCCGAGCAAGGATAAAGTCCGAAAAAAACTTTGTTATAGCCTTCAGAACTTTATAAATAATTTTAAGAACTTTGTTATAGCCTCTTTTAGGGGCTAGCAAAAGCTACCAAATTGACTAAGCCTATAATTGCATCCCTTGAAACTTTTTTATTTTTTTTATTTTTTGAAAACCGTAAATATTACCAAAGCTACTAGAAATAAAGAAAGACATGATATCGGATGAAAGCATTATGATTCTCTCAATTTCAAATAAAATAGAGAATAATTATTTTATGGTCTATATTAAATTTTATGAATTTAATGATGTATATGTTATTACAGGGCAAATATTGCACATGCAATAATGAATCATAATCTTATGTTATTAGCTATTTGAATTTCACAAAAATTTTGGCAGCTTATGAGAATAAAATTCAAGCAACTTAAGAGAAATAGGTTACAAAGCTACCTGCCTCGAACAATTAGATCCCGCATCCTAATCTGTCCCGTACTAGCGAGTCCAGCCCAAAAATTTCAGCAGCCTAATAATAGAAGATGTTCATCTTATAATAATATATATTTACCCTAAATTCATTTTCTTGATGATCATCCTCATTGACGACAAATCATACGGATATCACATGCCTTTGTATAGAATGATCATTTTTTTTTTTTTTGGCTAATTGGAGTTAAGGATGATCATCAAAACTATAAAAAATAAAAAAAAGTATATAAAACCATAAAAACCCAGCAGAAAAGGAGTTAGAAAGGGAAAATCTTTCTGGCCCAAGACCAGCCCATACGCTTCCACTTTCAATTCTAACGTCTTCTGGCGCGTTCTGGATCTCCAAACATCTCTCGTTCACTCAACACACACAGAAAAAAAAAAAAAAAAGTCTCTCAAGTCTCTAGTGACTCTGTGTGAATCAGAGGAAGCCGGCGGGAAGGCGTTGAGATCCGGTAAGAGCACTCCCACTTCTCAATTTAATCGATTTGCTCCAAACAGTGTAATGCTTAGTTTTCTTTTGGCTAATTTCAATTCTTGCTCTCTGTTTGGTTTTCGAGAAAGCTGGGGAAAGAAAATAAAACCACTTAAGTTCCAATTTTATATAATAGATTGAGTTCCCTCGGGTCCCAAACGAATTCATTTTCACTCGTTTCTTCGGCATCCAAAAGGAATTCGTTTGGGAACCCATTTTTCAGATGTTTCCTAGCGAAATCCCTACAAAAATGGTTTCGCAGGTGGATAGAAACTACACTGACTTGGATAGAAGAATATATACAAGTGATACACGGATAGCATTTGAAGGATTAGATGAGTTTGAAAATGCAAAGGCATACTCATTTTTGGCGGCATCAACACTCAGGTTGTTTGCAAGATCTGATGATAGCTATGTTCAAGCCTGGTCACAAATTAGAACGGGCTATAGAAGGTTTTATGCAAAACCATGTCCAGTAGGGAACATTCAATTTCTTGTTATCGTACACAATAATAATGAATAATATAGAATCAAAAAAAGAGAGATCAAGATAAAGTCGAAACACAGATTTACGTGGTGCTTATGCCCACATGAGAAAGTGCGGCTATATTTTACTATTTAATGATTTAAGGTTACAACATAATATATTTATAGAAAAACCCTAATTATAGTAGAATATGAGCCACTTATTATAACACAACGGAAACCTACAGTCTTAAAAATTTTGCACTCTCAATGGTATACAGAATATTGTATCTATCCAACACAGAAGCTTCAGCTGTTGACCTGAAAGAGTTCCTATATGTGTGCAGGCTGTGTAGCTTTAGGCTGCAGGACATCAACCTTGGTGGCAGCAATATACGCACCTATGATTGATAGGCAGATCAAGACCACTGTATCACATAAATGAATCATTTTGTATCTTTTCACTTAAATTTAGGCTTGGAGTTATAGTTGTGTGGTAGTTACGTAATACATATGCCTTCTTTCTGAATATTGAGCTTATTATTGGCTTTGAATTTGGCCACAATATGCTTTTCTTATTTGTAATGCTGCTCGCTATTTGCAATCTAATTTGGTAAGTCAGTCACTGAATTCTGTCAGAGCCCAAAGCCCAGAATTCAGAACCTCTTCAGTTCAGAGCAAAGTGAAAAAGTCCACGTCTACGCTGTGGCTAGACTTACCGAAGCTCACCTCTTCCAAAAAAAAAAAAAGAGTGAAAAAGCCCACGTCTACGCTGTGGGTCATCAGTGTTCGTGGGTCTTTCTTTTCTTCTAAATTAAGGGCGTAATTGTATTTTAATAAATTTTATGAGAATAAAATGAACATTTTACACGCCATCTGTTTAAGTTAACAAAAAAATTAAACAGTAAAAAGGGTAATGGAAAGGGGCTGAAAGATTAGAATCTCACATTGCCAGATTTTTAAAGCTTCGGAGAACACTGAAAATTTAAATAAGTGAAGTTTTTCAAAAAAAAAAACGTATCAATAAAAGTTAAAACCATCCATAATTACCCAGCGGAAAAGGAGTTAGAAAGGGAAATCTTAGTGGCCCAAAATCAGCCCATGGTCTTCCTCTTTCAATTCTAACCCAGTCTTCTGGGCCTCCAAACATCTCATTCACTCAACACAAAAAAGTGCTCTCTCAAGTCTCTGTGTGTTGTGAATCAGAGCAGCCGGCGGGAACTCGTTGAGATCCGGTAAGAGCACTACCACTTCTCAATTTAATCGATTTGCTCCAAACAGTGTAATGCTTAGTTTTCTTTTGGCTAATTTCGAACTCTTGCTCTCTGTTTGGTTTCTGAGAAAGCTGGGGAAAAGAAAAGAAAACCACATTTTAAGTTTCATATTATGTAATGCTTTAGAACGAAGAAACTCTCACTTGACTGAGCTGAGGAGTTGCGCTAGGCATAGTCTGAGACTCTGAGTTCCCTCGGGTCCCAAACGAATTCATTTTCACTCGTTTATTCGGTAGCCAAAAGAAGCTTTTAGGGGTTTTTTCAGGCCTTGGAATCCGAGTTTTCCTCTGCTCCTTTTATTTCTCAATAGTTCCTTCATGTTTTGGATTTGAATTCTACGGTTTGTTTTCGATCTCGGAGTGTGGATCTTAATCGTTCGTCGAAAGTTTCCCAGAAATTAAGAAGAAAATACTCGGAAGTTTCTAACAAATGGTGTTTTAAGTTAGCCGCTGTAAAATTCCATTTTCACGCTTTCATTTCCTGTGAATTCTCAATAAACAAATTAAGACATTGCTTTTATCCATGTGTTTTGCTCAATTACTGGGAAATTAGCTTCGGAATGGCAACAATTCTTCAGTTCAAGTATCTTTTCACTTAAATTTAGGCTTGGAGTTATAGTTATTTACTACATGCCTTCTTTCTGGATATTGAGTTTATTATTGGCTTTGAATTTGGCCACAATATGCGTTTGTCATTTGTAATGCTGCTCACTATTTGTAATCTAATTGTTTGAAGTTGTTAGATATCTTTGAAATAAGATGTATACAGCTGATGAACCACTATATCCAATAGCCGTGCTCATAGATGAGCTGAAAAATGAGGACATCCAGCTGCGGCTGAACTCAATTCGGAGGCTATCCACAATTGCACGTGCTCTTGGGGAGGAACGGACACGAAAGGAACTGATCCCATTTTTGAATGAAAACAACGATGATGATGATGAGGTGCTTCTTGCGATGGCGGAAGAGTTGGGGGTGTTTATTCCATACGTTGGGGGAGTGGAGCATGCCCATGTTTTGCTCCCACCTTTGGAGACCCTTTGCACTGTTGAGGAAACCTGTGTGAGGGAAAAAGCTGCGGAGTCGCTGTGTAGAATTGGCTCTCAGATGAGAGAGAGTGATTTGGTTGACTGGTTTATTCCTCTGGTCAAGGTTAGTTGACTGTTTTTTCTCTATGTTTGACTGTTATCTTTTATCATTTTCATTTTCTAAAGCTTGTTAACTGTATTTTCGGCAATATTTGGTTGTTGTGCAGGACTACTTTTTTATTGTTTGCCATTTTGACAGATTGTTCTTTCTAATATGGGTACTCACAACTTCCTTGATTCCTGAATGGTTTTGTTGTTAGCAACATATTGTCCGCTGCCACCACCACCCCCCCGCCCCCCAAAGGAAAAAGAAATGATATTTTAAAATTTGCATGTGGCTCTTTGGAAGAGTTTATTTCTAAATGTTCTAATGGAAACTTATGTACTCTTTTAACTCTCAAGTTTTAATTATTTTGTGTTACAGAGATTGGCAGCTGGTGAATGGTTTACAGCACGAGTCTCTGCATGTGGATTGTTTCATATTGCCTACCCTAGTGCCCCAGAGACGTTGAAGATAGAGTTGCGGTCAATATACAGTCAGTCTTGTCAAGATGACATGCCTATGGTTAGGAGGTCCGCTGCAATGAATCTGGGGAAATTTGCTGCAACTGTTGAATCTGCTCATCTAAAAACCGACATCCTGTCAATGTTCGAGGATCTTACACAGGATGGTAAGTCAAATATCTATTTAATGTTTGATAAGGCACACTGTACTATACTCGAGTGAACCCCTTTACACAGGTTTAGATAAGGTCAGCTTCAAGGGCACCTTGAAATAGGGTACGCCATCTAATTTTTTGTGAATGCTTTCCCTTTGATGGCTCATGATTACCTTTGCAGTTGAGTGGTTTTCTTTGTGTTTGTCATCATTGACTCTAATATGTCAATTGAAAACTCATGTTTGGATGTTTATTAAATGGGAAAATTACTAATTTGATCATTGGGGTTTGCACTTGTATCAAACAGATCCTTGGGATACCAAAATTATCTTGCAAATCCCTGGGGTAAGCTAACTGTCCAAAATGGTCCATGTTGTTATACCTCTACGTCAGTACCTCTCTCCGTATGGCCTGTGGCATAATCGATGAGTTAGCCAACTTTGGTGCCATGTCAGACGATACGCATCTGTGCCACATCAATTTTTAAAAGGTCATTTCAACAATTAAAGACACATTAACATTAAATAAAAAAAAAATAAAAAAGGGGTGGTGGTCCCTCACACCTGGGAGGGGCGGCCTCCTTTCAGATCAACAAGGGGCTGCTGCCCCTTAGATCAACAATGGGCTGTGACCCCTTTTGTGGGATGGGCGGTAGTTGCCCCTCAGAGAGACGGCTGCCCCTCATCTGTGAGAGGTGGCCTCCATCACTCCTAGATGGGGGTTGGTTGCCCCTTGCAGATAAGAGGCGGTAGTTGCGGCTTGAGGGGTCGGCACCCTATCACTACTTTCTATTTTTATTTTATTTTAATTGATGTTGACATGTCTTTTATTAATGATGTGGCCTTTTAATTGATGTGGCACTGATGTGTATCATTTGACATGGCAACAAAGTTGTTTGACTCATTGATTATGCCACGTGCCATGTAGAGAGAGGTATTGACATGGAGGTCTAACAGTTTCCGTCTACTATATGAACGATAGGGGCCATATTGGATGATTAGCTTACCAAGGAGATAGTTTTGTGACCCCAAGGATCTGCTTAGTATAAAATTAAGCAAGCATTGTTTAGTTTATACATGTTGCCTATGTGAATTTGCTGTCTCTCCTCATATGAGACCTTATCATTTGGAAGGGGGGAAAAACATGTTAATTTCTCAAAAGTTGTTTCGACTAGAAGGATCCGTTGTCTGTTAATGTTAACATATACACTGATAAGCACATGACTCATATGTATCACAACTTGATTTTAAATTCAGAGTTGGATGTATTATATGCATATAATGTGGCAAGAAGGCTAAGGTTGCCATTATGATCTAATTCATGAAGAACCCCCGTATATAATTGAAATTGGCTTTGATATTCAGACTCTTTTTTTTTTTATGAATGAATTTTTGTATTCATCAAATTCTAAATTTATATTCAGACTTGTTAAGTTGCATTAAGTTTAACTTCTATAACATAAGAATGTACAAAGACATGTAAGGGATCAAACTTAGATATGAGGAATCAGGCTATTAAACATCAGGACGTACATTGAGATGTGAGGGGTCATGAGGAATTAGTGTTCCTTTTCTTCTTAAATCCGAAAAGTTTATTGGAAAATGCATTTCATTACTGCATAATTAGTTTTTCTAAGATAATATTGAGTTAATTTTCTTTCATTAAGTTCATATGTGACATTTTAAAAATTAATTCTACTCAGATCAAGATTCTGTTCGATTGTTGGCCGTCGAAGGCTGTGCGGCTCTTGGCAAGTTGTTGGAACCCCAGGACTGTATTGCACATATTCTACCTGTTATTGTTAGTTTCTCTCAGGTATACCTGTGGACATGATATATAATATTCTATTTCTATGATTGGTGTTTCATGTTTTAGCAGATTTCATGTCTAGCATGGGTTTGTAAGGCATCCATGTGAGGATTTTTGTGCTAATACTTTAGTTGTTGTCATATATGATCATGATTTTGTTCTATCAAATTTCTCTGGTGATGTACCTTTTTGAAACATTATTTACAGTATCTAGTTGAAACAAATCATATATTGATTATTGATACTTGATAATGAGTATTGTAGAGTAATTGATGCTGAAGATATATGTATATATTTGCATACGTCTGTACGAATATATGTTTGTGCTTCCGTGCATTTTTTGCTATTTAGAGCATGTAATTCAATAAAACTTATTAGAAGCTTGGAAATGATGTAAGAATTGAGAAATTTTAGATGATATAAACTTGACGTGAAGATATTTGCAGCTAAATTTCAGTTACTAGGTGATAAGAACAGTGAATGAATAATTGCAAGGAGAACAGAAAGGAAAGTTGGGAACTGAATCATGTTCATCGCTTGTGGTGAGGTTGAAGTTATATTATATGGCAGACGACACTAAGATATTGGTTGAATTTGAGCTCTATTAAGCATGGACATGTGCAATGAAAAGAAAAAAGTACACTAGTACATGGTGATTTGGTTGAATTGAGGTTCTGGTACCTATTGTGTCTGCTTAGTGTTTCACAAGTTACTGAGCCTAGAAAAGAAAAATAGCCTGACTCAGAGGATTTTTGCATATTTTAAAAGGATCATGTATTTAAAAGGTTCACTGTGGGTTTAGCTATGATAACATAGGTCAGGGCGGCTTAAAAACCAAAAGAAATGGATGGTACCTATTGTGTCTGCTTGGTGTTTTACAAGTTACCGTGCCTAGAAAAGAAAAATAGCATGACTCCTACAGGATTTTTGCATATTTTAAAAGAAATCATTCATTATGTATTTCATTCACTTTGGGTTGTCTTCAGAGTTGAAATCAAAGAAAAGCTTGTGTTGGCTATTGTGATCGTTTTGAGTTGTCTTCAGAGTTGGTTTCGAAAGGGCCAGGCTTAATCTGGAGATTTCATTAGCAATGTTTTCCTTTTAATTTTATCACTGATTGATTCTATGCATCATGAGAATGTTCTGCGCATGAAATAAAATTCTTATTTTAAACAAGTTATATGATTAATTTATTTCTTGGAGCATGCTACCAAGTATCTCTGGTGTTATGCTGGATCCAACAAATTGCACCTTAAGCTGATACTTGTTATGCTTGTTTTTTAAGCTCTTACATTTACTTCTTTTTTTCTTTTTCTTTTTTTCTTTTTTTATTTTTTTTTTTATTTTTTTAATTTTTTTAATTTCTGAACAGGATAAGTCTTGGCGGGTGCGTTACATGGTTGCAAATCAATTATATGAACTTTGTGAAGCTGTCGGGCCTGAGCCTACTAGGTAGTCGGTTAATATTAAGCCACCATGGTATCTTGCTTTTGGCACGTAACTGACATTGTCCTGCTGCATCCTGTAAATATGTGTTTATGTTTTTTAATTTTTTGCAAGTATATGTGTATAAGTTCAGTTTTATTCTCATGTGTTCATTTTGCACCATACCCATTATCTATAACAATCCCCTCAAAGTTGCGCATGATTTCTGATCAGATGTCTTATTTATATTAAACAGTTTGTTTGGCAATTAACTTTCAAGTATGGCATGTAACAATAATGTTTGTTTGTGGCATCTCTTTTGTAATATTTTGTTCATGGTTATTATCTTCTAAGGACGGAGTTAGTCCCTGCCTATGTGCGGTTGCTTCGAGATAATGAGGCTGAAGTACGAATAGCAGCTGCTGGCAAAGTAACTAAGTTTTGCCGGATTTTAAATCCTGAACTTGCAATTCAGCATATTCTTCCTTGTGTGAAGGTGTGAAGGTGCACATGCTTATTAAATTTTTTAATTCTGTTTAGGGAACTACACTAAAACTTTTATACCCTCTATTACATCTATCTCAGTACTCTACAATGACCATTACAGGAGCTGTCATCAGATTCTTCTCAGCATGTCCGCTCTGCTTTGGCTTCAGTTATAATGGGAATGGCTCCTGTCTTAGGAAAGGTAAGAATGTCATGTACTGGATTTTGATGCAGTTATCCTGGTCTAACAATGAAGTATTGTTTCTCATTTCATGCATATAAGATGTATATGTTACTCAATATTTTCTATTTTTTCAATGCCAAACTTAGTTGATTTGAGAAACCAATTAACAAGAAGAAATAACTCTTTTGATTCTCTCTTCTGTTGAAAAGATTGTTTTGGGCTGGCTGATCTTTACATGTTGTAAACTGCATACATATTGGAAAAGTTTAGAAAGTTATCTTATGAGATGTAATATAGTTTATAGCAATTTTGTAGTAATGTGGTAGTTGCCAGCTTTTTCTCTCACTCTTTGGGTGTTGGTCTGCTACAGCTAAGGTTCCTTATTCAGCCTAGGTAGTTTCACTAGAATGGTTCAATTTTTTTTCTTATTTTTAATTGCACCATTTTTCCACGTGGATTTCAATAGCTATCCCTATTAGTTGATTCAAAATCCAGTCCTTTTTCCTCAGTTCTCTCTCTCCCCCCCCCCCCCCCCCCCCTTTCAAACCTTTTTTCTTTTTTTGGTGGGAAGGAGTAAAGACTTGTGGGCGTGGTGGGTTTATGGTTTCTCAACTTTAATTCTTACCGAAGTAGCATTTGTATATTGTTGCACGTTAATTATCCACCCTGCCAACGAATGTGGAGGGGGTTATTATTACCATCAAGACAGAAGAGCTTCTTAGTTGGTCTTAATGCTTAACCTTCTCCCTTTCCCCCTCCCCTTGGGGACAAAAAATTACTTATAAAAAAAAAAAAGATATAGTGATTAATCTACTTAAATCTATACCTTTTGACTCTTGCCTTTGCACTTGTCTTAGAATATTACTACAGAGAAACTCAACCTTTACTAAGTTGGTTTGATTTGGGGGTGGAACTTCTTGCCCGCAAGGTGACTTTGTCCAAATTTTGAATTATATGAAACTTTTTACTTCCTGTTTGTATTGTCATTTGAATTATTTGGTCAATTTTCCTTGCTGCATTTTATTGTAATTTTATTGAATTTAGAATCTGTGCTTGCTCAACCAAATTCAGATGAGTAGTTGGTGTAAGCCACTGTATTTTAATACCCTGATGTCCTCAAATAAAATTGTCATTGTCCTTTGCATGTGAGCTGCGGTTACACATCTTTTCTTCTTGTTGTTATACTTGAATTGCAATGTTTATAATGAGCCTTGTTGCCCTCCTTTATTATTTTGCCTGTGGATATTAATGCTGTCCATATGTTATTATTTTGGGAACAAACTATCCATGTCTTCTCTGATGATAATGGCATCTTTTATCAGCAGATATGCATTTGAAGTAAATACTAATTTCATTTCCTTGCATGTTTAGCTTGGATTTGCATGTCTAAACTTTTTCAATGTATTGTTTCATATGTAGTTTATAAATTTGACCTGCACATCATGTTTTGGGCAGAAAATTGTACACTTTTTATTCTAAATTATTTTTCTCTCTCATTTATTTGTTTCCTGAATTAGTATGGGTTGTTGGCTATTAAATGTCTCTGGTTTTTGCTTATGTGAGGAATTTAATCTTTTGCATGAGATTCTAACTTGCGTTGAATTTGTGAATCCCATTCTGTTATGTAATGCAGGATGCCACAATTGAACAGCTCCTTCCAATTTTCCTTTCTCTTCTGAAGGATGAATTTCCTGATGTCCGCCTCAATATTATCAGCAAGCTTGATCAAGTGAATCAGGTCTGTTAAAAATTAGGGATCTTAAGCGCTGTGCTGACCATTTCTTTCTGCTCCTTTTTACATTTTCCCATTTTTATGATTCTTATGATGCTTTGCATGCTTTCAATACATTGGACTTGCGACTTTAATATGCATGCATTTTTTCCCCTCAAGTCATGTTGAAACAAGCCATTCTTGCAGGTAATTGGAATCGATCTGCTGTCTCAATCCTTGTTACCAGCCATTGTTGAGCTTGCAGAGGATAGACATTGGAGAGTACGGCTTGCAATAATAGAGTATATCCCTTTATTGGCAAGTCAATTGGGTGTTGGGTTTTTTGACGATAAGCTAGGTGCTCTTTGCATGCAGTGGTTAAAGGATAAGGTTTGTCTTTCTTCATCTTGTTACATTGTGTATGGCATTCTTGTCTTGCATTTAGTTCATGTCACTCTGTATTTTTTTTTTTTTTTTAAATGTTCCTACCCTTGGTAACTCTTATTTGTATTTATATTATGTCTGTTTTATTATAAATAAATCATTTTTGTGTTTGGAAGGACTATTTGGACAAAACTAGAAGTAGGCATGATAGTATTTGTAGTGAGTCATAAAGATAGGGTTTTTAATCATCTGGAAATATACTATATTTAACTTTTAGGAAGTCAAATAGGAAATAATTTTGTTACTACCCTATTATGATTCACGTTACTGTAGGTTAGATTTTGGTAGAAAATTTATTCATCTTGTCTTGTAAGATTCAAAAACTTTATATTCTGTGCTGCATTAGGAAAATGAATTCCATTTTTAAACTTTTATCCTGAGAACGTTTTACCCACCTTTTGATTGATTTTTTGCCAAGAAGTTATCTGCCATTGTATTCACATAGTATTAACTTCTAATGCATTACTGGTTAGAACCAATCTTTGACTTCTTATCCTGGGTGTTTGTTGCATTTTATTTCTGGTTCATAATTATTCTGGGTGTTTATTACAGGTTTACTCAATCCGTGATGCAGCTGCTAACAACTTGAAGCGCCTTGCAGAAGAGTTCGGTCCAGAGTGGGCAATGCAGCACATAATTCCACAGGTTTATTTTATGACTTGGTTCATTAATTCCTACTGGCTTGACCCTTGATAGATTGCAGATTGCTCTACAATTCAACATGGAATATAACTCTAAGATTGATACATGGGAATTAAACTGAAATCCATACGGATATCTTGGTTTTGTCTTGGTTGCACGTAATTAAGGCTATTGAACGGTTTTTTGTAGTGATATCTTCCTGCCTGGCTCGTACAACTATCAATCATCCATCTTTAAGAAATATTTCAATTAACTTCTCTTGCAGATTTCTACTGATGTCTGATGGTTACTTTTTATAAAAAAAAAAGTTATCTGCTTCAGTTTGTTGACAAGCCTACTTAGGACTTGTAGACTGCACCCTATATTGATTTTTCCTTCTGTTCGAGTCTTGGTGATTTGCATTTTGTTGTTCTTTCTCTTTCTTTAGCTGCTACTTTGTGAAACTGGGCAGGTTCTGGAGATGACTAACAATCCACACTATTTGCATCGGATGACCATTCTGCGGGCAATCTCTCTCCTTGCTTCTGTAGTGGGCTCAGAAATAACAAATTCAAAACTGTTGCCAGTGGTCATCAATGCATCAAAGGACAGGTATTTGGTTTTCTTAGAACTTTGTTTACCTAATGGGAAAAATGTATTAAAAGAAATTGAAAAGAAAAAGATACAGGAAAGATGTAATTCCAGTTGGGCTTACGAGTGCTGGCCTGAATTTCACTTTACAGGGTACCCAACATAAAGTTCAATGTGGCAAAGGTGCTCCAGTCCCTCATCCCTATTGTAGATCACTCGGTAAGTATCTTATGCATTTTTGTTTCCTAATTTGCATTTTCAGTTTCTTTTTCACATTTTTTTATATAATCTTGATGAATTATTCATTATTCGTTGTGTTGCTTAATTTTGTTTATTTATTTATTTTACCTTTTTCGTCATTAATTGGTCTGAGAATTCTTGCATTGCTTGCAGGTGGTGGAGAAGACTATCCGTCCCTGTTTGGTTGACCTGAGTGAGGACCCAGATGTTGATGTCCGATTTTTCGCCAACCAAGCTCTTCAGTCCATTGATCATGTTATGATGTCTAGCTAGACAGCGTCCTTCCACAATTTCCCCACCGGACACAAGTTTATATGCCTTCCTTTTTGCTGGAGGTGATATTTTCTTTTGCGCATAAAATTTGTCGCGTCTTCTTTCGTCGTGATTTTTTTAGTGGTGCTTTAGTATATTGTGACTAACATTCTGAGCCATTTATGGCTACTGAAGTTGTGTGATCGGATGTGGAAAATATAACATAATATGATCCATTTTTGTTACTCTCTTGCATATTTTCCCCTATTTTCAAAACATCTTTACCAAATAGCAACTGGAAAAGATGATTTGGCGCAGCTAAATTGGATCCTCAGCAAATTCTCTAATGAATTACTTCTTCTAAGTTCTAATTTTGTGGTTGGGTTGATTATGGTAGAGAGATACAATCTTCATCACTGGTAAAAATAAAAAAGAAGAAAAAAGGACAGAAAAATAGATCACATGCGAGAAATACATATACGATCTTCGGGTACGGTAGATACTTGGAGTGTCTCTACTTGAAGTAAACAAGTGGGGTTAACATCCTTAAACGCCCAAAGGTTTTGGAAGGTCATTGTCACTCGGTAGATATCTCTTGGTTACAGCTTTTCGTGCATGCAGCACTATGAAGGTGCTTCTTAGTGTGTAAGGGATTGAGATCTCGTTGCACGGGGGAATTAGTTTCTCTCCATTTTCAGTCCATTATTTTTAGGGGTAGAATTGTCATTTCACTTTTTGTGAACAATTTTACCTCTCAAGTATAAATGACTGACTACTCTGAATTTCAATTCCGTTTCCATTGCACAGGTGGAATAGCTTTAATTTGGGTCATTTATTTGAAATGAATAACCCAAAACGTGACAACACATAAGAGAGAGAATGGATGGCTTGTATTGGGTACAAGTTACTGGGATGACTGTTGGAATGGTCGAATCATTTCACTAGCCAAAAAAGGTTTGACAACTCTCAAATACCAAGTTATGGGTGGTCAAACTAATTAAAGTCATTAAAATGGGTGGTTTAACCACCTTTAATGGTTGGGTTGGGGGTGACCAAACCACCCAAGTGGCCAAATAAGTTGGTTTGGTCATTCCCAAATTTCAAATCGAGTATGGTTGATGGTCAAAGGTGATTGTTCGGCAACCGCTATAATGCAAGCCACCATTATTCGCTCTTTGATTGTTGTCGCATTCTAAATCATTCATTTAAAGAATGAGCCAAATTAATAGTCATTAGTTGGGTTTGTGTGTGTTGGCACTAATTTTCTTTGTTCCAACGTCAAATCTTGAAGAATCTTTGTTATTTGTTGATGACATACTTGGGGGCTGGGTACCCAGTCATTGAACATATGCCACTCATTTCTCTGAAGAATCTTAAGTTGAGGACAAGTAACTAACTTATTTGTCGCAAGTGCAGTCTAGAAAACTGGTTTCTAATTTTATTCAGCAAAGCAACGAGGGCTGAGCTGACCTGCAAAATAAACTTTTGGGCCGGGTACCGAGTCATTGCTCAAGTAAGTTTTTTACATCAAAATCGACCTGATCTTGATCTAAATATTAGAAAATGCTAAAAATAAAGTCTGCGCTAATTTTTTTCTTTCTTAGAATTGTTGAGGGTTAGTGGAACATGATAATTTTTGGTGGAACAAGCATTAAAGGAAAATACTACAATCATCAGTTTGGGGGCAATCTCTAGTTCCGATTCTAGACTTTTCACTTTACGAATACTTATAACAACAAAATATTACCTTTTTTCAAATTGATATTCGGTATGGACGTATGGTTGAGTAATTTTAGGAGGCCTACTTGTGTCTTACTAAGAATGATGTAGCTATTAAAATCACTATTGGACTTGTGATTGATCATTATTAAGTTTTGATCCTAGAGTAATTTTAATAGCTACATCATTCTTAGTAGAATACAAGTAGGACATAAGTAGGTCATTTAAAATTACTCACGTATGGTTAGATCTATAAGAAAAGAGAAATGCTATCTACATTAATATCTAACAAATATTTCATTATGCTGATGTGGCAAGATGCAATAACACTTGGATAAGCTTCTTTTTTATAATTTTTTTTTTTAAAAAAAAAAAAATCCTAATAGGGGTGAGAAATTTGTTAGATATTGGTGTGATATATAACATTAATTTGTAAGAAAATATGGGCGAAAAATTAGGTATGTTTGGCATTAGGTGACACTAATGACTGTCTTTTCTTATAAGCCAAGTTAATCTATATAAAACATATCCACATATAAAGCATCAAAAAAATTTTGTTTTGTTTTTAAATTGTTTTCTTATTGAAATTTTTTTAAGGTCATTTTTATATTTTTACTGGCCTTGGGGGATATTGACACTGTTTTGATATACAATTGATAGTTTTTTTGGGGTGGTGGGGGACAGGGAGGAGGAAATTGACAATGAAGTGCTAGTTTGAAGGGTATGTATACTTTTCCTTTTCTTTTCTTTTTTATTTATTTATTTATTTAAAAAAAATCAACTATTGATCTATAGGACTCATATATATATATATATATATATATGTGGATCCTATAGATCCAATGGCGGATATGGACCAGAGTTGTATATATTGTAGGTCTATTTTTTTTATTATGTATTTTCTCTATTAAATCCTTACCATTCATGTATTCAGTCTACGTACCTCATTTTTCATATATATATATATATATATAAGTAGAGTCATCTCTAACACAAATAAATTAAAAGTCTTTTTGGCCCTACGATTTCAAAGGCCAAAAGTGCGATGTTAAACAAAATCATAAAAAATATATCATCATTTGGGAGTGCACTTTTAAACAACATTGCGGTTTGAAAATGTAGAAATATATGTATTTTTAAATCGCAGGTAATGTAATGCATTTTAAAAAAACATGCGATTTTAGAGGTTAAACTGTAATTTTAAAGGTCAAATCATAATTTTACCTAACACTTGATTACATTTTTAAAAGACGCATTTCCAAATCGCTTCTTTTGAAACCGAAAATCCAAACGGACCAAATTAATAATCTCTCATCACTGTGGTTAGTAGGTACCGGCTGGGGGTTGGGGGTTGTGACATTGTTAACTTAGAATGGTGGCTTGCCCGCCACAGACCGTCAACTACCAAAATAAATGTTGATTACGTACGCAATAGCTAGCGTTATACCTACCAGGCTACCCCCTTTATTTCTATAAATACAAGCTTATACCGCCATTTGCATTCATCTCAAGCCTTCCAGCATCACACGATGAACATTGTTGTATGTTCATCTAATTCTCATGCTGTTTCAAGAAATGTGGAAGCAGTCGAGGAAGAGAAAAAACAACATCAAAGTTTCCATAAAACTATAAAACTCAGGTAGCCTTTGTCCGTGGACTGTCGAAATCTTGGTTTATTTATAGGCCTCTTTGTCTTTGTTGTTAATTGGTACGCTGGAAGTATATGTTACTGGGTATGTGAGCTTATATAGGGCATTGATTGAGAAATATTATTTACTACAGTACTGCAATACGACTACTGTAATATTTTCCAATTGAGAAAATTGGAAAATAGCATTTTACTAGCTTTCAACAACTGCCTACTTTAGTTTCTAATAAGCAGCTCAATCGGCTGGGATCACGCCTAATAAAGCGAAGGTCATTAGTTCGAATCTCCCTCCCTTTTCTTGTGCCGACAAGTTAAAAAAAAAAAAGGAATTCATTTCGGTTTTTTTTGAAAGGGAACATACTATACTCATTCATTGATAAAAGTCACGAGCATAAAGCTCTTACAAACAAAGCAAAAGACTCTGAAGTAAATCATAGTCGAAGCTAAAGATGCGGTCATCAACAACAGACCAAATCAACCATAACAAAAGCATCCGCTAACCTATGACTAATTATCAGGTTTAAAAATTAGACTTGTATCAAACAGACACCATCTAATGTATAGGTAGCGCTTATTTCTCGGCCTTGAGAGCAGAACCTCTCAGCCGATACTTATCCTCTTCGACCCGAAAGTCAGGATACAGTTCACATCCACAACCCAAGGGTTTGGACCAGTAATAACGGGTAGTAACCGGGCACACCAAAGCAGGAAGAGAGAACCTTGTTACAAGCAAAAAGAAAAATCATACAGGGAAATAAAGGGAACAACAAAACAAATGCAGGAAAAGAAATTACAGCAAAGAAAACAAACTACAGGAGAACTTAAAAAGAAATACAAAATAGAAAAACAACAATACAAGAAAATAAAAACGAAAAACACACAAAGCGGGTCATTTCGGTTTTAATTGTGTTAGGAGTTATATGTTTAAAGAAGGTCGAGGTTCCCTCTAAGGACCTACCTAGTTCCTATTTAATTCGAGAGATTATGTAAACTATCTAGATTACACTATAATATTATGTCTAAAAATTTGCTATATATGTAATATTCTTGGCCAGCTGTTAGAAAACATAATCATGCAAGGGCTAGCTCATTAAATATCAGAAAAACTTACCCTAAAAGTTAGGAGTATATATCTAACAAAACTGTTCAAGGCATATACTTTTAATAATTAAATAAGCCCCCACTAAAAAAGGTAATAATTAAATAAGCCATCCCCTCCCCTCCCCCTCCCCCTCCCTCCCTTTTTTTTTTTTTTTTAACAAAACAGACCATTTCGGATGAAAATAAAAATCTAATTCAATGACCTATAGAGAGCAGAAACACAAAGGATTGTAGCAGTAATTTCATGATTTCCTTAATTGGAACAGCCAAATGACCCCTAAAGAGGCACCACCGAGATGTTGTCTTAGCCCTGAGCCACAATCATTTTGGATGAGTATCTTAACCATTATGTTATTAAAATTGTCGGCCATTAAAGTAACTAACCAGTGACAACATTAAGAGATAAGTAAACCAAACATCATTATCAAATCGACAAATCCTATTGCAAACGAACCCGTTATTTCTCCATCTCCCATATAACGAAGTCAAAGGTATCTGATATTAATATTGCTCTTCTAACAAAGTCGGTCTTACTATAAACTCATTTACAGACTAACATGATTATAGTTCATAATTAGTGAAAAAAATATGTTATGGGTGCTAAATCTTTTACCAAGAAATATGTAATAAATTAATGTAAAACTTATTTATTGGTACCCGTAACATTTCTCTTGATTAAATTGTTTTAATCATTTTCGATAAACGAGTTCCAAGTCAGCATTAAGATAATTGTAATAGAAGCTGTAGTAAAGAAAAGAAAAAAAGAAAGAAATTGTAAAAAAAAACCAAGGATAAGAATGAAGAAAGTAACAGTCAAATCAAATGTAAACTCCTCCCTCTTTCTCCACTCTCAAAATGGAATTTGACTTTAAAATCTGTATGATTTCTTTCTTCTTTGCATTTCAAATGTCAACGCTACCATAACTTTGAACAAAGGACAATGATTACATAAGCACAACTATATATGGTCTATCATCTATGGGTGTGTTAGTGGAAATCGGTCATACCCACGATAGAGAAGGATGCTGAAAGTGACAGCAAGCGTCTCAATGCCTCAGACCGACGATATTTAACTTCAAAACGTAGGGCAATTAAATTGCCACAACTTCAAGTTTTCAAATTCCACTTTCAAAGGTAAAGAAGCAAAAATATGCAATAATTCCAACTTAAAAGGTACTAATATTGTTATGTCTTCAATATTCTAAGCCAGTCCTCTACCATTAGGGCTGGTCGGAAGTAGTGTTGTTGTATTTTGATATAAAGTTTGGATATAACTCATTTTTGAAAGCTAACCTACAACGAGAAGGTATCAAAGATCTTATATACATATTTAAGATTATGCTTAACATATGTGGGACACAAGGATTGTAACATACCATCACATTTTCGCAGCCGACATCCACGACAACTCACTCTATTGATATTAACTCAATAATAACCCTTTCTCTTTTGGTTTTTCACTTATTTATTAGTATTTTGATACAGCTTATAGGTCGCTTCTTTTGTGACTCAAACCCATAAATAACGTGGTATTTGGCTTTGATATCAAATGATATATACAAACATTTGGTTTGAAATGTACTTTACAACAAGATGGATTCATTTTAATGTATCTATATATATGTATCCGAATTCTCAACAATTTGCTGATCAAATTGAAATGCAAGACAATTCTTATAACAAATGAAAATCATATCAAAATTTACTTGAGTAGATAGACTCTTACATAATTCGGACATTAAAGTAAGTGGAATCTCTTTACGAATATTAACAGAACCAAGTGTCCAATAATGCATCACATCAAAAACAGGGACATAGTACAAGAAGAAGCAATAATATGCAAATCTTTAATACATGCACTACCCAACATTGCACATGACAAAGCCTGCAAAAACGTAAATCAAAAGGCATCTACAGGACATAAAGTTTAGCTTATATTATTTTCCTTAGGGGAGAAGAAAAGAGGAAGAAAGCTTAATTTACATATTTTTCAAGAAATTGTGGTGAGAATGAAAAAGAAATTTATTTGCCTCAAAAGTGAAAACAAAAGCACATGTAGACAGAGATGAGTCATCGAGTAATAAAGGCCTTGATATCAGCCACCATTTCAAGGGTTCGGATTTGTGAGAGCTGGGTCCTACTCAATACCTGAAATGCATGGCCTACACCTTTATACACCACGTACTCGCTACTCTTACCCAAAGCTCTGCACAACTCCATGTTTCTATCTTTCAATATATCCATCTCCGATATGCACACCATCGCAGGCAAATGCTTTACAGCCTTCAATTCCTTGCACGAAGGGTTGCACCATGGATGGTCACGATTAGCCCCAGCTGGCAAAGCCAACCGCCAATATGCATCGGAAGCGGCTAAGCTCAGAGCCGAACGAGTCGGCTGAACCATATAATTCTCTGAGTGTGTCCGAGCCTCTCCGCCGAAAAATGGCTGTATTAAAATAGTACCCTTTAGACTTAAAGGCTTCAAAGACATTGCATTGTTGGAGCAGAGCCGTGTGGCCACATTGTGTGCTATATTGGCGCCGGCGCTATCACCGGCTAGGAATATTTTAGAGAAATTACAAAGGCTAGACCACCAGTATTGATCACTAGACGACCCACGTAAAGACTGTTGTTTCAACCAAATAAGAGCCGTTAACCCGTCTTCATAAGCGGCCGGAAGAGGATTTTCCGGCGCCAGACGATAGTTTACCGACATGATCAGGCAACCGGCTTTTGCTGATAATCTTGCTAAAAACTCATGGTAGCAGCTCCAAGCAGCGGAGCCAATACAAAAGCCGCCTCCATGGAAATAGACAAGCAAAGGGAGGTTCCCATGGGATGATGACGCAGCTGCTGGGACGTAAAAACGTGCCCAAATGTTTGTGAACTTGTCAATGACCATGTCCCGAGAAGTCACCCCAAGCTCCAAAGACAGTGTGCTTGTGACACATGGAACAACCTGGGGTCTTTCCACATGTCCATCTTCGTACACTCTTATGAGGCCTTCAATTTCCTCGATCACAGCCCGGTGACGGTGAGGACTGTCTTTGCCAATACGTTGCAGGCTTAGGGTTGGATCTAGGCTAATGGCAGCCATTCTTTTTTGTCTCATAGAATGTGAATCAAAATGAAGAAGTCGAAACTTGGAATATATAATATTTTAGGTTATAAAATGGTCTTTGGAGTTGCTTATATATATAGGAGATGAAAAGATAAGGCCAGGGTGTGGATATCAGAGGGTAAGAAAGGATCAACGGCTAACCTTCCTTGTCGTGCCAAGTGGGCAACTCCGAATTCACTACAGCTCTTCACGTGGGTTCAGAGTGTGGAACCCGTGGGAGGACTTCAATCACTTTCCTACCCCCATTTGGGCAAATACTTTTTCCTTTTCCGTCTTTTTTTTTTTTTTTTTAAGATAAAAATATCTTCAACAATAAAAAAATACAAAATACTCAAACTTATTTTCACATTTATAAATTATATCACATAAAAATTACTTTTTCAAATAAAAAACTTCTTTTGAAAAACATTAACAAAAGGAACTAATCTATTGAGCTTATTATTTGATAATGTTTTTTAAAATAAAAAATATATTAATAAACAATTTAAAACACAATATACTCAAAATTATTTTCACCATTCTCTCTAGCACCCCCAAAAAAAAAAAAAACCCTCATAGGTTGGTGGTTGGGCCCAACCTCAATTATCAATTCAATGTGTTCAAAGAATCAAACTTAATACATGACATGACAATATATATATTGATTGACATATTCATACAAAAGAAGGGGTGGAAAAATTTGAATGAGTAGCATCTGCTTTATGAGGTGTGATCTATAGCTGATTAAGCTACTCCTAAAAAATATGATACGACCATATTGAAGTTACAACAAATTACGGACATTAATGTTTATTACACGTGGCATGAGCTTATGCTTACTAAATTTCTTTGTCAGCATTTATTTTTAACGACATAATTATAGTTGCTTGCCGCCCCCTCTCTGCAGCCACCGCCCTTTTACCATTGCAATCTCACTATCAACTACTGTTGCAACGAATAACATTCTCACCCCACCAGTACTAGCCAATCCTTAAATGCCACAATTACTGCGACGCTAATGCTAGCTAATCCTTTAATGCAACGCTATAATTAGTGTCACAGAAATTTATCTTAACCTAAGTGTCCAGACCTTTATTATTACCATCAACACGTTTGAAAACGCGTCATCATCACCGCCACTTCCTCTAACCGGCCATGTGTGATTATTTACCAGATTATATATCATCACCGCCTTAAATTATGGTGCTTTACTGCTTTAGGCCCAAATTATGAGAAGAGTAATGCTACGTAGTAAATTCCTCTATAATTGTAGTAGAATTACTTAAATAATGTGACAATAAAAAGTAATTATTAAATTAACATTTTTTAAAAAAAAATTGAAGCACCCAAATAGATTAATAAAGGTGAGATGAGAGTGTAGTACTCAACTCAACAATATAGCATATACGGGTCATGAATTGAAACCCTTTCTTTTTTCTTTATCTCACTCATAAAAAGGAACGAGAAAAAAAATAGTGGGTGTTTTTTTTTAATGGAAATTTGAGGATTTCATTGATTAAATATCACAAGCATAAAGCTCTTATAGAGTAGAGTAAAAAGTTTTTATAGCACAAAACATAAAGTTTTGCCAAAATCATAGCCACATGCTATGAAGTTACAAAGTCATAGATACAAACAACAATTCTTACAATCAAGTGTTATCTATGACTTCAATCTTCCACTAACCCATGTGCAAATACAGTTAAAGAGATGATCTGCTTCGAGCAGACTAGATCTAAGACATGGGTAGCTAAATTTTTTAACAAATTTATTTAAACCAGCCATGAGAAATAACCACTCACACCTAATTATCCAGGTCGTGAGAAATAACCTCTTACACCTAATTATTCCTTCTCACTCATGAGGGCAGATCTAGAGAGAAGAAATCTCTTATTCAAAATAAAAAACACAAACAACCAGCAAGCAGCAAAACTATTTTCTGATGAGAAGGACCAAGAGACGGCTTCTAGAAAATAGTGGGTTGTGACGTATATAAATGTAAGGGCTAAATATGCAACAACCATTACTATTTCTATATATATATATATATATATATATATATATAGTTGCAGGAGCTAGCCAGGAGGAAATCTTGTTATGTCCATACAGAATGGAATGGTGGCATGACAATATAGTTGACAATTTATGAGAAACAATGGCATGTTCTGGAGTCAAAAAAACGCCACAGGTCTAACTTTAGGTTGCCTCCCAATAACATCTTTTCGGGTGAAGTTGTGGGGCATTATCGAGTAAGTGAATTATAGGGGTTGGAAATTTTTGTTCCACGTTGAGACTTTGGAGAGAGTCTGTGGGCTTGGGAAAGCATATGGGGAAGTCGCGCGCCCATGAAGTTGCTTTTGGAAAAACAATGGCAACTTTTCACAAGGAAAGGGCGGTCCCTCCCTGCTTCCCGGACGTCCACGGAACATGCTCCTCAATGGATAGACAATGGGCATGTATTTCGCGCGCTTAAAGTATTTCAATCATGCTTCTTTGGGTCAAACACTTCGGCTTGTCAATGCCCCAATCGATTCACATTCACGCGTCCTTTTACTTTTACTTTTACACCACCCATTTCAAACCAATTATATATATATATGAGCAAGCCCATTATGCCTTATTTATCACAAGATGAATGTATTTCTAGTAATACCCATTTATATTCCCAAAGGAATGACCATTCCAATGTATCAAACATAGCCATAAGGTTTTGGTTAAGGTTAGACCATACAAAAACCTTGTACTTCCACTAAGAATTGCCAAGCTCAATTGGTACATGCATTTCTCTTTTTTTTTTTAAATGAGTAAAAAATGTTATTAGGAATATACTTTTTTTATAAACTGACGTGACAATTTACATTATACTTACCATGTTAGTCACTAAATACTTGAGTTTTTTATTGAATTTTATTTGCTAAATTTTTTGGATCACTCACTATATATATATATATATATATATATATACTACGTGACACTCAGCACCTCAAGGCTCAAACTTTTTCCAAAGTAAAGTACAATGATATATAGATATGTTCGAAAAAGGAATCTGGAGAGAACATGCAAATGGTAAGCCATCTTTATTCCTTTACGCATTCCCACTTTCCTTCATTCTTCTTGATCGGCTCCATTGCATCTAATAATAGATAAGACAGATAGAACAGAAAATGATGCACGTGCTGTAAACATGGAAGGGAGTAATCTCAAATCTGCACCCATCAACCAGAATGGGCTGTAGGTTACACTTCATATCATGAATCAAAACTTATTGGTTTGAAATTGAATCTCTCACCCCGGCCCCCTCTGGCCTTAGCAACCAAACCCACGAGTCACTAAGAAAAGAATATATATAAAAATCCGTTATCTAAGGGGCCGAGAAATCCTATCCTCATATTTTAGCTATCGTACACAGTATTCAAATAACCATTATGGTTTATAAATATTCCCTAGCTAAGGCCTAGCTAGGATGGGATAACTTGATAAGATGTTGATGCCAATATTGGTCAGTCGTACAAAGTTTTAGGATATATGTGTGTTACTTTTCACTTGTTCCACCAGATTTTGTCCCCTGATAATTAACTCACCAAAAAATGACAATTGTTCGAGTTAATTTTTTTTTTTTTTTAGCAATAGTTGCATAAAATGCCACTGAAAAATGGTTTATCGTTATTTATTTTTTAAAAAATTAGCAGACTTAAGGTTAATTACCAGTTACCACAATAGAAAAATGCCACTAATTAAACTTGTAAAATTAGTAGTGTTTTTTAAAAAATAATGCTAAAAATAACACACTTATTACACTTTGTTGATATGACATTGACATTGATCATAATAACACAACAAACCACAAAAATATGAAGCTTAGGAAAAATATTCTCCAGCTAAATATCACTACACCTGCTGTAACATTTTATTTTTTTTTCTGGATATCTATTTTATATATCTTAAGAAGTAGTCCATTTGCAATAACAACTGCTGCTGATCTACCGCGCCATCCCTCCTTGTACTGCCGGAGGACTTGCAGCAATTCGTTTCTGCCTTTCTATGTTTCCATGCCATCCTATCCCATGAAACACCAAAAGATAACTCGAAATGATAAAACATGTTACGATATAAATCAAATTATTAAATTTATTTATTTTTATTAATTTAAATTTTAAAATTAATAGTGACTTAATATATTTAGTATCAAAGCAAAGTTTATGAACTTAAATATTGTCTCCGTCATTTACATTCCGATTCAATTAAGTAATCTATAAATTAGAGTGCACAGACAAGTAAAGTGGTGATATAAGATAACACACATAAATAAAATAAATAAATAAAAACCCTAGTAGAGTGAGAGATTGGATTAACCTATAGACATGTCAAAGCCACAAGACTTGAGTTCTCTATACTCTTGACACAAAGCACATTCCTCGCAACAACAATGGATGCAGCAATCTGTGCATGGGCTCTCCTCCAAGAAATACTGTCCTCTCAACTTGGATCGGTAAAAGCATGAGTACAAACACGAGCAACCCGTCACGCACAATATTAATGTGTAAAGTGCTCCGCTCATCGCACATGCTGCAACTCATGCACGCACCATATTTTACATACATATCCCTTTAATTTCCCTACCTATATATATATATATATATATATATATATATGTCATGAATTAATCCAACAATATCTTGTTTTATTAGAAACTTACATGTCGATCCTCTATCAACAATTTCTGCAATGCGCCCAAATGTAACACATGGGCACCAGCACGTTAAGCAACCTGAAAGAGAACATATATATGTACATATATAGATATATATAAATGAATAGCACCCATCTAAACAAAAAACAAATAAGCAAAATGCAGTTCCATGAAGTGTGGCACAAAGGAGGGACAAAAGTGCACATACAACTGCTAACATCATTGCAACAATCGCAGAGACCAGAGGACCAAGGTACTGGAGAATGTGAATTCAAGTTAGAGGAGGCAGGATTTGTTCGCTTTGTAAGAGGCCCAGGGTGATCCAAATCCAAGGAAAGTGGTGGTTGAGGCGGCGCTGATGGTTCCTGAGCCCATGACTCCTCGATCTCAGTACTCATTCTTGAAGAACAATACCAGTGTCTGTGTGCGTGTGTGAATCGGCTTTTGAAGTCACTATGTTTGTTCTAACCAACGTGTCTCTTCGTGTATGAGCGGTTGGGCTTGGGAAACCGTCCATAGGATTACGTGGATTTTCGTTTTTATTTTTCCTGGGGGCGGGCCTTAACATTGGGCCTTAACATCACGCCAACTTCACGAAATTGTCACGGCCATCTCATTGGATAGTTGGTGGCTGTGGGAGGTTATGAATCTTGCATGGGCTGGGCCGATTTTTTGGAGCATACGGTAGGCCCTTGCCCACGACCTACTGGGAGTGGCTAATTGTTTCATCTGGGCTTGATCCTGAAAATATGGGCCTAGTTTTACAGTCACAATAGAATGGACTCGATGGAGCCTAAGATTGGAAACAATATCCTTAATTTCAATTTTGGGAATTCCTTTTGTTTCAAGCCTCTTCAGCGGGTCGCTCGTGAAATAAGTAGTCTCTTATTGTTAAGTCATGAGAAAAATAGAAAGAAGAAACGAGGTGCGGTGTAACTGAGGTTTTTTTTTCTACGGCTCCCTAGTGGTGGGCTTTTGTGTGTTCGAGCATGATCGAGCCATGGGTTTATTTTAATCGATATCTCAAGACATACCCATTGGCCTACTAGTGATCTCCACTTTATAAAATTGTGATTTTTGACCGATTAAACTATCTCTTAATGACGTTTTACCTTTTATTTAAGCACAAACAATCCTAAATTATTCCTAATTCATGATTCAAAGTGAATACTTTAAGATTACTCATGGTGTAACCACGTACGTTGAATAGGCTGACAAGTGAGAAGGATGCTAAGAAAAACTGAATATCAAGGTCTTTCGCATCCATTTGGTTTGCTTAGAATTAGGCTTCAACTTCACGTATAAACTAAAGATAATGCTTGGGTGACCACGTGCATTGGATACAAGAAAAATGTAGCATTATTTGGTGGTAATCAGTAATCCATCCAAACCTGACAGGACTTAATTACAAAATTCAAGAGATCCACCACTAAGACATCTCCATGAGCCAAGAACAGAACCTTATCTATGATCAATGGCATACTAGAAATGCAGACAATAGAAAGCAATTTCATGGCCCAGTCCGCATTATCGTTCTCCATCTTCATGCTCCCAGAACTTCTGGAGGGTCCCTAACAGAGGATAGATGGCCGACTAATCATGTAAGAGCCTAAGCGAAGTCAAAGGCATGATTCTGTGGAACAATTTTCTTTAATGTCATTCCCTAGGGCGTGCTAACCATAATGAACTGAGTGCCCGGAGACGTGATATGTAATCACTGATAACAAGAAGTGCGCGAGCAGCTTGCCGAGTGGTCAAAATTCGATGCATTTGTTGCAGAGTTTGCTGTCTCAAAAGGTCAGCCTAGCAAGAAATAAATTACAGGGTTTATAGTTACAAATTACCATTGTCCTAGCATGTATGAATCTGCTTATACAGAGATAGAGAGATAGAGAGAGAGAGAGAGAGAGGGGTTAAGTTTGTTACTTGGTGAAGGAAATTCTCAAGGGTTGCAAGCTTTCCCATTGCAATTGCCATTTGTCCCATGTAGTCGGCAACATTTCCAGAACCAGCCGGGCCCAAAGAGGCAGAAGAAAGTGTCTCTACTAGAGATTGTTGCAAAGCTTCCATCCCTTGAGATAAGGCATCTTCAGCCTGTTGGGAGGATTGCTGCAAATTACATATACCCATCACCTGTTGATCTGTTAAAGGTTCAAGGTGGTTCCCAAGTATCTGAATTTCCAAAAACAAATTGTTAGTTTTTAGTCAGCCAGCAGAGGAAGGCTGATTTTTGTGCATCCAAAACTATCAAACAATAAATCACCTTGAGAAGTTCAGATGAACGGAATCCTCCCAACCACATGAAACACCTTTCTGCAGGCGTTTTCCACATGCCAGAAAGCATGTGAAATACATCGGCCTTTGCACCAATGCTCTTTAGCCTGAAAATTTCATCGTGATGTGCCATTACACCATCAACAAGAAGATGCAATTCATTATCACCCATATGAGAGTTCACAGCTGATCTTAGATCACTGATCAGCCTTTGATGCTCATCAAGCCAGCGCGCATAGTCCATGTCAAAGGCTAAGGCCCCTGAAAGTAGAATTATTTACAGGAAGTTGCAGGATCAAAACATACCATTTCAGTATCAGCCAACAATGAATGAATATACATGAACCCAAAATCCCTTACCATTCCCAGTAATTGACCGACTATGATCCCCTGAAAATCCACTTGCAATAAAAATACCCTGTATTATAATATCAAACCCAAGAAGAAAAAAATTAAGTTAGCAATGGTAAAGAAAATAAAGAACCCCCCCCCCCCCAAACACAAAAAAGAAATATATGGAAACAAGAACTCATTGCACCTGTTGGCGTGCTCGTTGGAGCTCTTGCTCTAGCTGTGTAAGCTTGAGTCGACTATTCTCTAGCTGCTGGACATATGCCTGTCCAAAACCAAAATTCATGAATGATCCAATTATGTTTTATTTCATTAAATTAATATCACCCACAAAGAAGTGGTAAATAACTAAATTCAGAGGCACCTAGCATGGCATCGTTCTGACCAAAAGGTAACCTAATAATATTGGAAGAAATAGAAGCAAGTACCAAACACTGATTACTGAAACAAAGAATTCACCAAGGATAATGAAAGATTAGATTAAGAACGGGATTTAAATCCAATCAACAGGTTATTAACTGAAATAATATGCAGGGCATTTATTAAGTCAATAGTAACTTACAAACCATAGAACGGCCACCAATGTGCTTTTACTATTTCCCTCAATATATTGCTTAAGAATGATGAGTCAAAGCAATTGAATTTAGACATTTTCCTATTTTATATGAATATCACATAATAGCATAGCCACCAATATGAGTTTTAGCCATGATAGTAACTGGGAAAATGGAATAAAGCATGACCAAAAAGCAAAGCATTAGCATCTTGGATTTTATAGATCAAATTAATAGATATGAGATGGAGCCACATATGTCACTTGAAAAATGAAGATCAACAAAGCTTTAAAAAGAAAATCTCATTAATCCAATGTAAAGAAGAATCATAATATAGACTAGCACAGAGGAATTACCTTCTTTCTCAATCGACTCTTCCTTGCAGCTTCTCGATTTTGAGCCAGCCTTCTAAGTGTCTGCAAAAGAGTGAACACAAAAAAATAAATAAATAACATGAACCTTGTTAGAGTATCAATTAAATTATAAAATTCATATATTTTTTTTCCATCAATTTAAACTTTTGAAGCAATAGGTGATTTTAAAATTATATTAGAACATTTACATCTGGTGATTAACATTGTATTGGATTAAAAATTCTACATGTTCAGCCCCACATATTGAAGGGGAGACTAGGTCATGGCATCAGCTTAAGTTTGATTTTAAAAGTCTTTAAACACAAAACTGGATAATAACCACAAACTATCGAAGTAACATTACTGTCAGTAACCTTTTGATCACCAGCTTTTGCCTTAGATTGATCCATTGAATCTACAGCCATAAGTCCTCCACTATGAACTCCATGAAACTACAACACAATCAAGATCCACCATCAGAAATTTCCAACAAACAAACTTTGTAACTTCAAATAATGAGCTCAACTGCAATACATAAATGTCATCCTTGCCACATTACATTTTCAAATATTTCACCAAGGGAGCCATTTTTATTCCAACAGAACCATAAATTAGAATCGTCTGATAACCATCAGTCGAGGATTGTCACTTGTCAGCTAATTTAGTTTATGATACTGTGGAACCCACTAATTAATAGACTAAAATACCCACAACACAAACAAAAAAGTATGTGTTCATTAATGGGAACATAAAGTAAAAACTGTTTTTTTTTTTTTTGTGTGTGTTTTTAAGGAGTGTCTGCTTCTGTGTGTGTTTTAGGACTGCTCTGTTTGGGTTCGTTTTGAGAAGAGAAACCAAGACGAGACAAAAATTTTAACAAACCTCCACAACATACGGCATGTGTAAAAAAAAAAAGTAAAATTATACGGCATACACTATACAGTGAAGAATGACAACGCGACGTAAACAAACAGTAAAAAGTCCTCAATCCTAAGCTGACCCACCATTAAGCTCAAAGATTCCTACAACATAAAGCAGTGGATAGGTAGAAGAAACAGGCACCCACTTGGTTTTTATCATCGGTGTCAACGTCTGTGGAGGTGTCAGTTTGTTGGCTAGTGTCTGCAGCCATGCCTGACTCACCCCAGCTCTCGATATGGTGCCCGTTTCCCAGCTTTGTACCAGTCGTGATATTCCCCTTCTGGTACACGACTTGCTGCCCGGTGTCCACACAGCTAATGCTCTACACAAAGACAACCCCAAAAATGTACACCAATCAATAAAGAAGGATCGAAACTTGATCATATACTCCTCTCAAGTTTATGTATGCCTCTAGAGAAGTTGGTGGGAATGAGTACCGTGTTCAAGGCTCCATATTGAAGGTGATTAGGAACACCAGCAACACTGACCGATTTTACATTGAAGATTGAGGCTGCAATAAATTTTTTTAATGTTAGAAGCGGTTAGAGAAAATGAACTTTTCAGAGAAAGAAAGAGAAAAACACATATAATATGTATATTAAAAAAAAAATATTAATGTACTCTCCCCATAAAAAGAGACAGCGTAGAAAGAGAATACTTGGGCTTAAATCAACAGCATCATGGTGATGAAAAGCAGCAGCGGATTGTTCAAGCTCTCCAAGATCCGTAAAGTGCGTCTGGTCTCTCCCACTTCCATCTCCTCTGTTTTACACATAGATATAGAGACACCTTCTTTTACAAAACACTTTGTCACACCAAAACACAACACTTGCTAAACAAAAAACATTCACCGACTCAAGACACAAGCCCAGAAATATATATATATATATATATATATATATATAGAGAGAGAGAGAGAGAGAGAGAGAGAGAGAGCAACATACCGATGAAAGTAGGAAGAGTGGCAATAGAGTTGGGGGTTAGCTTTGAAGCTCTGCATTTTTGTTTTGTTTTGTTGGGTACTAACCATACACTCTGTCTTTCTCTTAAAGATTCCTCTCCTTACAGAAAGTAGAAAGGAAGAAATTTTTGGTTCGAGAAGAAGAAGAAGGAAGAAGAGAAGAAATGGGGCCGGGCAGTGCAGTGCAGTGCAGTGAAGAAAATCTTGAGGTATCTTTAAGAACGGATAGCGTATCAGTACGGCTCCTTTATTTATAATTTTAGAGAGCAGGCTTTTTATTATTGCTTTCTGACTTGGGATTTTAGTTTCCCAATACTCCCCCCCACGCATATCTGTATTACCCATCTGAGTCTCTTTATGTCTCTTTATAAAGTGCGTCCACTTCACTCTCCCATTTAACTCCTATAAAGCTGGGTTTATTTATTTTATTATATGTGCTTTTAAGTAAAGCCAATTGTTCTGTATGCACCAATGAAAGCAGATATCCAAACATTCTAGAAATAGAAGCTGCCTTCAAATATGTGGACGCCATTTATGCATTCACCTTAAGGTTTATTATTGGCCCTTGTAATATATATTATATGTAAGATGGTGTACCCAATGAATCAAGGATTTCTTGGAGGGGCTTGGAGGCTTGGAGCTCTAATAACTCGTGCTTAATTAAGCCCCAAGGCTGAGGGGCTCATGGAATATCACATGAGAAAACTTAGCGTTGGAATGTTCTGTAAAGGGGAAATCAATTGCTTCCTTCCCCTATTGATTTCTTGCCTTTGGTAGGGGTCAATTGTTCACCCAAGTTGCTCAAATAAAAAGTCCTTTCTTTTGGTTTTCCTACAACTACAAATCCAAGTAATTCATAAGATATGTTATAATCTTTGAACAACAAAACAGAGCGAGCACAAATTGTAATTTGTTTTTCTTTTTAAATAAACGAGCAAAACACAAAATATTATTAAAAAAATGATTTGGAGGGTTTAGAAGGAGAAAGATAATGCAGGGAAGGAAAAGAAAGAGACGTTTCCACACTCACAATAGTCGCGTAGGACTACAGAGTCCCACTCCCCAAGACATAGAAAGAATCCTTGGTTGATTCTTTGATGGTTTTTCTCTTCCTACTGAGAGTGAGATTGTATTGTATTGTGTTCTCTCTTTTTTTTTTGGATTTTTCAGAATCCCTGCAGAGAGAGAGGAGTTTTGGCATCTAGCATGACGCTGCTCTCTCCCTGGTGTCCTATTAATGTATTAACTACGTAGAGGAGGGTTATTGAGTCCTTACGGGGAGCTGTGTCTGCGCGCGAAAGATGATGGGATGGTGATGAGATGTGATCCACCATATAAAAAAAGGCAAAAATGGCAAAAATATATATATATATATATATATATATATGTTTTTGTTTCTGATGACCTCTCTGGGCTCTCCCTGCCACTGTTTAAAAACAATGCTTTGCTTGAAAGAAACCTCTTGATAATGGAAGGCTTTAGACCGGCGTATGGCAGACTACCATTTATAACTGCGTTGTCGTTGTGTTGTGTATGTACCCGCCCAAAGAATATGACGCATCCCATACGGCAATCGTACAATCCGTGACATGTCACTTTCCCTCCGGTGTTTTTGCGTTCTCCACTTTTACTGCTGTATTTTCGTCAGGTGCTTTGAATTTTCACAAATTTTACCCATACTCCCCTTTTTTTTTTAATCAAATATTTATCTAGGTTTTAAAAAAATGAGAAATCTCACACTTCCTTTTAAATGCTCTCTAATGTAACACTAAAAATTATTATTAATTTTTTGTTAAAAAAAAAAAAAAAAATTATTATTATTATTATAGTGGCATGATTTTGTTTTCACATCTGTTTTTGTTGCTCATTTAACGAAGGCCGACAAAGGTTTTGAATTTTGTAGCTAAACTCAGGTTTAGGATCAATCAAATTGAAAACTACATATAACCTTGAAGTTAAAATGACACAAAAAAGACACAAGGGGGTGTTGACGTGATTTCCAATTTGGTCTTTAGACAAAACCCCACCCTTTAATTGTCTAGCTTAATTTCTTGTTTAATTCTCTTTCAATAATTGAAAAGACTCGATCCCATTCAATGGAAGAAGCCAATTCAAATTGGGCCAAAACTCCATTGAAAAAGAGTCCCACAAGATCTTCATAAACAACCCCATATTCGTAATGTCTTTCTATTATTATTTGTTGGTGTTTCTTGTCATTCCAGATATGAGCACATGCATTTTTCCATTTTAACAACAAATTATAAATTATTATGGGTGAATAGAACAAAAAAAACCATATTAACCCAATCCGCATGACCTGGGTATCTTCAATTTGAAGAACCCGATTCACTGCAGACTTGGTTTGGGTCCAATTCCAATTGAAACTAAACCTGTTGGCATTGGGACAAGTGTCTCAATCCCAACGAGTCCAGTTTCAACTGGAACTCAACATTCCACCACACTACAAACCATATTGTTCCCATAAGCACATGCCTCCCCCAATTCAGATTATGCCAACGTTATAGGAAAATAATGTTTGAACAATCTTCATGTAGTTGATTTAAATTTATAAATTAAAGAGTTGAATTACATTGTGCATTTTGTAAACACAGGTAACATTTCAAGCAGGTAGCATTTCTTGTGTGTGGCCATCAAACCGATTGTGAGTTAATACTTCCCTTGCTCGCGCGCTCCTATACTGAAGACGTTGGTGTAGCATCTCTGACATCTGGTCAAAAAACTCGGAATCCCATCTATGAATTAACAATGGATCTTCTGCATAACAGATGTATATGGATGTAACAGCACTTTCAACCACGACCATTGCCAGTCCCACCTGATATTACATATCCATGCTATATGTAATTATCATATAAAAATTACACAGCAACATATTTGCAATAACACTACAGCACTGCCACACCATGTTAAGGAACTATCGCCAATGATCAAAAATAGGGGAACCTGGAATGTGAGAATGGATAACCAACCGCCGAGTAATGCTAAATGTAAGACATTTGTCCCACTTTTATCTCCCCAAAGTTGATGTGTTTAAAACACATTAGCTTAATGTAAAACATATCAGATTTGGGAGGGATAAAAGTGGGACAAGAGTCTGACATTTAGCATTACTCCCAGCCGCCTAAGCTAATCCATTATCAGGGTAATTATTGTAAATCAGTGATGTCAAGATTAGTGTCCTACTTCACTGTCAATAGGTTGCTACTTTTAATCTTTTTTTCCTTTCTGAAGATTAGTGGCCCCAACAAAGTTTTGAAGGCTTCAAAATTCAGTAGGGAATATTCTTTATAGGGTACTGAGAGCACCCTGTAAAGATCCACCAACAGCACACCCATCAAGTCCCAGAGAATACTAGGCTTCTGTATATCAATCCTAAACCAAATTATAAAACTAGGTCTTTCCAATCGACCAGAAATTTCAGCAACCAATTAGTAACAAAAATGTGTTTTTTTCTTTTTTTTCTTTTTTGCAACCAGATTGTAACCAATTTTGTCCAAGGGGAAATACTTACCAAAACCATTCCCATCAACATTGCAGTGGACCCCACCATGCTCATTTTGTCCCTCCATTTAATCCAGGTCCAAACTCCTGAGCAAGTTCCAGTCACAAGCCCACCCAAAAGAGTTCCCATTAGCAGAACTGCACCTGAACAATCATAGGCAACAAGCGCTTCAACTCCAGTTGACTGGAATAACTCCCAGGCATCCCTTGCTGAATGGTTAAAGCTTTTGCCACAAACAGCAATCTGGAGACAACAGGGGTTGCAAACCATGCTTTACTAAAAAAAATATCCACAGTAGCTGGTGAGAAATAAATTACCTTAACAAACATCAAATTAACAATTAAAATCCAAAAAAAAAAAAAGAAAAGTGAATCAAGTATCCACCATCCCAGATTGAGGCTGCTCAAATTGTAGAAGAAATAGGTCACGATAAGTCAAAGAGATTGATATAGAAACTAAAGAAATGAGGAGATATATTTAAAAGAAAAGAGGTGCTATTTTATTGGCTTTAACTCTCGCAGACATCTCCAGTCAGATTTTACTAACGAGAGAGGTAGAGCAACAAAAAAAAAAAAAAAAAACAAGGAGGAAAGCAAAAGGTAAGAGAATATAAGATGTTACATGAAATGCAATTAGCTTTGCAGTAGAAGTCAGGAGTAAAATGTTTAGGTTTTTGTTAGTTATATGAAAAAAAAAAATTGTTTAGATTGTTGTTGGGTACAATTTTTACACCGGGTACCATTACTTGTGTTGCTTCAGAAAAATGTACAGATCGTTCTTTTTATTGGTTTTTCCTCTTACATCATGTTTGGAGGTTAAGAGGTTTCTATGTACTTGTACTAGCCTTAGAGGCTGCAGATAAACTTTCAAAAATAATAAGAAATAAAAGCAATTTAACTAAAAAATAAAAAGGCTTCTATTGCACTTTACTCCATTCCAATCTATCTCACTTTGATAAGTTAAATAATTCTTTTACGAGAAATACAACTAATGCACCCTTATACGATTGAACCTTGAACTCACCTTCCACCCCTTTGTTTGTGGTGGGAGGAATTTCCATTTGATCTAATTAACGTTGCACAAATTTCAAATAAATTGTATAGCTATTTCAAAAACTAAATAAGTGTATTATCTATGATACAATATCCCAATAAATTCAAAAGTCCCTCCACGAATCCCTCTCCACTAGTCAAGTTCAATAAAATGAACCCAGTGTCTTTGGTTGCATGAGATTTTAAATCCTTTTGTAATAACATTTTCCATGGTCTTTGGCTTGCTCCCTATTTGTAAAGCCTTCAATGTACATATGAATCATCTTTTTTCATGTGCTATCTCAATTGGACAACTTTCATTATGACCTACTAAGCCTACACCCACATTTCTAGAGTCCATTTCCCTAGTGAACTGAACATCCTTACCTAAATCAATAAATAAAATTCTGTACTATGGTTGCCAATATTCTGCTCCATCAAGTTCATCCTAATGTTTCTTATACCATCTTTTTCTTTTAATTATTTTCACTCGTATGAGTTGATTGTATAAGCCTGCTATCATAAATAATTTTAGCCACACAAATCCTTATGTATGCATATACATACAGATAAAGATACATAAGCTGATACAGATATTTTATGTATGCAGACATACATGCATGACAACATAACTAAGATAGAAACACTACCTGAACATAGGCATACTTGTTGAAAAAACGAACTAGGGTCTCCACAAGATGAAATAGGAAATCGACACAGCAAAGTAAACACTCATTGTTGCCAATCTTCGACCGAACTCCCCTAATCTGAAGTATATTTCAAACATTTAATGAGAAGTATAAACACACTCTCAAACTTACAAGCAAATAGTGAATTAGTAACAAATGCTGGCAAGTGTACCTCCCACCGTAATGTCCGAATAGCAGCTGTAAAGAGTGATCCATAGCAAATGCTTCCAAAAGATGTTGTCACAGCATATCGTAAAGACTTCATCAAGGAATTCGAAGGTATTGATGATGGTTCATGACCACCATGGATAAGAACAAGAAACACCATCCCAGATACTATAACATGTACAGTATTACAGAGGACTGCACCTGTCCAGAATAAGCTTACAGATAAAACCTGGATAGACAAAAGAAAACTTTATTAGTGTCATTAGGTGACACTCATTCCAAAGTAGTTTCTTGTAATTCTCGTCACAATAACAACGGATGAAATGAAGAGCAAAACTTGCCAGCTCACCACAAGAAGCCACCAGCGTTGACCATCACCCATGCTCGAAGCCACGACACCAGCTGCTCCAAAAGACCATAATCCCATCCACAGAAGCATGACAAGCATGAATGCATATGCTATTCTCATAACTTTTGGAAGACTCCATACCATCTTCACAGCCTTTTGCAATACCAGCATGGTAAATGGAAGTCTATAGATGAACAATATGTAGTTAGACAAACCCAAAAAGTCAGAAAAAATAACATATGAAAAGATAAGTAAATAGGACCTCTACAAATAATAAGACAAAGATTCAATTGAAAGAAAGCTTCCCTACTACTTGGGGCTACACAATGCAAATCTCCAACGCATGACCCCTTTTTTGAAATCGGACCAAAATAAAGTAAGGGGCACTGAACACCCCCACCCCCTCCCATCCCCCCCCCCCCCCCCAAAAAAAAAAAAAAAAAAAAAGGCCCTCACCTTCATTCCTAAATATACATGCATTGTTCACACAATCGGAGCCTCATATAAGGCAGCCTTCAGGTTCTAAAAAGGCTCCCTGTCATATCAATTATAGCAAGTTCCAAACTTTAGGGTCCCAATTCTTCAAAAGAAAACCTAAAGCATAAAACCTCATTAAGACGAATGATGCTACTTTTGGACAAATCCCATCTCCACTTTTCCTGTAAACCCACAAGTTCAAATTTGATTTTCAAAATCAAGAAAGGATACAAGAAGTTATGCACATTTTTTTGCACAAAGTTAGCCCTCCAATCCTTCTGTTGTGCTGTTTACTTATAATTCCTTAATCGTTAAATACAAGCTATGATTTCTAGGCATACAACGACATTCAAACAGTTGAACCAAATACATAAAAGCTTGAAGAGAAGATATATATAATGCTTAAGCTATGAGACTAGGACTTCAAACAAAACCACCATGAATTTTAAGGCCACACAACCCCCAACACATTTAGAATTAGGGTGATAAGATATTAAGATTACCAAAATCACACTGATTGTCTATCACTATGACTAGTCATCAAAGGGGAGCAATGTAACAGAGAATTATAACATCCTAGTCCCAATAAAATCATCTCTTCAACTTGCTAGTGGTCTATGAACAGGCTTTCTAACCAACATCTCAATTTACTGAAAGATTATTCAGAAATCAGGATTTCAACGAGAAGGGTATTCTACAATAATGCACCGATGAACATATTCTAAGTAAACACATTTGCAAACGTTTTTGCTACAAAATAAGCAATAAAGCTGACTAACCTAATTTGATATTTCAAGCACATAAACAACAAACTTCAAGCTCATACCTGTCTATTACTGATATGACATACAAGAACTGCAAAGCAGCACCAATCCCAGACATAACGCCCCAAAAGAACAGCTTCCCCCAGAAACACAAAACACTAATCACAGCAAGATAGGTAGTCAAAATGTGCACTGAAACCTTCATCATTTGGTTGGCCTGTGAACCCAGGAACAACAACCAAGTACATCCCAGAACAGTCCCAACACCACCGGCAACAGCATACATTGGCCAATAATCCTCCGTCAAGCCACCGTGGTGTTCTGTATATCCAGGGGTGTACCTATCAATGTTTAGCCTATCTTTTTTCCCATACCTATTGAGCCCGAGAACCACAAGGCTGAGTCCCAAAACCACCAAATGAAGCATAAATATTGCCAACCAAAATATATCCCGCCAGCGGCGTGATGGCTCAGAAGCCAGCGTTTGAGCACCATCACCACTTCTCCGACTCCGGACTACATTCTATACTTATTTAAACATAAGAAGAAAAAAAAATGCAATCAAACTGTCAATATCTTGTAAATTACGCAAAAAAAAAAAAAAAAAAAAAAAAAAGAAGCATAAATACATTATATATATATATATATATATATATATATATATATATATATATATATATATATATATATAAACACAGATTTTCCGGTGGCTGCTCTATTGGATTTGAAGTTGATCATATCTATTTAAACACAAATTAAAGAAAATTAACGAGAGAATACACATAGATATCATAAAAAATAAAAATAAAAATAAAAAACAAAAACAAAAGCAAAAACAAAAACTAAACTAAACTAAAAAAACAAAAACAAAAACAAAAAAGAGAAAGAGAGATTTGGTCACTACCTACTGAATTGGATTAAAATTGATATTAAAAAAAAAAATCTAATAAAATTGGCCAAAAGAGTTTCAACTTTTCAAACACAAGAATTAAAAAGATTGTACAACAATAAACTTCAAAAAAAAAAAAAAAAAAATTGTTTGTAATTTGAACACCAAAATCAAATGTACAAAAGTTGCAATCAGGTTGGGAACATATTATAGATTGCGAAAACATAGTGCAAAAGTCAACGAAAATTTTGAGTCTTTGGACAATCAATTGATACGAAGCAAGCAAGAACTGCAAAAAAAATAATCAAAGCATTCAGTCATTGCACAGTAAATGGAATAGAGTTTGACCCAGATAAAAATTAAACTGAAAGCGTTGTGCATAAGGGGGAGTGATTGGAGAACCTGATCGGCGGCGGAGCCGGAAGCGGAGTCAAAGGAGGATGAGGTGGGGCTCTGAGAGTCGCTCATGGTGTGAGGGACCGATTGAGAAACATAGTACGGAGCAGTTGGGGAATTGGGGATTTGCTTTTGGTTCGAATGGTCAAGAGAGAGAGCGAAAACGTTAAGAGCAGCGGTCAATGTAGGAGAATTCTAGGGTTTTGGATTAAAATAACACGAAATGGAGTGGGAACTGAAACTCAACGGTTAAGAGAGAGAGAGAGAGGGAGAGATGTTAATGTCATGATTCAGTTGTTTTTCTGTGCGGTCTTACTGGAGGTGAAGATACGGTGCCACGAGTTTTCTCTTCTTTTTTGTAACTACGACCCCTTTCCCGTGCCACGCGGTGTTATATAGGTGGAAAAATTAAAATTTAAACATTATTAGATAAATTTAATTATTTAATAACTAATTTGTTAAGTACTGCCTGAATTGTCAGGTTACTTTGTAAGAGTCCATTAATAACACTTTCTTGTTTTTTTGGTTGAGGTTGGATTGAGTTGCCATCTTAAGATGTTCTTTGTATAATTAGAGGGAATTTAGGCAAAAATTAAGAGTCCATATATTTATAGAGTAATGATACATATAACATTGCATCTAATTGGACTGATGTGGCCGTACCCTTCCCCTTCTACTCCCCGCTCCTACTCTCCCCTTCCTCTTCTGGTTTTTTTTTTTCTTTTTTTCTTTATGTTTGTAGGTGTTCTCCTATCAGATTAATAACTTTGGCCTCTTCGTTATGCGTCAGTTCACCTTTCACTGTATTGTGCCGTCCATTTTCTTCCCGGCTGCTGCTGTTGCTTGTTGGTTGTTTGTTTGTGTTTTTTGTTTTGAATAAGAGATTTATTCTCTCTAAATCTGTTCTCATGAATGAAGATGAATAATTAAGTGTAATGGGTTATTTCTCACGGCTTAGATAAGTAGGTGTGATGAGTTATCTCTCACGGCCGGTTTAAATAAATTTTGTTGAAAAATTTGACTACTTATGTCTTAAATCTAGTATGCTCGGAGCATATCTACTCTTTTAACTGTATTTGTACATATGGGTTAGCGAAATATTGAAGTTATAGATAACACCTAATTATAAGAATTTTTGTTTGTATCTATAATTTTGTAACATCATAGCTTGTGGCTATAATTTTTGCAAAACTTTATGCTTTGTGCTGTAAGAGCTTTCTGCTTTGCTCTATAAGAACTTTATGCTCATGATCTTTAATCAATGAAATCCTCAGATTTTCGTTTAAAAATAAAAAAACCAATCATGAGTTGGAATTGCTAAACATATGTCTTAATCCAATAAAATTAAGAAACAAAAATTGAAATGAACAACGTATAAATAAACTTTTTTCTTAGGGTGGAAAAAAAATATATATATATATATTCATGAAGAGAAAGAATGAGAAGAATAATGGACTGCTTGATGGACTAAAACTAGATTATTTAATCCCATTGTCATAAATTAAACCTTCTCATTATTATTCACAATTAAAGCACATGTATGTGTGAATGTGTATACATGTCAAATTATCATAGATAATAGATTACTCTCATTTTATAACAAAAAAATAAATAAAAAGACTGGTGTAAACTTTCCTTTTCATCGACCAGCTTTTTATGTCATAGTCTAGATAGAGGTATTTTTCTAAAGAAATTGACATCTTTCAAAATTTCATTCCCAAATTTCAAGGAGTCTATGCTTAAAAAAATGGGATGACAGAAAAAACCTCATATCTTAAAACATTTGAGCAGGTATATAAGCTCTACACCTTATACCACCCAAACACCACGGACCGAAATCATCTCTTTTATTTTTTACACAAATTTTAGAAAATTTGGAAGAAGAATTCCATACGTTTTAGGTCATTGTCTCCCCTTTTGGTCGTTCTTGGTGGCCTTCTAGATTACTTGGTGAGGGCCATGCATGAGCTGATTCTCAACTGGGTCAGCACGCCACCTAGGCACCTACCGGCTACCATTCCAATGGGCATGCATGGAACGCGCTAAATGCTCGCTGTGGGAAAGGCATGAAAATATATAGAGAAAGAGTCGTGATTCACTGCACGTGGCGTGCGTAGCACGCCCGTGCAGGAATCACTTTTTAAAAAAAAAAAAAAAAAAAAAAAAAAAAATTTTTGCACGCGGCGTGCACTTTATCTTTACCCATAGAGAAATACTAATGTGTTAAGTAAAATTTATCATTGAATTCAAAATTTAATAGTAGTTTTTTAAAAATATATTCAATATTATTCAATGATAATAATATCACATCTTTGGAGAGATAAAATGAAATTAATTAGAGGCAGCTGGACCCCGTTGGATAATCTAATATTATTCCATGCCTCCTATTCTTTGGCCCGCTTCTTTGAATTTTCAGACAGACACGCACCGTGTCTAGGTTGTGATGTTTATATATATTAATATCTTATTTCTTGTCCATTTCTTCGTAGTTTCAGTGAAAGGGACTGTCTGAAGGAAGCTATGATTCCACGCCAACGATGTGGGGGAATTAATGCTATTATCTCTGAGAGTGAGAGAGAGGCAGGCTTGGCCACAATTCTGGGTGCAGCATTTCTCAAATTTCAATCCAGTTAATTACTTGCCCTGGACCGCATCAAAAGTGCCCAACAAAACCCACGATTTAACCATTAATAATTGAAAGAGGGTAATGGAAAGTCAAAGATGTCTCCACCTAACACTATGATTAAAAGAAAAAGAAATGGAGTTCTTGTAGCCGTATTAACATGGTCTGCAACTACCCATCAGATTTAGATACTGCTACTGGTATAGAGGGATTTTTAATTTTAGCTCTTGAATCCATCATTGTTCACTGTTTTATTCATCGTCGAACGTACGAGAAACGGTTATGTTATCGTATATACCATATCGCTACGAATCTCTCAAAACTTCCGACAACAGTAACGACACCATTGCAACGGTCCCAACTAGATGATGTTCTATCCACTCAAAAAAAAAAAAAAAAAAGGAAAATCCTTGGGGTTAAATCGTAAAACAAGACCTAAAACATGCTCAAACATATACGAAAATGAATTAATTCGTACTAGCATTTATTGGGTGAGAACCCAACAACAGATTTAGCGATATCGAACCCAACACGTGTCCCTTGCTGTTGGACATTACCGATGATTGACAACGCCGAGGAAGTGGGAGCGAACGCGAAACAGAACGTTCCGACCGAATCAATCGGTATCAGGTAATTCTTAGCCGGTAACGGCAACACCTTCCCGTCTGGAAAATGAAACGCCACCGTTGGGACCTCGACGCTGGACCTCGATGACAGGTCGTAGCACGTGTCGAACAGCGCCACGCCGTTAGTAGACGGCAAGTCTCGTGTGCCATTCACGAAGGCGTCACGGAGCGAGTTGTAGGTGTCCGTTTGAAACCGAGTCACGGCCGTGCCCGAGTCGACGATAATTCCGCCGTTTCCAGTACTGTCGAGTTGGAAGGATGATTCCGGAACCGGCAGCAATTCACCGCCGACGCTGAGTGCGGTTAGGCCGAGGTAGTAGAACGTGTCGAGTTGGGGGTTACGGTGTAACGGAGCGGTAACGGCGTTAGGAGGGAGAGGTGAGTTGAACTCGAGAGTAGAGGCTGAGTCCGAGTCACGGTCCACGAGACAGTATGAGAAGGACGAGGCGTTGAGCTGAGACGGGAACGAGAGAGAGCCACCGCCGAGGCCAAGCAAGCCGGCGGCGCCAACGAACAAACCTTCGTTGTTGTGGCCGCAGCCGATCGCTACGTTGGTGACCGAAGCCGTGCCGAGAGTGATGGTCTCGGTCACAAAGTCGCCGACTGTGTACGAGCCGTCGCCGTAGGACACCTCGTAGAGACACGTGTCGTTGCGGCACTCGGACACGTCGAGGGACCTGCATTGCCGGGCCTCGCACGAGAGCGGCGCGTACGAAGCGGATGAAGCCGGGTCGAAGATCGGGTCGGCTTGCTGGTAGCAGTCGGCGCAGGGAGCGCACTGTAGCCAGTTGACGTCACTGCCTGTGTCGAGCACCATGTACACGGAACTCGGCGGTTTGCCGATCCCAACGCGTGAGAAGTACTCGCCGCTTCCCTCACTCGTCCCTGAAACAACCGGACCTTGTATATCCTCAGCTGCAAACCCCTGACCATCCCTCGTATCCACCGGTTCGAGATCTGATTGGCCAATGCCTCTAAGCGCTAGATCTAACCGCGCCGTCAAAGATCTGACTCGGGCCGAGTCGCGCTCGAGCCGCGCCAAAGTCAGTGACCTGTAGTCACTGTGAGAATGTTTCTGGACTGACATTCTCGAATGAAGTTGAAGAGTGAGCGAAGACTTGGCTGAGAAGCTCGGTTTCTGCTGGTTGAAGAGTGCTTGCGTTGCAAAAACGGTTTGGGTTTTTTGAATCGAAGCCGCGACGTCGAGGATGGTCGTTTTGGGGCTCTGAGGTGAGCTCCGGGAGCGAACAAAACCCACCGTCGCCGAAGTGTAAAACAAGGCGAAGAAGATAATGTGCAGTAGGAACCTCATTTTGGCCACTGAAATCGGAGAGTATGAGAAAAGCTTTGGGAGCTGTGGGCTTTTTATTTACAGTGACTCACGTCAAGCACATTGAGCAAAACAAAAGGGTATAGGGTGGGAGAGGAGCTTTGAATGCTCTTTTACCTCACCAAATCTTAGGGCGTAAAGGACGTTTTGGGGGATTTAGATTTGATGTACGTTACATCTTGGGTAAAATATGCTTGAGGCATAATCACATGCTTTTCACAATGTGTTTTTGGGTGTCATTGCCTTTGCATGTTAGCTAATGTTTGCTTCTTCCTCTACTTAGTAATCTTTTCTATGTATTAGTACGGTAAGAATCTACTCTTATTACACTTTGATCTCTTATAAGATAGGCGGATAAAATTATAAGGGGTTAAGAGAGAGAGAGAGAGGGGCCCTGTCAGAGCCTTATCCCTATTCTAATGGGTATAGTGCTGTAAACGCTACTTGTGCTCTTTTTGATAATTCATGGACCTATTGTTGTCGTCCCTTTAAGTTGAGGTTGCCCAAAAGCAACTTGATTGTGACCATCTTGGGAACATTCCAGGTCAAAAGGTAAGCTTGGACTCAAAAAAGTACTCTCAAGGAGGCCGCCCACTGAAGCAAATTAATCCATGATTTTGGTTTATGTATAAGATTGTAATCGTGCGCTCCTACATTCTGTTTTCATAATTATGCTTGCAAAGTGGGGTGGATGTAATCATTAGGTCAAAACTAGCCTTTTGTCCCTCATTTGGTACGGGTTGTAGTCCGTCTAGTCCGGAGTCTGGTTAGGGCCGAGCACAACATTGCCCAACTAAAAAGAATACTCACTATTTTGAGTGGGCCAGAACATTTTCAAGCCCTCTAACACTTAGTCATCGTCGGCCCAAATTGCAGCTCAAAATATTTAGTAAATATACACCGGTCTTTTTCACTCCTGGGTCTAAATAAGCCAGCCCAATTTTTTGGTTTGTCGTTTTTGTTTTTTTTAATTTTTAAATAATATTAATGGAACATATAAAACATATGGCAATTGCTAATTAATTTGACTTGTCTCTTTGTTAAAATTATGGACAAAAATGTTCCCAAGGAGTAGCTCAATCGGTTGGAGATCATGCTTCATGAAGCGAGGGTTACTAGTTCGAATTCTCTCTCCCCCTCTTATGCGGACATGTCAAAAAATATATATATATGGACAAAAATGAATGGAATTACCATCTTCGTATTTAGACTCAAGACAAATACTATCTAATTCAAGATGGAAAATTCCAATTTTGATGAATAAATCTTGACCATTTTATGCTACATATGCTTCATTTGCATATTGCGTAATGCTTAATATAATTGAGAGATGTACTTAATGACATATTAGATATTAAAACCCATGAAAGAGTAATGTTACATACTATATCTATATCCTACGAGTAATTCTATCAGTCACTCTTGTATCCCTCTTATGTCACTCAAAAAATAAGATGGTTTATAAAATCACCAGTTGATCAAAATTCAATAATGATCAATCACAAACTCAAAGATAATTTTATAAACTATATAATTCTTAGAATGACACAAGAGAGACACAAGAGAGATTTCTAGCACTACTCATATCGTACCCTCATTTCATTATGTTGATGTAATTGTGCTCATCAATCCTTTGATTAACTCTTGTTAAGAAAAAAAACCAACATATAACTACTGTTATATCAACTCAATTGAATAAAAGTGAAATGAACAGGGATCCTCTATTGGAGGGGATCCTGTTCGTGATGATATTTTTTTGTGGACAATTTTACCCTTTAAATAAAATTAATTGGATTCACTCCAATTCATTTAAACCGAAGATGATCCAAATTCGAGTGAAAATAAGGGTGTAGTGTTTATTATTTTTCTATTTGAGAGAATAACATAAGAGCTTGATATTGATTTGAGGAGTTGTATGGCATTACTCTTGAATCTTTTCCTAAAGCCATTTGTCATTTCATGAAGAGAAAAAGAGATTGTCATAAACAGAAGATCTACTTTACAAATTAGACATAAGACGTGAGAGGGAAAGGGAGATTTTAGGCCCTACAAACAGCCAAATATTACAAAACCATTGGCTTGTTTAAGACAACCCACTAGAAAACAACCCATGGCAGTTAATAAAGACAACCCACTAAAACGCCCTCCAACCCCTTTGACAACTCCTTATTTGTCCCCTGTTTTACACCCTTCTCTCATCATATCTTATGCATCTTTATAAAATTTAATCCCTCCTCCCCAATAGCTACGCCCCGCGTATCCTAATTTCATCACATGATTGAGCATCCACTTTCAATATCGTGTAATAGGGACAAATCAATTGAAAAATATTATTGTTCACTTAACTTATGGAATTAGTAATAATTTAAATAGTATTATATGAAAGTATTATAATGTATTCAATTTTAATTAAAATAATTCAAGTATTGTTTAATTTTAGATGTAAAAAAAAATATTAAAATATTAATTAAATAATTAATTTTTGAGAGGGTAATAATTTAACATTATCATACGGCTCTTGTTTGTTGTCCTCATCTCTTCGGAGACTTCGTTGCATGTACGAAACGTAGAACTGGTCAAATGGGTGGAAAGTCATTGGGTTGGTGCACTTGTTGGAAATATCCCGGCGCAGAACGTGGGGAAGACTGTCGTATTTATTCTATAAAATAATTGTTCTTGTCTGATTCGGATGGTAATAGGTTTTGGCCGTTTATGAATGATAAAATGAGCTTGTCAATTTAATTAATTATAAATATTATTTATACAGTTTAAATTATTCTACTAATTATAAATATTTACTTGGAAGATGAAGCATAGTTGATGACAGATCGGAAGAAGGCATATATATATATATATATATATATATATAGTAATTTTTGGCATACCGGCATACTTGAACAGTAAGTACGCCGGTGTTAAAATATTATAAAATATTAGTAAAATAATATTTTAATACCGGCGTGCTTATTGTTCAAGTACGCTGATGTGCCAAAAATCATTACTCTATATATATATATGTGACTTTATCTTAAATATGACGTGACTTAAAATTATTAGTAAATCAAACTTCAATAATAATCAACTCAAATTTAATAGTAATTTTAAAAGTTGGGATAACACAATGAAAACTCTAGTCATTTTTATATAATTACTCATATGTTTTTGATTAAATACTATATAGTTAAGTTTAATTTCAATTACTTGCGAAAGACTCAAGCCTTTTTTACTTTAGGGATTAATAAATTACAAATACATCAACTAGGGCTGGCAAAACAGGTACATGATATGACTTATTTACGACCCGTTTATCCTATGCATGTTCTTTTATAATAAGGTTCATATAAGCGTCAGAAAAAATAGTAACATGTATAGGATAAATGAATACCTATTTATTTGTCAGATATCTATTTTGTCAATCCTAAGTCATCAACACAAAAATCTTTACCATTTATGACTTTTGGGTTTTGTTTTGTTATGAGCTGGCATCTATGATTTATTCGCTCAATGATATGAGAAGAAGTGCAAAGTTTATAAAAAAAAATAAAATTGATTATCAACCATCTAATGACTAATATTATAAAATAATGAGACGGTAACGCAGAACCAAATTTTTTGAATTTTTTATTTTTATTTTTTAAGAAATCTAGCATCCCTAGTGAGTGAGCATGATATGGGATAGCTACAAGGGAATTTTCATTAAAGAGAGCAACACTAAGATAAATTAGATTTCTTTATAATTGATTGTCTGAATTGTGTGTGCAGCCCTTTATAAAGGAGGCTTGTAGCTCACTAGTTCGGTGCATATATGCAAACTCCCCTTTTGTAAAAGCTACCCAATCTAAGTGCAATTAGAACCACCGGTTACATGACAGATATTTATTCGGGTATTTATAAAGGAGGCTTGTAGCTCACTAGCTCGGTGCATATATGCAAACTCCCCTTTTGTAAAAGCTACCCAATCTAAGTGCAATTAGAACCACCGGTTACATGACAGATATTTATTCGGGTATTTATAAAGGAGGCTTGTAGCTCACTAGCTCGGTGCATATGTGCAAACTCCCATTTTGTAAAAGCTACCCGATCTAAGTGCAATTAGAACCACCGGTTACATGACAGATATTTATTCGGGTAGGCTATACATTAAATAATTGGAAACTTTAGCCGGATAACAAAAGGCTCCGTTTGGTTATTTTTTTATTTTATTTTATTATGTCTTTAGGTCATGATGATTGAGCTGAAAGGGACAAAGAATTTAGCATCAAATTAAACGTGATACAATACTAACCCCATCTAAGGTTTGTTTTCTTAATTTCTTTTTATTCGGTACAAAAGTTTTTTATACTCGAATAAAATAGCAATAATTATATATGTTTAGTGGAATGATTGTGGCCACTCTGCTTTGATGAAAGATATTAAAACATCCCTCCCTGGGTTATTGCGAAGAGAACATTATAAAGACAAAAAATAAAAAATAAAAAATAAAAAAAACCTTGTCTGTTAAATCCACCTTCAGATCTCAGTATAAATATGATTCATTATGGACAATGAAATGGATGGATAGAGACCTACCAAGTTTCTTGAAAAAGGAGTGAAAATTACATAAGAAAGAGGACGGAATGGATACATAACATAATTGCATGCAATGAAAAAACTTATAATTAACTAAAGATATGGAAGAAGAGAAAGAGATAAAAAATTATATGGTTCAGTCTATTAACTTAATACTATAAATAAAAGCTTAAGAAACTAAACCCTAAGATAAATAAATCTTCATTTATAATAAATAATTTCAATCCTTATCATATATTCTAACTCACTAGCTATCTTTTTTTCATTTTGACGTCACATGGTTATCTATATATATATATATATATATATATATATATATATATATATATTTTTTTTTACACTATCTAATCTAAAGTACCTAGTACTCATCAAAGTAAATGTTTATAAGGAATAGAAAAGAAAAAAAGAAAAAAAAAAGAAAAGTAAATGTCTATAATTAACTATACTAAAATATTGAGGAAGCGCATGCGGTTCTTACTGTCTATGTTATTTTTGTGCGGGTTCTAACGAGTAGGTATTACTATAGTCATACCTAAATAGAACAACTAAAATTAGTCTCTCCGATCTACCATTCTAAGTAGAAAAAAAAACTATACTAAAACATTGAACAAGCATATTACAAATTTTAATAATTTAGTGATGATATTGCAGAATCCATTACAATTAGAGGAAATAAGTGAAGTTTTATATAGTTTTTAATTAGGTCATTGTGTGGGATGATTCTTCAATTAATTAAAAATTAGGTGGCATATCTCCTATACTATGAGAATTGAGATTCGTCGTACTCGTCACTCTTCGAGTGACACCCAACCTGCTGAAATTGAGCGCCATAACACGTGCACTATCATTTGATTCCACCCCCAAACAGACGAGCAAAGCGTCACCGAACCACATCAGCCTCAGGTAAGCGGTAAACCCCCGGCGCTGCGCCAGAGGCGCACCGTATTAAAATCCGTCTTCCACGCACCCGGTGTCGCGTAAGTAAATGCATTATCGAAAATGCCCCCGATCCCAGGGATCTGGATCTCTTGCGAGTGCGAGGTCTCAAAAGCATCTTTTCTTTCCTAAAGGCTAATTGTGTACTCTACGAATCGAATCCTACGCGCCAAAAAAACTCTCACACGCGCACACTCGCACAGATACGGATGGACACGGTCTCTCGTTTTTTATTTTTCTCCTTTAAAGCAGATTTCACAACGTCAACGACTCGGCCAAACTCAGAGTCACAGAGAGAGAGAGAGAGAGAGAGAGAGAGAGATCGGAGAGTAGGAGTCGGGGAGAATCTGATCCCTCTGACACTCCTGCTTGGATTTCTCTGTTCTCTGATTTCGTCTTCAGCTCCTTCACTGCAATTCAGCAAAAATGAGCACAGTCGTGCAGGTTCATTGGCTTCTAACTGATTTTAATCAAGCTGTATTGTTTGTCCCAATTTTGTTTGGATTTGTAATGAGTATTCGGTAATGAGATTTTTTTTTTCTGCTTTTTTTCCGGTTAATTAGGGTTTTACCAAGTCGCTTGCCATGACTGTGCTCTCCGAGATCGGCGACAAGACGTTTTTCGCCGCCGCGGTTAGCATCTATTCCAAATTCATTGATCTTTGTCTTCTTTTTTGTTTTTGTTGATTTCGTAGTCACTTTTATTTATTCTTTTGGAATCTGATTTTTATTTTTTGATTTAGTTACATATATGATTAAATTGTCTATTGTACAAGATTGTAAGTAACTCTAATTAGATTTTAGAGATTACTGTAATATACTGTTTCGTGAACACAAAGCTAGTCAGTTTATTTTAATTTATAAAGTCGCTGGCAAGAGAGGTTTTGTGAATGAGAATTATGAAGCAGTACTCTATGGAGCTAAGTACCCCTGATTGGTTGGCTGGGCTCAATAGAGCCCACTGCATGTGATGGCATGAGGATTAATATCATACTATTGATTCTTGGATGATCAATTTTTCTTCTATTGGTGAACACTTCACCTGGAAACTACCTCTCATGGCGGTTTTGTAGAAAAGTTGTATTCTGAGGTGATGTCTTGTGATTCTGCAACCCGTTCTGCTTGTCCTTTACTTGCAGCGAGGTCGCACTAATTATGATGCTTTTTGCTGGTAGAGTTCACAAATGAAGAAATGCAAAACAATTAGAAGATGCTTCATTTGCAAGGATATGTAATTTTAAAGCGTCTAAATTTTTGATGTAGATGTTTGCCATTTTAGTGGCAATCAATTTTGATGTTGAAGTTTGTACTCGTTAAGTGCCTATTCCTTTCCTGTTTGGTTAACTTCTGGGCCGAGTGTCATGTTGTTTGTAGATTTTTTCTTGAATTTCCTTTGATAGGGTACGTTGAGTGAAAAATGAAGTCCAGACTTCATGTTCCTTTGACATAAATGATGTAAACACAGCTGCACTTGTTCTAACATTATGATGTTTGTTTTAAGATCCTGGCTATGCGTCATCCTAGGAGACTTGTCTTGTTCGGTTGCCTTTCAGCTTTGATTGTAAGTGTGTTTCTTGCATCTGATACATTTATTTTTATTTGGTTTTAGTTCTGATATCTGATACACTTTTTAAGGCCTGACAGTGTTGGAAACATTTGTTGATTCTTAGGTGATGACTATTCTTTCTGTTCTTGTTGGCTGGGCTGCTCCAAATTTGGTTAGGATCCTGTCTTTGTAAAAATTGCTTGTCCTTGTGGATTAAATTTTTTGATGCTTGTAGAAAAGTTGATCCTGATGGTATAAAGGATATGTTTCATGTCTTATGTTGAATGTCAACCAATATTAGATAATTGGTGATATTTGCATCCATTATTTTTGATTGAAAATTGTATATTTTGAAAACTAATACAAGAATAGAAGATAATGGTCTACATCTGAAGTTTTTCTTTGCCGAGTTTTTGGGTGCTTTGAATTTAATATTTTTAACCCATATAGCTGCAAGTAAACTTGATTTTTCTTCTGTTGGGCTAGTTTCTGAAAAGCTGCTTGCTATTAGACTCGTCTTTTGTCATGATTAACAAGGGTCATATGTAACCGTTCTCCCTCATATATCATACAGATTTTAACCCTTGGTGGCCATCATCAACACCTCATCATGCTGGAGGTGATATTCAGTTATGCCATCAGTTTGGTGATTATGCCATAATACTAGCATAATCAACCAGCTGACTGAGATGGTGTTGCCAAAAAACAGCCCAACGATTCCACAGTTGTTGCTGAAACATGAGGTGGCATTAACTTCTGTTTCTTTGTGACTCCTTTAGGCTAATAAAGTTGTGATGTACATAAACCACAACAGTTGAGGGTATATAGTGTAGCCTGCAAGATCTTTAGTACAAAATTAGTGTTGTTATATGCTATAATTGATATTGGTGAACTTTTGAGTCTTCATTCATGTTGGTTGAACATTTTGATGTAGAACGTTGATTTAAGTTCAGTCGTTATGATTGATTGGTAGCATGTGGTCAAATGCATGTATCTTTTAAAGTAACGTGAAACTGGTCTTCATTCTATCCTTGTGTTACTTTTTTTGTTTTGTTTTAATATGTACATGAAAAATCTTAAATCATGCAGATATCTCGTAAATGGACTCATCACATAACAACATTGTTGTTCTTTGGGTTTGGCCTATGGTCTTTATGGGATGGATTTACAGAGGAAGGGTAATGGTTTGTTTCTTTCATTCATTCACTTTTTTGCTGCCTTTGCATGAATAAGAGATCTCATTTAAAATATTTATACTGGAGTCTAATCCTTGTTCACCACAGGGAGGCTGAGGAGTTGGCTGAAGTCGAAGCAAAATTGGTGGGTTTTCTTCTGTTAATTCACGCCTAATATTTAAATTGAGGCCTTTATTGACTTTACCTTTATGGTTTGATTAGGATGCTGATTGGAAGGCCGACACAGCAACCGCTAAAAAGAGTAGTAAGGTATGGCATATTTCAATCTTTTGCATTTGGCCTAAAATGATCTCCCCTTTCTCGCCTCCTCCGTGTTTTCTTTTTAGTGACTGCTGCTATGTGTTTCATTTGGTAAAAAATGGTGACAATGTGATGAAATGTTCAGAAGATTCTGTACTCTTAACATGTTTGATTTGGCTTGGGACATTTTAATTTGGTCATTGTGGTGACTAACTGGTGCCTTTTTGACTTATAATCTGTAAGATGCATCATGCCTCATGTTTGAATAATTTGTAACATTTTTGTCTTTCCTCACAGGATGGTGATGATTTGAAAAAGCAGAAACGGCCATTTCTTTCACAATTCTTTTCGCCAATCTTTTTAAAGGTTATATTTTTTCTATGGATTATTAAATGCAAAACTAGCATGGCTAACTAACACCTTACCAGTTTCATCATGATCATACTGCAGGCATTTTCTATTACTTTTTTTGGTGAATGGGGTGACAAGAGCCAGGTAAGCATTGCCCACGAAAGCATGTTGGGTGTGTTTGTGAATCATCATTACTTCATCAACAATATAGTACTGAGTTTAACTGTCTTTTCAGCTAGCTACCATTGGTTTGGCTGCAGATGAGAACCCATTTGGTGTTGTTCTTGGTGGAATTATGTAAGTTATGCCTATCTATCTGTCCATGTATCTATTGGAGCTTTGCTGATACTTTGTTGTTTTAAACTCTTTCCAGTTGTATCATTTTTCTTCTATTATATCTATCCATGTAATTAGCTCTGTGTGTGTGTGCGCGTGCGCATATAGAAGATGTGCACATGTGATTTGCAATATCTACATCGTGCAGTGCCCCATCTGTTGTTTATGTTCTAGTGTCAAATGATTGAATTTCTTAGAAACTGGAATATTTTCAAACAATGTTTTAGAGAGGAAAAAAAATAAAAAATTCAGATGTTTAATCCTATCAGGCACACAGAGGGTCTGAATAATAGTATGCGATGTAAACTTTCCAAAATCATTCCTGGATTGGCCATATTTTATTCAAAGATATATGTTCTTTATTCTGGTATGATATCTCAAAGACATTCTAAATGCGGAGTGTCTGTGTTTGACATAATATAACATGATCAGGGGTATGGGATATATGTCCAACACAACATGATGGATGGGTGTGGGATATATTTTACATGCCTCTTTCTCTGGTATTTGCTTAACAAGTTGCTCCAGCAAGGTGAGGATCGTATTCCTAATTTTTTTGTGTTAACAATAAGCCTTGTTTATTTGTTTGGACATTTCACTAAGGGGAGGATTGTCAAGCATCTTATGTTACTCATACATCCTTTTCGGCACTGGGGTATACAAGAAGAAAATTGAACTTTTGTATAATTGAGCTGTTTGTTAGTGTCTCGAGATATGGGGTGATTTAAATCTATGTATTTATTCTTAGTAAATCTAAGTGATGGTGTTTCCTTCTCTCAGAGGACAAGCATTGTGTACTACCGCGGCCGTCATTGGTGGAAAGAGCTTGGCATCTCAAATATCTGAGAAATTTGTAAATTCTGGAACTTGAATCTGCTTTTCTTTTCATACTATAGTCATGGTTGTGGCAAGCAATTTGTAAGATCCAAATTATATGTATATATATTTTTTGCAGGTTGCACTCTCAGGTGGAGTTCTTTTCATTGTTTTTGGGATTCAATCCTTCCTTTCTACAATTGAGTCATGACACTGACGATCTTGCTAATGGTTAGTAATATTCTTAATGCATTTACCTTACACATTTAGGTGCGAAATATGCCTAGAGTGGTATGGTGGGAGAAAAGTTGCCCTTCCTAGCTTGGCCACATGGGAAAGAGAGAGAGAGAGAGACCTAATAGCATGGGGATGACAAGATCTTAACCATTTTATACCCCAAAACAGTTTAGGCTTTTGAAGCATTCTATTCTTCTTTCAACTTCGTGAAGGGGATTGAAAATTTGGTTTCATTGACCAAATTGTAGTCGTTGCTGTTTTGAGTCTTGGGAATTGAAGTTCAGTTTGAATCCTTATGGGATTTCTGTGACGCAATGTGCTTACAGAGGGATACTTTTGTTTGAGGTCTTATACAATGATCTTTTTCTTAAGATGAATGGTAAATTGTAGAAATTGTCGTACTTCTTAAGTAGATGATCATAGGGAGTTATATGCCCTGTACTCTGCTATGAAAATTTCTATTTATTGTTATTTGTGTTGCAGGTAACATTCAAAGATTTTCTGCCAGTGGTTAGGGCAGCTGCTAAATGTCTCAGATTTATCCTTTGACGGTTGTGATTTTTTTATGAAGCTACGGGCAGCAACATTTGTTATACTCTAGCCCTTGACAATGACATATCACTGGGATCTTTATGTATGATAATAAATCTTTCATATTTGGATACCTGGTATGAGTAGATTAAATATGAATTCTCTCGTTTAATTTTATGTTTACACTTCCTAAGTTGTCATATGAGTTTTCAACTATGCATACAATTTTGAGATTTGCTTGAAACAAAAAATAAAATAAAATTCAGGTAAAAGTACGGCTTTGTTCATTGAAAATGCAGTCGGATTATAATTTCGTCCTTAAATCATTATTGTTTCGTTTTTGTTTGTGAAATTGTAAAAATATCTTACGTTGCTGCATCTATGCAAGTAATGAATGTTGATACAACAAACATGTTTTGTTTGCATGTCGTTTTGAGCCACAGAGAATTATATTCGACAACCCTTTTCGTTCTATGCCAATATCCTTCTCTTCATCTTCTATTTTTATATTTCTTGTTTGCCCACGTGAATATCCTGCGCGTGTATTAAATGACAAGTATTTCCTGTAAGTTCATCTTGAATAAATGTTAAATCTTGTACAAGTATTTCCTGATCTTATACCATGTCAAAATGATAGCTGTTTTTGGGGTGTTTGTTGGGGTCCCTTCTCCCTCCTTTTTGTAGTTTTATTTTGTTTTAATGTACTGGTTATGTTGCCAAAAAAAAAAAAAAAAAAAAATGTTAAATGAAAGAGGATCTATTTTTCATGATAAAGATTTTGTTTTCTTGTATCCAACTGTGTATATAATATCATTTCATTGGATTAAAAAAAAACTGATTATCGGGAAACCCAAAAACATTGGATTCAGATCAAATGTTTAATAGACATTGGATTCCACCTCTTCCATGAGAGAAACTTTCTGTTAATAAGGAAAAGAAAACTCACTCAGGACAAAAGAGATATAACATAAAACAAAAATATGAATACCCATATGAGAAATGTTGAGTGGACCTACATATTCTTTTGAGCTTTTTTTCTGTCTGTTCGGTTCCTCAGAAACATCAGGAAAAAAGAAAGAAAGGAAAAATGCGTACTCATGTTTTGTCTTTTGTTGTCATTTTTCTTATCGGAATTCAACTTACTTTCTCAAATGGGTATTCAGTTCCCCCAATTGACGACACCTGCAAAGAGCTTTCATAGAAAAAGAAAGAGAGGGAGTTAAAAGAATACATGTTGTTTTAACTCAAACGAAAGGTGTAAAATGGGGCGTCGTGTTGTTTAAATCTAGACCCTTAAAAATAAGATTAAAAACTACAACACATAAGCAGCAGACCCTACACCAACACGTGACAGCACTCTCTAGTGGCTTTCTCCTCCACTACGTGCGGTACTTCGTTGAAAATTTTTGGTCAGTTGGGTAATAAATGTTTGATGAGACTTTCTTCAGCATTTTTTGTAATGCAGTGCAAGCACTGTTCCAGTGTTCCCAATCCAATAAACTCAATAAGATTTGTGACATGAAACGAGTGTGTACAATAAAGCCCGAATAATAAAATAATAAAAAAAAAAATTTTTGTGCCTGGCGTGCATCACTGTTGATGCACGCCAGGCGTGCTTTCCATCATTACTCAAAGGGCGATGGGCCACCCATCTGCCAACGTCAGTCTCCTCAAAAAGTTATTTTTTGTGGCCGCGAAGATATATTGTCTAATCGGATAGATTTCTCTAATAATTTTGATGTTTCCAATAATATATGTGAGTCTTTATAGTTCTTTGTTGAATTGCTAGCTTAGCTAATAATTCAACAAATTAGTGAGAATCCGAATCTTCTTCCATTAACCAGCCATTTGTTGTCGCTTTGAACCAACTTCGTTTGAAAATTGAACATTCATCATTACAAGCCCAACCCAAAGTATGTTAAACAAATACCCATACATGACACACCTAAGCTTTTTCTTCCCCGATTGAGCTGGACCCTGAAGCTTGAATTTGATTATCATTACTCAAAATAAAAAAAATTATCCTCAATCATCTTTCTTGGGTCGCATCGATCACTTTCCACAACCACTTATTTCTGTTTCTTTAAGAATCTTACTGGTAAATGAAAAGGGGTTGCATTAAAAAATAAGCATGCGTTTGTCCTAAGCTTTGTCTTTAGTTATTCTAAGTCACTTTGATTAAGGAGGATTTTGGCAGAGGAATTATGAGATCAGATATTTTGAATTTACTTTTGTTTAGTTTTTAATTTTACACTATTATGACTGTATTAGGGTATAAAAGTGCGTTTAACACTCAAAAAGTTTATTTGAAGAAAAAGTAGTCGTTTGGTAAAAAAAATTAAAAGTACTTTTAAAGGTCCAAAAAACCTAAAAATGACTAAAATGCACTTTTGATAAAAACTTAAAAATGAAACTTTTGCCAAAATGAAACTTTTTGCCAAAAAGTACTTTTTGACTTAAAAGTTGTATTCCTCAAACGCAATCTCAAACATGGTCATAAGGTGTTTGTGAGGTCCTTACCTCCCCCCTCTTTTTGTAGTTTTGTTTTCTATTAACATTATCGTTATCTTGCTTAAAAAAAAGTCTTTTTGAATGTCTGTATATTTTGAAGGATTTGGTAATATATAGTTTCGCGCTAATGCTTGTCAATCTTGTCACGTCATGTTATCTCAAGTGTTTAGCTGTGTAAGCTTTCTATAATTGCGAGATTATTTCTTACATGGTGACCGAATTACAGTCAATTTAGATAACTAATGAGAAAGGGTCTTGATCATAGAGTTTGCCTGTCCAAATTGATACCGGCCCCTGTTAGTCTTATACGGAAAGATGTTCTTTAACTATATGAAATCCAATATTAAAAATTTATAAATGAAGTATATATCAATGAATGTCCTTTTTCTTTTCATGTACTTTTCATCAACCAAACAAAAACTAGCCTTTTTAAAGTTGTAGTATCTTTCTCTTTTTCTTTTTCTTTGCTTTTACAAAAAGAATCTTTACACAGAAAACTTTTAGGTGTTCTTCCCATTCATCCCCAATTTGTTATTAATAGAGCTGGACATCCCATGGAAATTGAGCTATGTTTTTCGTATGGCATATAATGGATGATGGAGAATGGATATCTACTCTATTAATTCAACGTTAAAATGCTAATTAAATACACATCTTCTTCTTAACTTAAGCTTTTAGTACAATTAATAATTCAAAATAGTATGAAAGCAGATGTTGTGAATTTGATATCTGACTTCCACAATTTACCTCAATTTCAATTAAAATATTTCACGTGATATCTGGTTCGATAAAATGTTAATTAAATAAACATCTTCCTATTAATTTAAGCTTTTAGTACAATTACTAATTTAACATTCAATATTAAAAAGGTACATAGAGAAAGTCATCGGTAGAATGAGTTTTAGACTTTTAGTCAACTCAACAACATTTTCTATCCAATAACATAATCACCACAATTTATGTGTAGAAGCTGTATGTGGAGGCATCAGCAATTATATTCCGGAAGCCGCCAATTGTGGATGCCAACATGATGAAAAGTCCAACGTATATGGAAGCCTGAAATACAAAAACTTGTGTCAGTGAAAAATAAACAGTGATTGATCACCCAAAGAAGAAAGGAATGCTTAAATTTACCCAATTGATGAACCATTTGGTGCTAAATCTCTTTGGTTTCTTGATCACCAGCCACATGATACTGGGTAGCTGCAACAATGCTCATTTGAATTTACTCTTTCAGTAGTGCAGGGTGTAATTTAGTTAAAAAAGAAACAAAGTAAGAGGATTGAAGTGTACAAAATATGAAGTGGGAGCAAAACCGAATCCGCCAAAGAAACCAAGAAGATCCCCAAAGAAAGGGAAGGTGACTCCAACGAATAATGTAAATGCTGCAATATTTGAGGAACTTAATTAGTATTTTTCAATTAATGGAGTGTCTGAAAATAAAACAATTAATCTCTCTGTGTTTCTCTCAGATTCTGTTCCCGAAATGGCAATGGAGAACCTCACCTACATAAGCAGATCGAGTGATGAGTCTGAGTAAAATTCCTGGTGGGAAATTCACCTTTTTCACCATCATCCTCTCCAGCAAAGCAAATACAGGCATAGCATAGACCTACAAAATCTTCTTCATTACATTATGCTGCACTTCTCATCTACTATATATGTATATGATCATATAAAACACCAAGAAGCATGAATTCGCACCTGGTAGCTGCCAATGACATGGATGACCACCATTAGGTTAGCAGAGGCAATGAGCCATGCAGGTTTCTGGAGATTCATTAGCACATTGTCATCAACATCTTGCCCGAAAGCCCAGTATCCAATAAGGGCCACCGGGAAATAGCATATTGCGTTGATAAAATAGGCTCCAAGTGCACCTTTCCACATGGGTACTTTTGAAGGCCTCTCAGGAGTTGATGGAATGGTGGCCTGAATTTCTAGTGCCACTGCATGCCCAGCAAATGCAAACGAGATCTGACCCAGTGCATTAAACACACGAAACATTGAATCGGCTGAGCTTGTTTTTTTGTATGCGTAGCTCACATTGCTTATCTGCCCTCTACTCAAGGAACCCACCCAAGCTATAGTTGAATAACTGCAATCAGAACCACCGAGTAAGATATATAATAATAATTTTTTTTTTAATAATGTTGAGTCACTCTAAAGCAGAGCCCTTCAAACCCACTTTTACAGAGTGAACTCCCGAATATTTGCATTCGCCTGCAAACCATAGATATTGCTTAAACACAAGGCTCTTCCATTCGAGCTGCCTGTGCGGGACCAAGATATATTTAATCTATAATCTTTCAATATTCAACATGGTTGTGTTCTACAGTAAATTGATTTACAAAGTAGCAGGAAATTTTAATAGAAAATTTGCTCTAGACCATGTATGTCTAGTGTTATGGATCACATGCATCTTTTTGCCGGCCACTCGATCTTTTCTTGGAGTGCTTCATGATTCGTTGCGCTTTGTTCTCCAAAAGTTCATAATTAACCTCTCTCTTTTGTAGCAAAGGTGATATTTTTATATCCTTGAAAGGTGATGAGGCTAGCAGAACGATAAGTACCAACTGAAGTAATAAGAAATTATAGACAGGAAGCATAAAGTGTCCATGTTAAGAGAAACTCTATTTTTAGTCCAAAAACTATGGCCGAAACAGTGGTTTCCTTATCTGGTATCTGAGTACTGTAGATGGTTGGATTTCAACTTCATAGATACTTCATAGGTCTGGGGAGGCATGATCTATGAGCTCATGTATGCTGAAGGAGTTATAATCAGGTGGATTAATAAGCTGGCAAATTTTGCCTCAAAAATCTAGATTTAGATTAGATGCCTCTGAATGAAGCAAGGCCACAATAATCACTAAGTTATTCTATGAGGATTCAAAGCTTTGGCTAACAATTATTTTTAGTAGAATTTTGGTAAGTTTACAACAATTTAAACAAACTTGGGTTGTGTTTACTTCAATTCTGAGGCAGAGGGGTTCCAAAGATTCTCAATCTATCATAAAACTTTCTTTCCCTTCAACTCTTTCTCTTTTTCTTTTTATCTTTGGGTGCTTATTTGGCTTAGAAAAGTAAAAAAATTACTTTCCCAGAAGTGGTTTAAGTCTGCTAGTAAAGACTGAAAGAAAAGTAGCTAGGTACCTTAGTGACATGACTGCTGCTGCTAGAGAAACACCGGCAACAGAATTGAAATTGGGAAGCTGAGACAGGAAGAAATGAATGGCGCCAAAGATCAAGATCCAGTAGGATTGCTTGAGCTGTGTGCAATTGGTGCAGGTAATCTCCATAAACTTCTTTAGGCACTTCCCTCCCGTGACCATATACACTATGTCACAGCCGACCTGGACGATAAGTTGCTGCGGAAGCACAATCCACGGCCCCAGTTTTGGGCCAAAGGCATGTCGGCCAAGGTCAATGTATCGGTCAAATCGAGTTCCTGGAACACATTCATGGAGTTGTATCATCTGCCACATTGTGTTCAAGGTCATGCACCATGATATCACCAAAACCATTGTCCCTGGACCCCTGAAAAACGACGTCGTCATATATTAATAAAAACAGAGTTGTTCTACACTACTAGTACTAGTTTTAGCCTCCATTGTTTCTACATAAAATGGTTTCAGCTAGCCGGCTGATTTTCGATCTTTGAAAATGTTTTACGTGAATTTCCTTAGCAGGCGGAAGATTATATATGTTGAGTTGAGTTCGAATATATATATATACCATCCTAAGTAGGCCATGGCATAAGGGAGGCTGAGCACTCCTGCACCAATCATGGCGGTGACAGTGTGAAAGGTTGAGTACCACCATTTGGCACGGCGAGAGGTGTCCTCCTCCTCTATCCATTTGCTGTCTGAATTAGCAACTTCCTGCAAGACAACAGTAAGGAGTCTAGTTAAGGAAATAACAAGGTGGGGGTGTGGATGTATCAAGGGTTGCTTACCTTTGGAGAAGAAGCTGAAACCATTTCTGCAATCAAAATTAAAGGACTCTCAGACCCTTTCAGTATGGGAGTTCCGTGATGATCTTCATGTATATGTAGTGGCTGGTGCCTCAAAGTGTGATGGAATAAAGTGAAAACTAGGAATTTTGAATAGCTTAGTCCCCCCACTTTTCCTCTTTTAAGGTCATTATCAAATAAAAGCAGTAATGGAAGATAAACTTAAGTGGGATCTAGATTCCTAGCAATCTCGGTAGTAAATGTGAGAGAGTTCTTATAAAACTCACATGTTCAAGTAAGTGAGAGAATAGTCCAAAATTTACTTGAACAGGTATGCTTCATATTAACTCTCTCATATTTACTGTTTGAATTACTAATGAAAATTTCTTTCCCTAAAAGTGTCGGTTGTTGAAATAGCAAATTATTTGGCAACATGATATTAACCTACTAGCCAATTATGTACAGTGTGATGACGTGAAGTATTGCCAAGCACTGTCTTCTTCTGTTGATATTGCATCTACCCATTAATCCTGGCTTTCTACATGGTAGTAATCTATAACATGTGAAGAATCATGTCATCGAGGGTTAGCTTTTGAGTCATTGTAATGAGGTTTTGTGAAAATACTCCACCTACTTGATTGTCAGGGAATAGGGGGGACATTGATGGCAATTTCATATTTCTGGACTAGAACCAATCATGGGGAATTTTGTTGGTTGATGAATTGGATCCCATCCTTTAATCATTACACTTGTAGCAGTAGCTTTATAGAAAAGGGCCATTAGTTTCAGGAATAATGATTTAAGTCAGGAAGCAGTTTTGTTTTGTCAAAGTTGGTGGGGGTCTTATTCTTTCCCTCCGTAGTGTCCCCAGTGGCTTTGGAGGCCGAAAGGTGACTGGTTGGCACTGCATACCACAAAAATAAATATAGATAAATTATCATAATTTGCATAATCTTACATTGACATTGTCGTCAGATACACATCACATACAGTAAGCATGGATTCAAGTTAATTTAACACTCACCTACTTTCTTCCCTTGTTAATTTTCCATTTCTTATTGGCAGACCACTAGAATTCTTTTTGGTGGGAATTTGAGAGTTTACAAAACCTATCAAGCGTGCCATAGCTAAAGGGTTGGAGTTCATGGCTTTCCTGGTTCTTGTGGAATCTTCACCAAAAGTCTGCAGACCCTGCCTGAGCTCTTGCTACATTAGCCTGCCACATCATTTTTTTCTTCTCAATTTCAATAAATGGCGGTTTCCCAAAAGTGGAATTCCTGAGACAAGGCATTCTATGAAATATGATGTATGAGTATTTCATCGTTGATTCATTAACTCAATTCTTGTGATTGGACCATGAGATTGGTCCAAACTCTGAAGCTGATAGCTCAACAGTATAATTACCACAAACTATTTGTCACCATGAATAAATATATGATACATGAGTGTAATTTGTGGATCACTTCAAGAAAATCAACCATATTCACAGAAGAAAAGCATCTACTAAAATGAACTCGCACCGGTTTTTTCGACATAAGAACATCAGTTTCTATGTAACCCTGCAAGGTTTTTGTCTATAACTTACTCTAGTGCTCATAATAGCTTGATGAGATCCACTGTTCTTAGAGGTTCTATCTGATGGCTAATGAAATTTTGTAAATTAAATTAAAATACTACGTCCCAGACTAGTCGATGCTCTAATTAACTCATAAAGCCCCCTCCAGGCATGTTAGGCGCCCCTTGGGATGAAACTTGTCCCTGTGAAACTAGTTGTGACCTGCCTGGACCTTGAACATAACCTTGACCCATTCCTGTCCCAACCATTTGTTGCTGCTGTGGAAGTTGCTGTTGCTGTTGCTGCAGCTGCTGCAGTTGTGGAAGCTGCTGCTGCGGCTGAAGATGTGAGAGTGATTGCTGCTGTTGCAGTTGTGGAAGTTGTTGTTGCGGTTGCATCTGCGAGAGTGGTTGCTGCTGTTGCATTTGTGGAAGCTGCTGCTGCTGTTGCATTTGCGGAAGCTGCTGCTGTTGCTGCAGTTGCGGAAGCTGCTGCTGTTGCTGCAGTTGTGGAAGCTGCTGCTGTTGCAGTTGAGGAAGTTGCTGTTGTTGCAGCTGCGGATGCTGTTGTTGTTGCAGCTGCTGATGTTGTTGCTGTTGCATTTGTTGTTGTTGTTGCTGTTGACTGGATATTTGTGGCTTAAACACAACCATATCCTGATTCCACAGATATTATGGCTTAATTAAATTGCAAAGTCTGAGTAATTCTACATGGTTGTTCCACAAACTTATTTTAAAGCCTCCACTCACTGGATTCAACATTAATGATTGAAAAAAGAAATGAAAAGGGAACCATTTGATGTAAAAGCAACTTACACATGCCAGAATTTTGCAGAAAAAAGGTCACTTGTTATTTTTCATGTTGCTTTCGATTTTGACAGAAATTTCAAATTTGTTGTTAATGTGAGAGCTCAGAGTAAGTGGCCATAAAAGAAAGATTTTCCTGATAGGTTATGCTGAACAAAATCTCTGCTGATTGATAATTGAAGTTCCCAAAAATCTTACCCCAGGAAAAAGCATTCCAATCAAGCGGCAGGCTTTGTCAGAAACAGATAGCAGCAACGTCTGAGATGGCAGTTGAATGACTGCACACTAAAGAAAAGAAAATTGAAAAGTTCAACATTAAAGGATCCCAGCAAACATAAATGTATGGTTTCACATTACAAAATTGGAGACAATCTTGAGCTATTTAAAATTCAAATTGAACGGAAGACGCATCTAGGTAGGTGGTAAAGCCTCCCTAACATGGTTTGAACAGGCCTGGGTTAAAACCCCCTTATCCAGCCTAAATAAATAAATAGATAATTACGTAATTTTTCATTAAAGCATTTTTGCAGTATATGCTTTGTTACTAAAGTTACTAATTTCACAAGGTTCATTTGAGAGTACCAAAGAATATGATCAGTTATCCTTTTCAGACTTCAGAATTTACAGATTTAATAAAAGGATTTGAGAATCTTGGAAGATTCTTATTAAATGTACATATGTGCACACACGAGTAATACTATAAGTCTTCCTAGAGTCCTCCTAGAGTCATCCTAAATGTGATATGACTTTTAAAATTACTAATAGATCAAAAGTAAATAAATCACATCTCAAATTCAATGGTAATTTTAAAAGCCACATCACATTTGGGATGATTCTAAGAAGACTTATAGCATTACTCGTGCACACACATAATTTTGGGAATTGACATGCTTCAAACGCTAATAGTTAAAAAAGTTCAAATGACACGAGGGTTTAACCCCTTGGTTTTCCTCTTTGGGGAAACTTTACAGCAACTCAAATTAATTCTGACACCAGATTAACTGCAGAATGTATATCTAATAGCAGATTTGACAAAGCTCAGTGTCAACTTACATGTCTCCTAATTAACTGACTGGATAAACAGACAGCCAAACAAAAGGAAGCAAGAAACATGTCAATATAGTTCAAGGACACTTCTTCAGCTCTACTTGTTTTACACAGTTAACTAACACCGAGGTGATTTCTATCATGAGTAGTCAGTTGATGTCACACACTAAACACTAAGCCATGACAGCTATAAGATTGTTATAGATAGAAACATCTTTAGCAAACAAGTATACTAGACAAGACTTGAAGAACAACCTAGGTGTTTTATAGGTGTATCTTCCAGTCACTACTATTATTATTGTTACTTTTTGGGGTCTGGGCCACTTGGGCCATAGAGTACCCAAAGGAAGGTGACAGTCTCCCATCCTTGGTGAAGGCAGGATTTGATGCAAGGTCTCTGTGGGATATCATGAAAAAGCCGTGAAAAAATTAGGGTTCGATTGGTAAAACTTTTTCGATGGCATTTTTTACTTTTTACTTGTGACGTGATAGAAAGGTGAGAACAGTTTTTGGTGTTTTGCGAGCATTTTATGTTTGGAGTTGTTTGTTAATGCTTTTGCTTTTTAGAAAAACAAAAAGCTGTCCTAAAAAATGTTACCAAACGAGCCCTAAGTTTTCTTGTCTTAAGAATCTATGTTATCTTTCTCCTAGTAAAGAGATTAAACTGAAATGTGTTACAATGCGTAGCAAGATAGAAAACCACGGGTATATTTGTTAATGGTTTCGAAAAGTGTTTCTTGTGCTTTGATTTGAAAAGGTTTTCAGTTTTGATGTGATATAAAGCAGAGATCTGCTTTTGGTGGGGTCCACATCTAAGGAAATTTTTTTTGCGGGGTCCACTTAAAGAAAATTGTTTCGCAAACTTTTTTATAAGTGTTTAGTGTTTTCAAAGAAAAATACTAAATATGCTTATTATAAGAAAACACAAGGAGTGGAGCTGACTTCTTACTTACACTTTTTTTTTTTTTTCAATAAAAAAAAAGAGTGGCTCTTAGTGAGGAGAGAGGTGGTCGCATAATCACCCATATTCGGTTGAAGTGGTTGTGTGGCCACCCCCTAGCCAAACATTCACCCCTATCCTATAATGGTGGTCGTGCAACAACCTCTGACTAATTGAGAGGTGGCCACACTACCACCCCTATCTAGTTTGGTGGCTGCACAACTCCCCTCTCCTTTGTTGGAGCCTTTTTCTCTCTTTTTAATATTTTCATAAATAATATGTCAGCCCCTATACCCCTATACCTGAAAAATTAAGCACTTATTTTCTTTAAATATTCCTACAATGTGTGAAAAGTTTTCTAAAAAATGTGTTGTTTTTTGAAAAGTGTTTTGTGTTTTGAAAAGTGAATTGTTTGTTTAATGTTTTGAGAAAATTGTTTTTGGTTTTAAAAGGAAAAATACTTTTTGAAACCATTACCAAACATAGCCCATATATCCGCTATGTGACAGTCATCTTACTTCTCTTGTTCATCCATCTGCCCTAAGGCTAACATAGCCAAGACACTACCTCTAAGTGTTGGGCATTTTCTAAAGGAAATTGATGGGAGAGAAGGGGGAAAGCTCATCTGGACTATAATCACCATTAAGCCTGCTATATATTTGCCCATAAAAGTCTGTTAAATGCCTAGTCGACTTCCTCAACAAATTCCCAATTTCTATACCAACTTATAGTGGATCCCCATTATAGCATCATATTTCACCTGAATTCCTACTGACCCACACCCAGGTAGATGCACAAATATGATAACAAAGAAATCTCTAGATCCACACAAGATAATACTGCTGAACAACAGAGGAAAAATAATTTAATACATTTACTCATATATTGTTTGAGGGCATAATAGGAAGATACTATATATAACACATAATTCAGCACTCATATTTTGACAAGAACAAACTCAACCGGTTCAAACTAGAAAATTGGCATAGACTTATCCAAGAAAGAACACTTCCACCACCACACCACCCCCCCCCCCCCCCCCCCCCCCCCCCCCCCCCCCCAACAAACAAAAATAGAAGACTTAAAAACTTACTAGCTTCTTTTCTTGCAGTTGTCCAAGAAACCCATGCTGATTCATTGCACGGAAAACTAGAAAGTCTGCCTTTCCCACATATTGCCTAATATTCAACACAATGAAGTTAACAAGCTAAAAAATATAACAAATCCAGACAGATAAATGAACAAAGATGCAAACATAAGTAGACAAATTGAATTTTTTTCACTAAGAAGAAATTACCTATTATTCATGTGGTCCTGAGATATAAGCCGAACTATTTGCATTGTTGGCGGCCAGTTTGCAGCAAGCCTGAAAAACACAGGAAATATACATCCCAGTAAACATAGATTAGTCTTACAGGGACTTCTAAACAAGGAATCCAAAACTTTCCAGCCAAAATAAATTTTCTTTTCGAATTATGTCAGGGTATTGAAAAAAGATTAGAAGTTTTTTGGCATCACCCAATCATCCACCTTAATCATGACTAGAAATACTAGATAATGCATTTACAGGTGTTAGCAAAATATCAAAGCCTACGATAAGTAGTATACACTACTTCTAAATGCAAACAATATAATTGAGACTAATAAGCTCTCTCTGAAAATATCATCATTTCTGTGTGATGAGCACAAAATTTATAGATTAATAAATTAAAGAATAGTCTTCTACTGACCATAAATCAAATAATTTATTTCTAGTAAGGGAGTTAAAAGGCAAGTAGCATTAGAGTCACTTTAATGAACGTTTCTTTTTGAGTTTAGTCTAAAATAAAGATTGATTTTAATGTCTTTAACTTAAATGACACTGTGTGACTGCAACTTTAAGAATTTCAAGACTTTTTTGGCAGAAATAATATGATACTTCTTGGACTTACGTTTCAGAAGATGTAGCACTCCTGTAACCCTGTCACAAAGAATTGAATTATAAGGTTTATGAATCTTATAAGATACCATAGAATCCCAACAGATTAGAGCAAATGTAAAAAATGAAAAAAGATTTTTTTGAAAAAGCCTTATATTTGCATAAATTTTTATTAGGCGCTTGAAAACATTATACATTACAACAATTGCCAAAAAACATGTTCCTCAATATTGAACGAAAAATTATGAAGTGCTTCAAACATACTTCCAGTCTGGTGATAAAGACCGGCTGTCCTTGTCTCTGCCCAGATAAATTTCCCTGCAAGTTCATTGTTTAAAAAAATTATTGATTACACCATATTACATTATGAAGAGACTTCCACAAGTCATGGTTTAAAAGGATAAGTTTGAAACCTTCCCCCAATGTTTGCATTGAATTGGACTCCGCAGTTACAAACAACAAATTATAAAAAAATAATCACAAATCACAAGGCATAGATGATGTAGCTGATATATTTTTCTTTTGTTTCCTCAACCAAAGCACAAGAGAAAGAGCTGTGTAAATACATAATATTGCAAACTAGGATATATTATCTTGCAATTGATAATACCATTTAATAATATTTCAGAGTGTACTAAGTAAGGAAAAGGGGGTTTTGATTTTTTTGACTTGGTGAGAAACAAGAAGGAAATTTATTGACCTAAAAACTTTTATAGCATTACAGTAACTTAGGCGGAGGCGTTCAAGGGGAAAAGAATATATAAGGGTGTTTTGACCTTCTCAACTTTATGGAAGGAGATGGGATATTTTAGTGGAAATACTTAAACTATCCTCTCTGTTCTATTGGCTTGGATGGGAAAAGAGAATGATAATTTTTATTTTTTTTGGAAAACAATGAGACTCCATCTCTAAAAAAGCTAAAATTTCAAGGATATTACGCTAATTTTAAAAAAAATGGCACATTTTGGTCGTTTTATTCAAGAACAGAAATAGATCAAGGAGGCACTGATCTCAGATCCGTTCACATCCATGTTAGTCAATTCCTGATATCTCCCCCCCCCCACAAAAAAAAAAAAGAAAAAAGAAAAACTAAGCAATTAACACAATCATGTATTGCAGATAAATGATGCCTATGAGAGTGAAATTTTAAAAACTTAACCACATGCAATTCGAAAATTTTAATCTCAATCTTTTCCAAAGACATACTCTAGACTTACCTCCCAGACTTTCACATATTTGGATTGTGCTGATTGCAAAGCACCTGATGTTTGTTGTGACAAAGGCATATTAGCTGCTGAATTGTTGTTTACACCAATTGACTGCATCCCTGATTGTACTTGTTGAGGCATTCCTGGAGTAGGAATCATTGTTCCATTTCCAGAAGAAACAACTGATGGCCCAAGGCCACTCATCATGTTTTGGTTCATGCCAATTCCATTTTGGGCCATTTGTGCTCCTGAAAGATTCCCTTGGCTCATGCCAGGCACTGATTGACCCATACTAACACCTCCTTGGAGATTACCATTACCCATTGGTTGAGAGATCCCAAGGTTAGAATTTCCGGAGACATTAGAAGTTGCTGAAGTGAAAGAACCAAGACCAGAGTTTTGTGCAACCTGTCCAGTCCCTGTAAGAGCCCCAGACCCACTTATTGATGTATTACCAGATTGTCCAGATGAAAATACATTTTGAGAAGCAGGCACGGAAGATGCCATTCCACTGGATATCATATTTGACATATGCATGGATATAGGAGTTTGACCCATTGGTTGAAGTCCTATAGAGGATCCTCCAGTTAGGGCTGCAGAGTTCATTACTTGTCGTGCTTGAGAAAGGTTGTTCAGAATGTTCACATTTGCTGGAGCAGGACCAACAGGACGTACAGATTGTGGTACACTGCTCACTATAGGCTTCAAATCTTGCATATTGTCATTATTTGTGATCATTTCTTGAGATGCAGAAGATGGTGAAGAAGTTTGTAAGCTTGGGACTGCTTGAGAAGCAGCTCGTGCAACAGATGGAATATGAAAAAAAGCAGGATCAGGTGCCATGGAAGGTACAGTGCTTGGCTCCTGAAGAAATACATTATGAATTCATGACAATCTGCATAACTATAATAAGAACAGCAAATTAAAGTGAAGGACACACTCTTCTTACAATTTTCACAGTAGCAGGAGGAACATTTCCAACAGATATCGGTTGCCTGTTCATGAGAGATCCATTCGCTGAAATCAAGAAGGGAAAAGTAAGTCCGCTACCAAGCAGGATATGAAGCAAGAATTAACCATTACTCGTGATTAGCCTACCAAACTATTAGCCAAAATGTCTTGGGCATATACCTGCCATTTGAACTGTGGCTAAAATTCACAATCTACCAAAAAACAGCTAAAAGTTTAGGGATTACAGTTAATAATAGTACAAACTTCTTGCACAAACACAATTTTCTACCAGGAAAATTGCTATGTGTTTCATTTTTTAAACCGAATCATGCAAATAGTGTTACTTTTTTAAATTTTGCCACTAATGAACGAGTCTTACTCAGTCTGGTACTTCAAATTGGTCCTCCAATACCAAGAGGGAAATAATAACATACTATAAGAATCAGAAGTCACTACAACTACAAAACCTAGAACTGCTTCCTCTATAATGCAAATATGATAGAACTTATCACCCATAATTACAAATCCGAGTCTTATTGTGATCAATTTGTAGACTAAAAATTCCAGCTTACTAGTACATAGGTGGAATAGATACCGTATGAAGAAAACCTTGATTAATCTATTTTTGTTTTCTTTCTAACACAAAACTAGTTGGAACTTGGCAACTGCATGTGATGGGAGAAGGGATGCGCAGGTTTAAGTGCATAAACAACCTGATGAAATAGAAGTTGGAGGCGGCCCTGTCACTGAAGTAACAGAAGACATGTCCATTTTTACAGGACTCTGATTTGAAGGCAAACTTGTAATTCCAGAACGACTTAAAACAGCTCGGGCCTCCATAAAATTCTCCGAGATAAGAACAAGAAACTGAGGGTTTTTGACATTGTCAACTGCTGGATCTGCTGCTCGGGGATTGCGCTTTCCCTGAATTAACAAATTAATGTAGTAAGTAACATGCCCAGCTTCCAGTGAGCAAAAATGTTTCAGTGCTTCCCTCTCTTTTTCACCAAAAAATAAAGCACAGTGTAGATTGTAGCCTACTATGTAGGTTAAGCTGATTTATAGATTCAGTCGGTGTTTTTATTTAGACAAGCATCACCTAACAAACATACACTAAATGTTTTGGTACAAACCAAGGGTAGGCAGATAAATAAAAAATTGCACTAAACTCGAGATCGTAATTGGTGAACAGTGAGAAGTTCAGCTGAGGTGCTGACTGGCCTAGATATAAACTTTTGGCAACCTCAAAGCAGAAAACAACAATAAGATAAGAAATTGAATAGAACTATCATCGTTACCGCATTGTATATTGCTCTAATTTTAGGAAGTTGTTTTGGACAAACGACTGACAGAGAAACAGAGCACTGCATGGAAAAATAAAGATCAGTTACTTCAAGATGTGCAACCTTCATTTAAAAAAATAAAAAAATAAAAAATAAAAAAGAAGAAGAAGAAGCAAACAACTACTAATAAATTAGGATAGGAGTGCTAAAAGGTACATGAACAAATGATTTAGCAACTGTCTCGGCATCAGATGAACGGCTTTCTGTTTGTTCTTCCATATTTTCACTCTTGTCCAAATTTTGCACCTGCGGCCGATAAACTGGTGTGGGCAAGGGATAAGGGTTACTAGCAGCAACAAGAATGCAATGCCTTTGAGCATCCAAGTTTTGCTGGGTTTTGTTTCCATTTGGCGGAATAGGGAACATCTGAAAAAAGCATCAAAAGAAATTGTCGATATCCAATTCAAGGGTGTGCATAAGAAACTGTGACAATACAAAGCAAATTTTTAACTTTTATTCGGAGATTACAAGGCATATTCTTTGCAATTTGGATTTTGCATCTAAACCAAATTGTGTGCATCTTTATAGTCATGGACCAATAGTTATCTAACAAATTGTGTGCATCTTTATCTAACAAAGCATGTGACCTTTGATGGAGCAAAGTGGTGAAAAGATTGATGTAGACAGCACCTAATAGCCTTGCTTTCATTTTTAGGCTTTTTTGTTTTGAGAAGAATGATCATGACAACAGGATGAAGAGAACGTTATAATCACTTTCAAGATGCACAAAAGTCTCTCATTCATGCATAAGTACAAATTGAGTCATGAAAAGTACTTTTTTTTTATATATATAAGTAATCGAAATATCATTAAAAGTGTAAGGCGACCTCAGGTACACTGGATGAAAAGTACTAACAATTATAAATAGTAAACTTGTCAATGCCTCCAGCTGTCTAATAGCAAGTGCCAACAAGTGATGAGAGTTTTAAGCAACAACCTAATATTGAAGCAATGAAATCACAATAACGCAATCACAAAATCTACCAGGTGTCCGTTACAATCATCATCAATAAACCTAGCAGCAGCTTCTTGGTAGACCTGGAGGAAGTCAGAAAAATCTAGAACTGATTCTCTTCCTTTTCTATGGCAAACAATAAGTTTTCAAGCTCCATGGAAACCTAAACCAGGGCCTCTGCCACATTTTACCATCAAACCATGTGGCATCTCTGGCAATAGACTCAGAGCATGCCTGGAGCGTGTATGACTTTAAGCCCATTGCTTAAAAAATTTACAATTAAAATTCTGTAGAAAAGCAGAGACATATATAAAAAGGGACAACCATATAATGGCTAAATGCAACTGAAAATATGGAAGTGGAAAAAAAAGTTAAGACAATCCAGTGCACACCATCAGAGCTTCAGCAAGCCCTTCTGCAATTGCAGCATCATTGAAACCACCGCCAGCAAAGGGTATAGCTGAAAGCCACTGTAAGAAAATATCAACATCTCTTGTCCAGCCAGTCCGTTGTACTAGGCAACCTGCATGAAGGGAGGTGAAATATACACTTTGCAACTGACATGTAAACACAGAAGTTCCTGCATATTGTAAGCTTGGTGCAATCTAAGCTTCATAACATTTTAACAAAAAAATCTTCATTTACTAGTGAAAATTTGAATAAAAAAAAAGGGAAATTAAATTTAAGAACCTACCATAGGTTACTCAGCTTCAATATAAAATCAAAGGATTTATGAAAAAAAGGGGAAAATATATTGTGGCCCTTGAACTACCACCACTTTTTCACTTGCACCACCAAACTTCAAAAACTGGCATTTGGGTACCTTAAACAACCACTCCTATATAACAAGGCCATTCCTTTAGCAAGAACTGTTAAAATGAATGGAAAAGTGGTCATGTTAGCATCTTTCTTCACAAAATACCCCAAATTTTATTATAAAATACTGTAATTGCCCTTGAAAACAAATTACCCTTATAATTAATGAAAAAAAAAATTTGAAAAAAAAAATTATTAAAAAAACCAATTAAAAACAAGGGGTTGCCAAACCACCATAAAATTTTTTTTTTTGGAGGGTGGTCGAACCACCCCCTCAGTCTGTGGGTCGGGGGTGGTTCAGCCATCACACCTACCTTTTTCATTTGGGGTGGCCGAATCACCACATGTTCAGCCTAGTTCGACCACACTTTAAATTTTTTGGATCTTTTTATTTTTTGTTTACTTTTTTCTTTTAGTTTTACTTTTTCGGTTTAAATTTACGGCGTTTTTAGGAAGAAAGACACCAACGTGGTCACATGACACACATATGACCGCTTTCCATCCATTTTAACCATTTTTCTTAACGGAGTTACTTTTTTGTAACAGAGTGGTAGTGGAGGAAACCAGGGGCTGGTTGGTAGTAATATAGCCTCCTGTTTTATTCTTCTAAGAAGATGTGTTTTCAACATTAAGGTGCACAAAATATTAACCAAAATATAATTTGCATAAGATAGATTAAGAAGAATGAGAAAAATACATACCACAATAAGATCCATGGGTATAAAAAGTGACCAGGGAAAGCTCAGTATGAGAAGTAGAGGGCTTCTGTATTTCAAAAAGTAAATAAACACGTCAGCATGAAGAAAGAATAATTAAAAAGATTTAAATCCAAAGCTTGCAGAAAAATTTTAAACACTTTCTGCAACTGAGATCTCAAACTAGCTAACAAGAAAATAGAACAATAGCAGTTTAAAGTTTAAAGTTCACATTGGAACAGATGCATCTTCTCATGCTTGAACAAAAAGATATATCCATACAAGGACATTATCATGTGCTTGATTTGTTCCTGATTTTGGAAGTCCAGTGTGCTTGATTTGTTCCAAGGAATTAGATGAATAATTGGCATACGCCTTTCTGATCAGGTGTCATAAGCAGAGATTATAACTTTAATTCCTAGTTTGGTAGAAAGAGTTCTCAATGCAAGAAACAGATTTTAATTAAATTTTAATAACTGCATCATCGCAAACAGAGGAATACCTGTCCATTCAACTCATTTCCACAGAAGCACCTACATTTGTAACACAAAATATCAGAACTCGCATATGATATTAAACATAATGTCATCCAAGTAATTATTTTTTAGTTAAATGATACCTAAATAATTGGAAATAAGAGTGCACACACAGACTTATGTACATATGCATAAATTCATGCATGCCTTTAAGTTCCATCACACGTAGGTAAAGTAGTCAACATTGTTAAGCTTACCAAGATCAATGTTGATGCATAGAAGCTATAACAGCTGGCATCTATCAGACTTTTACAATTCTTAAGCATGACAATAGAGCTAATAATGAGAAGAAAGCAATTATAAGTGAGAATGAAGATGATAAAATTCATCAGCTACACCATCATAATGAGGGTAATTTCAACTGTGCCAGTATTTAAGGTAAAATATTGACTTCAAGCTACTGCCTGCCAAACTGCTATAAGGTGACTAAAAGAAAATAGAGAACCATAACCAAGGTAAAGTGCGCACCATTGCACACATGCAAATGCTTCCAGAACTCTAAAAGCCTTTGAGTCAAAATAAACAAATGTGGTCTCCAATTTTCTCCTAAAATCACTCCACCAGCCACATCAAGAAAGTGGTTAACATGGCCAATCCCTTTGAGTATGAAGCCTAATTAATACTTTGTAACCTTTTCTCCTCAGTTTACTATTTCAACAAAAGGGACACCTTCACCAATGACAAAGCATAAGAGTCCCCCTTTATTTCATCATAGACACCACTTTACACTTCTTCACGCAACTGCCGTTCTTAGCCTTCTCATGATCATGTGAATGATGCAGTCTACCAACAAATGCATCATCCATCATAAAATACAAATCATTCAGCAGAAAACCATACAGTCCTACAGCCTTCTTTGTCCTCATCCCACTTAGAGTTTTACAACTTCTGTTTTACCCAGGATCCTGGCAATCTCTAATCCCACCCAGAATGTTGCACTTTAAAACTTTCCATGCGCTGGAATTAGCAGCCTTTACCCCAAGTATTCACTATTGGCCTTGTAGGGCAAAGTATGGCCCATCAAGGTTTGAGAAAATATTACAATTGAACCTTAGCCAGACATTAACCCTCAAAAGGTTGATACAACCTTCCCTTGAGGCCAATAGATGGCTAAGAGACCTATTCTTGACCTTGGCGAGCTGTTGGCAAGTAGGAAAACTTAGCCATTAGTCTTACAGTAGTCTGCACCAACAATGTACAAAAAGGGAGCCATAGCTGCAGTCCCTTTGACACTGGAAATCAGTTTCTCAGCCATAAGATCACTCTTTGCCAAGTGGTTTAATTTGGGTTCCTCTTTTCAGGTCCTCTTAGTAACTTAGTGCTTGCCTGTAGGTCTCATTGACAACCTCATGTCCATGTTCTCTAATTATTGACGCAATTAGGGAAAATGCAAACCCTTGTCTCTATTTTTCTCTACTTATTGACATGTCGAGGGGAAATGCAAACCTTACTTGCTAAGCTATGTACATTAACCACCCATCATTGACAACATTTAGAAAATGAGAGATAGATCGTTGAAGTACAAATAATGAGAGCAGATATGAGGATGCCACTTTCAAGGACGGTATTTTAGGTAGAGGCTCACTCCTGCCACTCAACTGCAACGTTTCCTGCCTTCTGATTAATGGAAAAGATAGAGTCTTTCGTTTAGTTTGGCTGTTCAAACTTACAGCTTAATCAATGGACTTACGCCCCTTTGAGCTTTCTAATAAGATTGAATTATTTATAAAAAAAAACATATAACATTTAACTACTTTCTTAATCACAGCCACGACTAACAATAACTCAAAATTCAAAAAGCAGTTCCATTGTTGGTCAAGCCAGATTCAAACTCCAGCAGTTCCATAAAAGCAGTAAGGCTGCATTTGGTTGCAGAGAATGGGATATTTAACTCCACTTTCAGCTTCCCAAGCCAATGGATTCAAAATTAAAACCAAAATTCTACGGAACCCAACTCCACCAAAACTACTTACAAAAAAAAAATTCACCAAATCCAAAGCAAAATACTCAAAAACCATAAACTGAAATTTAGAAACTGAACTCCAATTTTGCGATATCAAACGCATCGTAAGGCCAACTATCAGATCAAACAAACCAATTTCATTCCCTACGTGAATTGCAAAACTTCCATCATAAATAAACTACGCAATATTGCAAATTAAAACCCTCAAAACCGATTAAAAGCCATAAATTTTAATTAAGCACAAGCAAAAATAAAATAAATGGGAGCGAGGCAATCAGACCTAATGATCTTTTCAAGGTAATCAGAAACAACGGTCTGCCAGAAGGGGCCCATAGCCGCAGTGCCTTCAACGGCCACGATCAGCTGCTTCTCCGCCATCGCGTCGCTCGCGATTGGAGGATGTGACTAATCTTGATATCGTGCAAAACCCGATGCTCTTAATCTGACTCTGCTTCTCTCCAGCTACATGGTAACGCTTATGATAATCTTGATTCTTGATTATCAACTGGGTTCTTCTGAACTCTTACTCAAAGGAATACCATTTCATTTAAAAATGCAAATATATAAATTATGTCACTGCTGACATTTTTTTTTTTATAAATTAAATAATGTGCATCATTTTATGGACCGACTTTAAATCATGGCTATAAAATCAAATGAAATGGAGATACCCTTATTAAACTCAGATGCTGTCATCTAATAGCATTTACCAGCATAGTATATTTTTAATAATAATCTTAAAATACATACTATATATTTCAAATGAAATGGAAATATCCTCGCCCAACTTAGATATGGACATCTAATAGCATTTACCACAGTCAGTAAATTTTATTTTTTATTTTTTTATTTAATTGATGGACAAAGTTTCCTCAAATTTATTCAATTTATTAAATTGGAGTAATTTAAAAGAGTAATATTATGTATTACTTCTTATTTCCCGTTTATCCCAAAACATATGTTGCGTGACTTCCAATAAAAAAAATTAATTTTTATTCACAAAATGTTTTGAAGGATCATGTCATATAATTGGGTGGTATAGTCAATTAATGACTAATTGATACTATATAATTACTAATTAGGACAATAAAAATGCGAGAATGAGAAAAATATTAAACCAGAACATTTTCACAGGAGTTTCCCAAGAAATTCCGCTAGTACGTTAGAATGTCCCCCGGTCTCCAATATTCTCCTTAAGAAAAGTTCCATCAATTTCACGGAAATTCCTTACCAATTCCCTCGAGATTCTCTTTAATGTGTGACAAATCATAAAACCGATTACTAATAGCTAGCCAAGCTAGGAAGGGGTTTACATCCCATGCAATACTTAATTAAGATATTGTATGAATTCATTGAATTGCAATATATTTAATCGGGACTCCCTCCCTTTCCAAGTATCGACAGCCATAATCATTGCCGTCGCCACCTTTTTTTTTTTTTTTTTTTTTTTTGTTTTAAATAGAATTGAAACTCATCTCATTTATTAAGAAGAACAGCAAGGACAATTGCATGGATACAATCACGATAATCCTTGTTCCACATGATTTCTTCCTTAAGCGAGATTGCCACCTTTGCTAATTTATGGGCCGTGTCATTAGCCAGTCTTAACACATGTCTAACATGCCATTCTTGGTGCTGTTGTAGGTTTCTCCATAGCTCATCAGTCAACATGCAGTAATCCCCTTTCCACTGACTGTCACGTTGCAGAGCTTGAGCGATTTCCTTCGCATCACCCTCAAGGATAAGATATCTCACTTCCATCTTCTTGCTAATCTCTGTAGCGTACCAGGTTGCCATTGCCTCCGCAGTTGCGGGTTCCATGGCCGTCGGTTTATACGTGCAAAAAGAAGCAAACACTGCCCCTCTGTGATCCCGAAGAACGACACTCACTTCGGTGATGTTTTGCTCCCTAGAAATTGCAGCATCCCAATTCGCTTTGACAAAATTCTGTGGTGGCTTTTTCCATTTTGTCTCCCTTTGAAGCGGTACTGCAGAAGGGCAAACTGTAGCCCATGTGGCCATGGCTTTTTCAAAGTTTGCTATTTGTTCATGTGCCTGGTGCATGAGTGAGGCCGGCGACATCATCTCCCCACCATGGACAAAGTGATTTCTTCTTAACCACAACAGACGCCACCTTCATTGCACATTGCTACTACCTGTTTACCACATTGTCACCAAAAATTCCTCTCTTGTTGTATCAGAAAAGAGTGAATGTAAGGTTGAGGGTGATCCAACCATTCCTTTATTCATTGAAATGATTTGCTTATTTTCAAAATAGTCCAAGGGGTGGGTAGCTATCTCTTTGTGTATAGTGTATGCAATAAAAAAAAAATAATAATAATAAATAAATAAAAATGGTGGTAGCGGTGAGTAAGGGTCGGCCGTCGACAAACGACAACCATAAAGAGAGAGTTTAGTTTAAGCCACCTATTTATGATGTGTTAAATTTTAAGTTGTTCATTTAAAATATGCGGTCCAAATTAGAATTATTCCACGAGATATTATATGGTCCCAAACAAAGAACTATTACAGCATTTAATGCTATTTTATTTGGGATTGGAGAGTTTTGGTTGGAAAATTCCTTATGGTTAGAAATTTTTAAAAATAATACTTTTATCTTATAATAATTTTACAATGATAATCCAAGAACTTATTAAATAAGTCATTGTAAAAAAAAAAAAAAAATCAAAGATTAATTAGGAATTGTGTTTTAGCATTTTTTGATGGTTGTAGAATAAAATGTTGCATATACCATTACTTTTTAAAAAATATTCATCGACATGGCCCGGCCCGGCCCGCCGGGCCCATATTGATCTATCTATCCCTCTTCCTGAATCCTGGTTAACCTTAGTGAAGAAGGAAGCGGCAACGACGAAGAAGCAAGTTGTTGAAAACGACACGAAATTCAAAAAAAACACAAATGATAATAATTAAAAAATAATAATGATGTTGATATACTCACAGAAGTGGAACCGTATTCGGGCTCAGAATTCACAAGTTTCCGTTTGCTGTTTGGATTGGTCACAAACTTTTTCCGAGTTGGAACTCTTGTGGAATTCGTAGTTTCACAGCGCTGGAATTTGATTTCCTGTGTCTGGATTCACCGATTCCAAGTGAAATTCGGGAAGCGGAGAAAGAAAATCGGATCCTCAGAGACCGTTTGGCGTTCCGTACGCGAAGGTCAGCCTGAGAAAGATGATGCTGCGTTTTCCGGACCCGATGAAGCTGAAAACTAAGAAGGTAGATTGAATTGTGGTGATTGTGAGTGTTGGTAAAAACGAATGGTTGATTAGGATTTGTTTGAATGAATGGTTACAGATTGTGTTTGAGGAGGTGTATGCTGCGCGTGACTCGGCAACGCTTGAGCAAATGAAGGAGCTGAGCTCCAAGCGGAGAGTGATCGAGGATTCCATCAATGAGAGCAGCTCCATTACGGATGCTATTGCGAGAGAAATGTCTGGAGGGTTGACATCTCACCTTCAGCAGGTAAATTCTGTTCAGTAATTTGTGCACATAGTATTCGAAACATTTTCGTGTCGCTACTTGATTTTTTGAATGAATGCTTTTGATGGTTTTGTTGGCGTTTTCAATGACCCTGCGTTACATGATAATAAACTTCCATTTTGGTTGAAATGGTATTTTGGAACCAAATCCCTTCTATTGTGATTGCATGTTAATGTTGTCGTAGGTCTATTAAGCCATTTTCCTAGACTCTAAGGCAATGGGGTAATGTTACCTGATGTATTTTGTGTGATTTAGTGTTGTTTACTCTATATTTGTTCGCTTGATTTGCACGCGATGACCAATCAATTAGTCTCTGCTAGAGATATGTGGGTTGCTACTTTTTGTATTTTACTTGTTTGTTTATTTATTTTTTAAACGCATCAGGACCTTCAAAAGCTAGAAGAGTATCTGCCTTTACTGGAAAATTTGATTTTCCATACGGATTTGATTAGTAGCAATGGCCGGATGGTACGGTGGACTTCGGATCTGAAGATACGATGGATTAGTGTGTTGAGCTCATCCTCTTTCTTTAACCTTAGGGGTCCAAAATTTTATCAAATTGATAACTTGCGGTTTGAGCTTGGTATGACCCTTTTTCTTTATGGTGCAATCCTTCGAGAGAGGGCTTTGGAAGTTCTGCCAACTGGTATGCAATAATTTGTTCACCTTATTATTGCAGTTACACTTGTACAGTTTATAGTATTTTAATTATTTCCTTTACTTTCATTGTCATAGATTTGGTGCAATCTGCCACCTTCTTCAGAGAAGCTGCCGGAGTTTATCATCATCTAGCTAATGAGGTTCTCCCCTCTTTATTGCCTGCATTGCCTGCAGACAGGCCACTGGAAGCTATCTCATCTGTGTCCACTGTCATGAGCCTCATATGTTTGGCAGAGGCCCAGGTTAGTGATTCCGTTGTCACTTATTGTTTGCCTTGTTGGATATCCATCAGAGAATCATTGATGGAAATTTCTTGTACAATTTTAATAGGCAGTAACTATAAGGAAGGCTGAAGAAAAAGGCACTGCTATAGGCCTCTTGGCAAAGTTGCACCATGGTGTTATGCAGTTACTTGATGAAGCTGATGGCGTTCTAAATACAGCAACTAGAGAGTACAGAGATATTTCATTACGCTTTGTGGTACGAATGTATATTGAGCGGTTTTCTTGGCTATATTTAGTTTTGGTTTGGCAGAAAATTGGTTATGTGCTTTTTGTGTCACAGTTGAAGAAGTTTTTAATTAGCTTAATTTTTCAGATGGTCTTCCGCACCTGGCTCAGACAAATAAATAAATAAGATGATCAAAAAAGAATTAGCTTCCTTACCTTGTGATTAATATCAGAAGGAACTGTGGCAGAGTGGCAATGTCCAAAGTAACTATAAGCTATCTGTTTTCCACCAAAGTCTTAACACAATTATAAAGACAGGAACTATCCATACTGAAACATGTAAAATTTGAAGTAAATGATAGACCATATGAACAGTTGGTATTATATAGATATCCTAGATTTGAATTCTCTGGGTGCTATTCTTTTGGATTTGCAAGAAAGAGAGCAAGGATATTGAGTCTTGGACAAATGGGTTGATGTTTATGAATTGAATGAGCCAGAACAAGAAATGGTTAAATTATGATAACATGGAGTGCTTAAACTTGAACTTTATGATAACAACTTTTGTTTGGATTTGTTTTGATCTGTACCTTGTGGGTTAAAATAGAATATTACTGGCGCCATTTGGCATTCTCTTTGTCATTGTGTGTCTTCACTGATTGACACTTATCGCTTTTACACCGACTCTGGTTACACAATTCCTAAAGCATTATACTAGATTCCGTATCTTTTAGTAGGATATAAGGAGAACTTTGAAGGTTAACATTTGCACTTATAAACAAAAAAAAGGGGTTAACATTGGCATATGGAAGCAGTAAAACCATGGAAAGCAGGGATAGCTTTTCCTATATACATGGTGTTTGTTGTCATTAAACTTTGTTACGTGTAAATTGGAAGTTGATGGTCTTGGTATCTGTTCTATCATGCCATAACAATCTCTAGACCGTCATTGGCAATGAATTTTCTACCTGATAAATTGGTACTCCAGTGCCATGAAATAAGTCTGCAAAGTATTCTTCAAATTATCGCATATATTTCATTTTATGAGAATGACTGTAATGTTCAGTCATCATTTCTTACAAGCTTGTTTATTTATTAGGTGATTTATCCGTCTCTTTGGTACATATTGTTGCGTGAATTTTATTATTACTAAAAGCCCCATTTAGTTGTTGACCATATTACAAGCTCTGATCTGCACATGGGGGACGATTCTAATATTTTCAATATTTTTAGTTTTTCAGTTGTTAAGAATGTGCTGATTCTGTTTCTTGATTGCTGGATCAATACTTGAAGCCAATCAGGGGAGAGTTTTATTTTTTTTAATTTACAGTTTTTTGAATGTGCTGATTTTGTTTCTTGATTGCTGAACCCATACTTGAAGCCAATAAGAAGATAGTATTAATCATCCATATGAAAGTAGCAGTGCTTTATTTTCATAATCTTGTTACTAAAGTAACTGGGGCAGAGCAGTCTCTTTATGCTTTTCAGACACAAACTTCTTGGCTTTGTAGGTGGAATTCACATGGTCTTATATTTAGAGCACACAAACACATTAGAGAACCTTTTACGCAGACAGCAATATGTGTGATCTTTCTCCTCTTATGGATGCGGAGACTATGTGTAATATTTTTCACTATCTAGTTAATAGATTCTCATGGATACTCTTTCTGGTCTGTGCAGGAATTTATATTGTCTTGGAAATCATTACATGAGTTAAGAAGTCAAAAATATCTTGCTGAAAGTCTGAAGATTGCTGGCCAAGTTGGGGTTGCAGTTGGAGTTCTTGGTCAAGCACTGATCAATGCCAAAAAATCGATGCCAGGGGAAGAATTATGGAAATCAGTGTTCAGAAAGGAAATTGATGATGCTTCTGCAATGCTCAGGAAATTCGAGTATGAGAATGAATTCGTCTGGCATGAGAAGATCCCTTCGGGCGATGAGTTGCCATTACCCCAAGGTAATAAAATTGTGAGCATTATACCGTACCGCCCCAAAAGATGGGAGAGAGAACTTGCTTTCAAGATATAAATGTACAGAGTAAGTGATACAAATGGGTAATGCCATATGCCACATTTGTACCTGAACTATCACACAATGACGTGGCAGTCCTAACCATCTCTTGGATTTTTTTTTTTTAACGAAAATTAATTCATGGGTTGGTTAGAATTGCCACGCTAGCAGAATAGGAATGTGGTATGCAGCATTACTCTATACACATACTTGTCTTTGTTCCCTGTTGAAGCCTATCAAGCTTCTCGGCTTTCTCATTCTAATTCTGTTAACATGTTCTTTCGAGTCTCTGTTCATTGAAAGAGGGGCTGAGGTCTAAGGCTTTGCTTGGTCATGGAGTTGTATGGACTAAGACTATGCAAATTGCAACTGTTGATGTATTATGGTTTTTGAAGAATAGAATCTGTTAAAAATTGTGTGGCAGATGATGAAACCATCATTGGCTATTAGAAGGGATTTCACGCGCGGGGTTTCTGACAGCAAATTTTGTTTGTTAATATTTTTTGTTTGAAAGTGTTTTGATGTGAGGCATGAGAGTAGTTTTAAGTGTTTTTTTTTTTTTTTAGATTGTTTGTTAATATTTTTATTTTGAAAAGAGACAACAAAAGGGAGAAGCAGCTTTTTACCTTTTTAAATTGATTCATTCTATTATTTTATCTAGTAAAATATACTTTCCTTATCTAACACATTATAAACATTCTTACAATCAACTTTGTTTTCAAAAGATTTTTATTTTCAATTATAGTGATATACGGTGATTAAGCGATGTTGAAACGTTGATATTTCTTAGATGGTTATTTCCTTCTGAATTTCCCAATATTGAATCAATTTCAATTTCAGCCATCGAATCCATACCATGTGTAAGGATACAAACCCATCGCAAAAAGTTACGCAATCTTTTCAACCAGACACTCAATGATCCATTGGAGGAATAACAAAACTGACACGCAATTTATAGTTCCATTAATTTAGTAGTAATTTTAAAAATCTGTCTTAATTTTGAGAGAAAAAGACAGTGAATCTTCTTTCTAGCATTATTTTAGCAACAAAGCCTATTTTGCATGATTATCGCTCTCCCAATGCTCCGTCCCTTGGGATAGAGCAAAATGTTATTGGAAAACTAGCAATGTCAAAGCAACTCTAGTTCGAGAAACAGAAAAAGCCGAAAGGATAGATAACAGAAATATGGGCTCATTGCCTCATTGGGACTGAGGTCCCCGACTCCCTGCAATTCCTAACAATTTTCAAAATGAACAATTTGGATTTAATCACATAAGCCTTTAAAAAAAAAATTACAAAATAAGTAAAATATAGGTAACAAGGTGGCTTAAGATACTTATTGAGGCAGTGGTTGGAATCTCCTCCGCTTCACTCGAGTTGAACTTTTGAGGTAATCAAAGGTTCAATAAGTGATCGACCATTCCCAAACCTCAAGAGAGTGATCGACCAATCCTATTATCTCTTAAAAGGGAAAATGATAGTTGGTTATGCTCTTAATAAAGAGAAATTTTAAAAGTCGTCCTTGTGTCACTCTAAAAATGAAGTGACTTTTAAAATCATCATTTGATCAAAGTCTAATAGTAATCAATCACAAATTCAATAATAATTTTAAAAGCTATATCATTTAGAGAAACACAAAAGTGACAGAACAATAAATTCTAGCTGTATTACTTAATGGATGGCCAACCTTAATAGGTGGTTTTACCGTCACTTTTCTTATTTTATTTATTTATTATATCTTATGCGGCTAAATTAGACCGTTCATTTTGAATGAATGAACGGTTTATTAGATGATTAGAATTGCAGGTCTCCAAGGAAGTGCCAGAAACCTCAATCCAGCACATTGAACTAGTGGGTCAGCATGTTCCAAGTGGCAAAATCAAAATCTATTCAAGTAAACAAAAAAAATTGGGTATGCATGGTGAGGAATCTTGGGTGATTAAAATATCCCAAAGACACTTTCACTCTCCTTCGCGGGAAGACTCGGACGATTAACTACCATGGCCGTTGTTCAGTGCAACTGTGTTCACAGCTTGTGCAATCCATGTAGAACCAGAAAACCACCCTTATCCCCAGTTTCACACATCCGTTTCATCTCAACTGTGAGCAGTCCGATTTGTGCAAGTTCCAAGACATTGAAGCTTTCTACCCCAAGGTCCCTCTCTCTCTCTTCTCTGATATGCGTGTGTAGCTTTATAGTTTATACTGAGAGCTGTGGAAGCAGTGACGCTTAATTGCAGGCTGAGTAGGGCTGTTTCTGCTGTGGTTTCTGAAGAGAACGCAGTTGGGTCGAGTTCTTCTGGCACTGGAGTGTTCAAACTCACTTACTTAGAGGTGGGTTTTGGTTTTCTTGATCTGGGCCTTCCATAAATTTGCTCCATTTAGAGGTTCTGCTAACATATACATGTAGATTTGTTTTTTCTGTTTAGGGGAATAGTTGGTTGTGGGAGGTTGCCGGGTTGAAAATACTGGTAGATCCAATCTTGGTGGGTAATTTGGATTTTGGAATTCCCTGGCTTTATGATGCTGCCAAGAAGTTTTTGAAGAATTTCCAGGTATTTTTTTAATAGTTAGTACCTGGTGTGTGCCTTCAGTTATGTATATGTTGTCCTCTTTTCTCTTTGTAGAATTGTTGTGCGCATTGATGAGCTTGTTCTGATTGGTATGCAACTTAGTGCAGCTTAGTGATCTTCCTGAAATCGATTGCTTACTGATTACACAAAGCCTTGATGATCACTGCCATTTGAAGACCTTGAAGCCGCTATCTGAAAAGTCCCCAAACCTTAGAGTCATAGCAACTCCCAATGCTAAGCCACTGCTGGATCCTCTATTTAGAAATGTATGTATATATCCAATCTTGGTCTTTTTGCCAGCTGAATGCTGGTTGTTTCTCCAATATTCATTCATATTTTGTTTAATTTTTGTGTGAAGAATTGAACATTCTTCGTGGATGCCCTAAGAGAAATTAGCACATGGACATTGGCTTAATGATTCTAGGTTATATTTGTTAAACTTACCGAAGCCACAGCATCAGCGTGCTATGCAGAGTTAGGCTTACTGCTATTCTTGAGGTTTCATTGCGCTGTCTTGTAGCTGACCCAGTAGCATTGGGCTTTGTTTTCTCTGTTATAGGGTTATTGTGTGTAGTCCCATTCAAGGGGTGTATTGGGGATCAGTGTTCAGAAAGAGGCAGCCATTGTATTCTGTGCCCTCTGCCTGTGACTGTAGGCAAAAGGTCCAAACAAAACTAGTGTTCCCTGTGGCAGTATTTTGGTTTGTTTCTTGATTTCCTTTTCATGTTAAAGATGAAGACCCTGAAAACTTTCTAGGTCCATTCTCTTTCATCTTCTTCCAAAATGTTTCCAGCTATTTTCACAGGAAACTTGGCCAATGAAAGTCATAAGCGATTAGGCAATTTTAATTTTAAGCAAAGTGACTGTCTGTGTATTTTATGCCATAGAATATCCTTCCTGATGGTAAATGGAAAGATCCTTCTTACCATGCCAGTGGATTTTGGACATCAGTATAGGGAGAACAAATTTTTACCAAGCAAATACATTTACCAGCTCCCATTCAGAAATCCCCATTGGAGTTTCGAGAGACTGATATTTATTGGTACTCGTAAGGCAAATTGCATGCTATTGATAAGGTACTCAACCATTCTTCCCATCTAGAAGTGCCTGTGATATTTTCTCTCTTTCTTTCCATGTATGAATATGTGCATGCACTTGCCTGCTGAACGTGTGTGTCTGTGCCTTCTCTTCCCAAGTGAGTCAGAGGCTAGGTGTGTCCCTTGATTTGGTTTCAGTTGCCATCTTTTGCTATTAGTATGCAACAATTACAGGAGCCATACCTTGTCGCCCAACATTTGCAGTTCTTCTCTAGGATATATGATTGTGTTTCTTACGGAGATGATGGTTATACTTGTGGCCTTTGGTTTTTGTCTGTGCTTGAGTTCCTTGTCCTCCTCTAATCAGAAGTCATCTTCCAGTTTGCTGATCACACATGACACTTAGATGGTGGACCAAATTTTGTTCAAATGTTATACCAAAATTGTTTTTACAGCATAGTCACCGACCAAATTAACATTAACCATGATTATTTCAACATTGTCTGAATGTGAATTTATATTTAATACGTTGTACTAAAGTATGGGATAAACATTCCTGTTGTACATGCTCCTGTGTTGATCCATCAAAGCATTTCCATTTCACTTCCAAACTTAGTTTCAGAATTTTTCAGGTCACATACCTAGAACCTGGTCAGAGCTCTGTCATTGAAGCAAGAAATGGTTCTAAAGTTGGAGTTCAGGCCACTGCAGGACCAGTTCTAGGTCCTCCGTGGCAGCGACCTGAGAATGGGTAAAGTTTGTCGTGCTTTAGTTTGACATTGTGAATGCAAATGTTACACCTTCTGGATTTGATTGCAAAGAAATTGTAACTTTTTTATATGTATGCCCTTTCCTCTAATACGGTTTCTAACCTTAACTATGTGGATCTTTTACTAGAAGTTTGTATCTTTGTTGTACTTTGTGGCCAGGTATCTTGTCAATTATCCGCAGGGCCAACTGACTCTTTACTATGAACCCCACTGTGTATACAACAAGAATTTTCTGGAAAAGGAAAGGGCTGACATTGTCATCACACCAGTCATAAAGCAGCTTTTGCCCAAATTTACTTTGGTTTCAGGACAAGAAGAAGCAGTTCAACTTGCAAGGGTTCTGCATGCCAAGTACACAATAATTGCTTAAACTTTGGTGGCAGCTATAAATCATAAGCTTTTAGTGATTAACCTTTTTTATTGGCTTTTTTCCCTTATTTTGTAGGTTCATCGTGCCAATGAAAAATGGGGACCTTGATAGCAAAGGGCTTCTTGCTAGTATAATACAAGCTGAGGGAACATTAGAATCATTTAAGGTCTGCATTCTTTTACTCATGTTGAAGAACAGATGACTCACATGCATAATTTCTTTTTAATATACATGTATATCGTATGGAAAATCACAGAGATCCATCATATGGTATTGATTTCACCATAAAAGTAATGCATATACTATGAGGTGAATGTTACTGGCATAGCCTTCCCCTTTTTAAATTCTTGCACAGTACCAAGGTAATCATTTTCTTAATTTGGTGAACTATACCAGTGTAGTGTAGTATGTGCTTTTAAACAATATTATTGCTTCTTTTTAAAAAAAAAAAAAAAAAAAAAAAAAACCTTTTATGGTGCCCTGGACATAATAGCAATGGAAACTTTTTCTAACCTCTTTTCAAAGCGTGCTTTGTGGTTGTATATATGACTTCCCAAATGATTGATAAGCTTGCCAAGTTCGTGTTCCTAGATGATTGATAAGCTTGCCAAGTTGGTGAAAGTTGAGAGTTAATGCCATTTATCAGAGTTTCAAAGTTGTCTTTGCCCAAATTTCTATCCAATTCTGGACTTCCTGTTTTATTTGTGCGACTCCTTTTTAGGAGTGTGTAATTTGATTTTTCTATAGTGGATGAGTTTCTTGAGTTTGGCTATGGTTTTATTTTAAGAGTTCTTAAAAAAAGTTTCCATTTCGTCACTGAAATTTGTGTGTTTGATTAATTTTGGTGACATTGTGTGTGGTAATTAATTTTTAAATTGCTGATTTTTTTGTGATTGGTTGAGAATGCTTATTCCCCCCCTCCCCCCCAAGCTTTAATATTACTTACCAAAAAAATGCAGCCGCAAAATTTGATTATTGCAGTAATTTCTCTCCTATTTTCTTATTTATTGTGTTTTGCTTATAGCTATGCACTATTAGACGTGTTTATCCTGCAAATGTGAGAGTCAACTGAGAATTTAACGGGTTATTAATGCAGGAGCTATTGTCAAAGGAACTACCAGATGCTCAGGTATTAGAGCCTACTCCTGGTGTACCGCTAGAAGTCCTGGCACCTTCCGATCTCCCTTAGTGCGTCTTTATATTTTTGGGGGTATAAATGAAACTACTCTTTATTCAAACTATATACATACCAAATCCTTTGTCTCCTTTCTTTTTAGTATGCAGATAGTTTTTCCATAGTCACTTGTATGACATGGCACTATGTATATCGTTGGATGCAACAAAACAAAATTTTGATCATGAAATTGATCCTTTTCGTTTCACTTGAAATGAAATGAAGATGATAATATTCCGAGATCCAATTATGTGAATTAGCATTTATCTAGCAGCAGGTAAATCGTGAGTTTCCAATAGTTACCTATGGAAGCAATTTCAAGCAATCCATAGAAGCACTTGATCATGATCTTGTATAGAAGTGTAAAATATTTAATTGAAATGAGGAATACATGACAGAATTAAGGTTTGAAATAAAATTCTTGATTTTACAAAACAAATGGTCGCCCCAACAACCTTCATTTAAGGCATTTTGAGGGCGACAACCAACATTTATTTTTATGCCAACTCATATTTGCATATAACTAAATCTTTTGACATTGTATTAGAGAATATAAGGCTATTATATTTCATTTGTTACACAAACATTAATCCAAAGAAATAATAGTAACAATAATAAATGGAATGCTCATAGTTGTTGCACTTAATATTGAGTCATCTGAATCTCGATAGGGTGCAATGAGCTATCTATATTGCATGCAATATAAGCAGCTTCTGTGAGAGAGTATTTGGGCTCCACTTGTTGAGACACCTACTCGGATTCTCCAAATACTTGTTTGATCAAGTGAGGTCCAAGTTCTCCCTTACATAAATTACTTGTATTACATGTAATAATGATAGTTCATCGCACCCGAACCATTCAAGTCACCTTTCTTCGAAAATAAAAAAAAATAAAAAAAGGGGTGGTTTTCACCCCTTTCATGAAAGTGAACAAATATGTTTAGGTTGATGTAAGAAATGCATTTGGTATAGACGCATGGTTGCAAAACAATTCATGGATGAATTTAGACGAGCTGGCGTCCCTTGGAGACTAATGACAAAATGGTTTGATCGGACTTCCCTTTTCCCCAATTTGATGGGTCGGTGCTTGGTTAATGGGGAGATCCGAGTTGCGTCAACTGAGCCATTGCACCCAAAAAAAAAACCAATAATTTACGATCATATGGAATATGTTCCTTAATATTCTCTCACCTTTCCTTATCAAAATATTAAAAAAAAAAAAAAAAAAAAAAAGTGTCAGTTTTCATATAAAAATATCCAATGCTCTTAAACCTAAATTCTAAATATTATAATTAGTGGATATATACACACACACCAATAGCGACGACTTTGTTTGTTGTTGCTTTTATTGCAACGTACTCTTCACGGAGTTTCTTTGCAATTTGAACCACTCTGTGCGGCCCTAGAATAGACTCGGTTTGCTTATGGTTCTTTTGGCACCATTAGCAATCATCATTGCCTGCTGTTTGGTCATTTTGGACTGGATCCTGAATTTGTTCTTGTATTTGTACTGCATTTTACTTTTTGAGCATTGTTGTTGGGGTGTCCTCCCTCTTTGTGTTTGTTTCATCATGTAACCCATTTTTCTCTTGTTTGTTTGGAAAAAAAAAATAATAATAATAGCGACTTTGTTTGTTAATGTGTTTTTTATATTATTTTTTTGTTTTTAATTTAAAAATGTGTTCTAAAGTGAAATAAATGTGATTTTTATTATTATTGGTTAATATTTTTGTCTTTGTGAACGTAAAACAAAAAATAAAAAATTTAACTAATAACTGTTGTATTTGTTAAAAAAAGCATTCATGAATGTATTTAACCAAATTGGCGTCTAGGAACTGAATGAAGCTTTCTCCTATAAAGTTACAATTAGAAAGAAGAAACAGGATTGGTCAAATGCTATCAGCTTCATCTCAGGATTGGAAGGCTCAATTCCTAGGAAATCAATATATTATAATGGGCTCAATTCTAGGGTTTCTACTTGCCAAAAGAAAGAATTGAATTTAGGGTTTGTAATTGTACGTGCTAATATTATAATTAAAGGATCCATACACTATAATCAAGGGAGTTGGGAGAAAGATTCATGAGTGAACTTGGACGACTTGCTGGCCTTTAGGGACTCAATTTTTGGCTTTAAATATTACTCTCAAGCTATATTCGTCAGCCCTGATGAAAGAAATTAGCTCATGTACTTGTCAAAAGAAGAAATTAGCTTACCGTCGATAATGGGCTCATTGCGATTGTGGATATTTCATGCGGATTCTTTTATTCAAGGATGACTTTGAATGAGTTGGAATCCTTTTAAGGAGCTGACTCAGTCGTATGTGGAAAATGTCGCCATTTATTAGATTTGTAAAATATAATTCGAATCGTGAAATGAATCCGCTCTATTTCAAGTGAAATGGATCTGCTCTAACTCTTTCAAGTTAAAAATAACTCAGATCGAGATCCGAAGAAGATAATCATTGACTGAAGGAGCAAAAATCTATTTCCTTTGATTTTAGATTGCTTTTAGTATTTTTCTAATTTTATGATGAAGATGGGTACGTAATTAATGAGATGATTAGATTACTTGTAACAATTATAACAAAGTAAACGTAATTGAAAATTAAGTGAGTCAACATAGCTCTTTATGTATAGTTTAGCCCATTGGGTCCTTTCAAACCCAAAAATGTATATATATATTATGGAATTTTTAAAGTCAAAGTTGGCAAAGAGATACCGCCCTCAATTTTCATGCTTCATTCTTAGAACAAATTAAAAAAAAAAATGCAAAAGGAAATACATTGGCAATTGAATATTGGCAAATTTCTTTTAAATTGGGTTAGAGAACTTCTTTTAATTCAATCTATTAAACAAATATGTATTCAAAATGCATATAAGAGATGTGACCGTTCAATAGATTAAGTTGAAAAAAAACTTTATGCTTTTATAAATAGCATAAAGAGTAATGTTGCATATTACTCTCATAATCTCATTCGATTGAACTGACGTAGAAGTACTCAATTGCCTATCAACTTTTGACTTTTATTTTTATTTTTAATAAGGCCTAATCCAAGGGCTTATAGCATTGTTACATCAGTTTAATACAATAAATAGAGAAAAAGAATGTGTGTGCGCATATCCATTTATCCACTATATTAATAGTATGTTGAAGCAATAAAAATGATCAATGAAATAAAAAATGGGAGCATAGTATATCAACGATTAATACAGTGTACTAAAATGCCTTAAAAACTAGATATATACTTTTCCAAACATTTGCATGCCCAGCAAATAGCAATCAAACAAGTAATTGCAAGAAATCCTCAGTAAAACCTACTTGAAGGCCTCTCAGAATTGCAAGGAGACATTAATTACTAATAAAATATTGATAAATGATGTTGACTACAGGTGTCACACACGTCTTTGTATCTAAGATTTGAGAATTGAGAGTTTTGATTTTCTTTTCTTCCATATTTGTCTTTTTTCTTGGCTTTTGTTTTTTCCAAGGAGTTTTATAGTAGATCGCTGGAATATTCCCCCCAAGTTCCAAAGGTGACATTAATATTGGTCAAATTGACTCAGCTCATCGGGATAGTTTTGAGGGATTGCAAGAGCCATTCGGCTTTTAGATTCACTGAAGGGACACGTTTGCTATACTCTCTTCCTCCACGAAGAACAGAAAGAAACAAAATCCCGAGTCAAATTAGCTCCACCATCCATGGATCTATGTCTATCTTAACAGAGTCAACTGGCTCAAACGAAATACTAATTGCTATTAACAACTGGTATCGAAACTATTTTTCAAAAGAATAAGAATGTGTTGCGTGTCGCCGTGTCGGTTAGCTAGTTGATTATATTTTTTGTCATTTTAATAAAGATGTAGAATCAAATCACTTAAATTAAAATAAAAAGGGAAATTGTACCAATAATTCTTTTTGAGTTTTGTTTATGCTATAGACGAAGACCCGAGTTTCTACTTTTGATAATTAAAATTATCAAAAGGTGGAGGTTGTTCCACACTCGCCCCCTTACAAGGGTGGAGAACCACATCTACATGCTGCAACCGCCCCCTCTATGAAGTGGTGGGTCGAGCCACCCCTATCGCACCTTTGTAGGGGGTGGAGTCACCTTTCACCACCTCTGTCTATGGGATGGAGGGTGGCAATGTGTGGGTCTTCACTTTTTTTTTTTTTTTTTTTTGACATGTTCACATAAGGGAAAAGGAGGGAGAATTCGAATTAGTGACCTCCACCTCATGAGGTGTGGTTCACAGCCGATTGAGCTACCCCTTGAAGACGGTCTTTCACTTATTATTATTATTATTATTATTATTATTTTAATTCAATTGCCTATGTGACAAGTTGACATGTATTTGGATACATGTGTCACAATTTTAATTGTTTGACATGAACAATATAACATGTGGCAAGTTTTTTTATTAAAAACAAGAAGAAAAATTTGACGAGGATACCTATTTGTCACTCAAGCAAAACTCAAGACTCAAAATTAGAAACTTGTTCTTTATCTACCAATTGTCCTATGCATTCAAGCACTAACTCCACAATTCACCTATATTTCAGTAAAATATTTTACGTGTCAGACTTTACTTGTTATAAGAAGAAATTTGAGTCCCACATAATAAGGAATGTTAAAATGTAAATTAAGTGATTAAATTCATCATCCTCTATAAGTTTTAACTTTTGGAATAAGTCACGATTTAACATAGCATCAAAGTAAAGGTCTTGAATTTAATTCTTATTTACACATTTCTTTTTTCATTTCAATTAAATATTTCACATAATTATAATAAGTTGGTCGTCCTTGCAAATGGATTGTACACGTGGCAGATGGACATTATAGCCAATATTTTAATAGAGGATCAACATATATTAATCAAAAACCCATATGGAGACAATAAACTTTTGCATTACAAGTTTTAATAAACTTTGCAGTACAACTTTTATTACACTAAATTGCATGGTGGGTACCCCATCTTCCCAACCCCCCTCCTTTGGGTTTGTTTATATTGTGCATTAGGATTTAGGAATCTTGGACAAGGTCGGATTCAAGGGATCAGAATATCTCCCTCTCTCTTCCTTACCAACAAAGATAACCTAAACAATTGGAGAATATACTAGCGGCTAGCCAGCACATTTACATGATTGCGTAAATGCCCCATTAATATATATTATTTGCATTTCAGATTATGCCTCAGGGGCAGATGGAATATTCGGTTCTGATACCTTTTACTGTATTTATTATGTCGTTCTCTTCTAGTAATTAAACAAATTGTTCCAACCACAACCTTTGTCCTATGTGGTTACTGGTTTGTGTTGACATGATGACATAACTCATATTCTAATTGGGAATTGGCTTAGGCCTTGCTGTACTAAGGTTCTCAAAGGCCGCCGGGTTTAAACAAACATATGTGGACATCCTGACGGCCATGCAAGCGTCTTCTTGTTTTAATCAACACGCTGCCACGTTTACAATTTGGACACTTGTATCATTAACTTTGCCTGCAACTTTTTGCTTTTATTCCGTGTAATAGAGCTGTCCAATTCAATACTTTTATTCCGTATTATTTGGGAATAGGAAAAATTTTCTTGTTTTGGGATAAGTTTGAGAAAAGAATGCATTAGGTATCAAACCTATAGTTGCACATTTTCTTGAACAGGAAGATTTGTGAGGGTCAAGATCCTTGTGAGTGTCATATTAATACAACCAAAAGGAAAGAAGATAATAACTTGGGACTGGTTCCTTGATGAAGCAATTTGATTAGATATCTTGTGAGTAAAGAAAAGGTGGATGGATCCCACAAAATACACAACATGCCAACAACAAATTGACAATCCTGTTTACCAAACCTTGCCACAGAAGTCTCTGCCGATTGGGATGGGGGGAATCATTGGGCATTTTGATAAAATTTGAAATTGTGTGATTTAGAATGTTCTCAAGGATATTTAGGATATTCTCCCACTTTAGAAACTATCCAGGCTGGTTCAGCAAGCATGATATTCATGAACTATTCCTAAGGTTGATGGTTTTGGGTCCATTATTTATATTATATTGCATTATTGGTAATGGATATTACTGCTTCTATTATAAGTACTTTATTTTGTTGTAAGTTTTTTATAAACTAATACTGGGTTACTAAATAATTAAAACTGATTATGGGTAGAGTAATGATAGAAACTACATTTTTATTTTACAATTATTTCATAATGTTGACGTGTCAGTCCCAATCAATCCTTGTATTCGTTCTTCTTCTGCTTTTTTTTTTTTTTTTAAAAAAAAAAAAAACTACACCCCCCAATCACATTTTATTAATGTGGCAATGTCCACTAATCCTTGATTTTTGTTCTCCTTAACAATGGTTGATTCAAGGGTTGATGAGTACTTTTACATTAGCTCAATAGGATAGGTTGTATTTCACATTACTAGAAAAAAATAATAAAAAATAAAAATTATTAATTGAGACTATCACGTTAGCATAATGAGATAATTGTAAAAATAAAAAATAAAAATTTAGTTTCAAGCATTCTGTTATGGGTGAAGTGATAGTTTTTTTTTTTTTTTTTTTGACATGTCCGCACAAGAGGGGGGAGGGGATTCGAACTAGTGACCTCCACTTCATTAAGTGTGGTCCCAGCCGATTGAGCTACCTCTTGGGGACAAGTGATAGTGTTAAATGAATTGTCGTGTCAGTTTGTAAGTTCATGTAATAGTAATTAATTACTAAACAATTAAATTTAATTGTAATTTAATATTAGGAAATGGTAGGTGTTCTTCTAGTGTTTTTATGGTGTTCTCCCAATTGTGATGTGGCTTTTAAAATCACCAATAAATTAAAAGTCAATAATGATAATCTCAAATTCAACGATAATTTTAAAAATCACATCACAATTGAGAGAACACTAGAAGAACACATAACATTTTCCATTAATATTATAAGTACCACATCAATTATCATGTCAGTTTATAAAGAAACTGCAATAAAAATGCAATAATCCAAACATTTTCGCTTCCTATTATACTGATGCATTTGGAATTAGGACCAACAAGATGAGCATCTGATTCGTTGACATTCAGAGCAATATTTGGAATTTACCATCTATGATTTCCCCATCAACGGCTGCGTTTATTCAGCTGAACCTTCTCTAGCAGTCTAACCGAGCACCTACCGTTCAACCTTTGCGACAGATATGTCCTTGGCACTCAATTATTGAATGAACAATGAGCACCAGGATATAATAATAATATACCGAAAAAATACTAGGGTATAATATTCTTTGGGTCATCTTTATCTTACAAATCAAAACTATTAGATTTATCGGCTTATGAAAAGACTAGGGTATAATATTCTTTGGTTAATCTCATCTTACAACTTAAAACAATTAGATTTACCGACTTATGTGTATTCCACATGAGTCAATAATAGACTCCGTAAATTTAATAATTAATAATTTATAAAAAAAAATATGAGCCAAATATGAAAAGTTATTGACCCCAAACATTTCTCTAATACACTGCTAAAACATGTTGTCTGTCACCAATCCCTTGCATCCAATGACCTCTAGATTTTACACAGCCCGGAAACAACAGGAAAACAAGGCGATAGAAGTCAGAATGGTGAGGATATGTCATAGTACTTTCTATCAAGACTTGATTACAAAATTTTTTACATCATTGTAATGCTATGAAAATCAAAACACAGGGGAATTGGTGGTAGTGTGGGTGGAGGAGGATGTAGCAGGGGAACTAGAACAAGTGCCTCTCTGTTCACTATGGCAAACCCTTTCTTCAGATTGCTTCTGTTGTAATCTTTGGATTTGAGATGAAGATGCCGATGCCGATGCATGTTGGACTGTAGGCAGCGGTGCAGCTACTGGAGCATAGATTCCATTGGCTGCAGCAACGCTGGTTACCTCTCCTGATGCTGTCGTTGCTGCCATCGCTGCATACTCGGGCGCGGGCGCTGACACCCATATGCCCCCCAAAACTACAACTTGTGGCCCCTGCGTGTTGCCATTATTGTGGCTTGCAGGACTTGGTCTTCTTGTGTGCAACCGATATTTCTGATACAAACAACAGATGATGAAGATTTTAGACCATCCTTCCAACGCATATAAATATGTTTATGGTTCTGCTATCATAAATGTCTCAACATAGAAGAAATCCAAATAAACTTTATATGACAACTAGGCAAAATTTCTCTCTTAAACGCTAGATCTATTGCCAACATTAATAGACTTTACTAAAAAGGCAAAACAAGAATGTTTTTTTTTTTTTGGATGATGAACTCAATAATGCAAATTGTCCAATTGCTCTGTTTTCCTCAGACAAATTAATTTCCCATAACAGAAGTTTCATCCAGTTGGGTCAATGCCAATACAAGGTAATCAACGATATAAACGCGAATAAAAGATAATCAGCAATTACAAACCTGCAAGTGGCTTTTGACTTCGTCATTAGTAAGCCCATCAACCTTCATTAGCTCCCTAATTTGCTTGGGTGTCGCAGCTGCGATATAACCCAATCACAGCTTCATATCAATAACCCCATATTCAATTCAACCCAATCCCACAAAATCACAATAAAAATTTCAGTTCAAAGCAATCAAAATTTTCTTTCAAAAACACACCTTGTGAACCACCAAGTTGTTGAAGGGCGTTCAAGAACCGCTTGTGCAATTCAGGGGACCAATTCCGCCTCTGCTTTCTCTGAGCCTGCCCTTCTTTATCTTCTCTTCTGCCACTTCCACCACTCTCACCATTCCCTACGGTGGTTGTTTCCGCTGATGAACTCGTCGTAGCCACCGCCACCGCCGGCGCCGGCTCCGGTGCCAGAGAAGAAGGCGCTTTGCCCACTGATGCATTACCCTTTCCAACGCTTTTCTCTCTTTGGAAAGGCTGGAAAGCTCCACCACCACCATTCCTCTTCACCTCCATCACCGTTGCCTTTCTCGGTACATCCTGCAAAACACCCACAAAAACTTCAATTTCCCATACCTTTTTCTCAAAATTTTCTCAGTAACCAGACAAAAATTACAAAGTCCAATAAAAAAGCTCTTCTTTTTTTTTGGTCCTTGCTTACCTCTTTGGGTGGTGGATCTGAGGTTGGATTCCACAGCTGAACTGAACTAAGCCAATCCGATTTTTTCTTACTATCATTGCTGACCATCGTCTCTCTGTTGGCCTTGTGTGACAGCTGATGCTCCTCCTCATCATCCTCTGATGAAGTAGACCTCTTTATCGGAAAGAACTCCTCGAACACCGGAGGAGGGACCTCGTTCGACGTCGTTTGCTCCGAACTCTCAGACTGCCCATGCAAGTTGTTCTCCGTTGTCGTCCCCGACAACTGTTGCCGACACGTCTGAATAGCTACAGACACACGCACAAACCCAAAAACCCACAAATAATCAAAAATCGATATCACCAAATACCATTAATTCAACCTTAAAAAAGAAAAACCCAACAAAAAGAAAAAGAAGAACAGGAAGAAGAAGCTAATATATACCTTGGGTTACAAGCTCTAGGCAGAGAGGTAGCTCGCGCTCAAACACCTGGATCTTGGTGCGCTCTTTCTCTAGAGCATCCACATACTCACGGAATCCCAACCCACCATGATGCTGCATTTTCTCAGTGTAATATTCCATACAGAGAGAGAGAGAGAGAGAGAGAGAGAGAGAGCCTAGGCTCTATGGGTCTGCGATTGAAGATGCTAGGGGAAGAAGAAATAGAAGCAGGGAAGCGAGTAATATAACAAGACCAAAGGCTATTTTGTCCAGAGCACATAGAATATTATAGATCCCACCAAAGGGAGAAGATGATGGACTTGTGTAATATTATTCAAACACGAATCTGGGATCTAAATAGAATCACCAAACGGAATAAACTCGCAGAACCAAACACAACAACAGAAAAAAAAAGAAAAAAGAAAAAGAACGAATATCGGACACTTTGGTAAAAAGATCGGAGGGCGCAGAAGACACCAAAGAGAAGAGAGAGAGTTTCTGGGGGAGATTTCAAAGTCGCGGCGTCGCGTACAAAACGAATCTCTGATGGGTCTATCTTTATATATGTTAATCCTCAAGAGAGAGAGAGAGAGAGAGAGAGAGAGGGGGGTTGAATATTCGAGAGGGTGATTCTTTTTTGGTTCGTGGGCTGGCAATGACGCCAGCCTACCACCCACACACGCTTTATTATTAGTGTGTGTCTATCAGATAAGATCAAGAGAACTCTCTCTCTCTCTCTCTCTCTCTGAGTCTCTGGTGTTTTGTCGAAGACAGAAATGAATTTGATTGGGTTTAGTTTTTGTCATCTCCATCGAATATTCCTCGGGGTTCCAGGGGAAGGGAATCTTCGCGAGCGTGCACACGCATGCCCACGCCGCGTATGATTAGGTCTTTCTTAAGGGAAGTCTTACAAATGAAATGGTGGCCTTTAACGCTCACTAAGAGTTAATCTACCTAATCTAATCTAATCCCAAAATCCTAATCTTAATCCTAATCCTCTTATGCCACCACTCTTCCCTATATATTGTATGTTTACTCTTCGGGTAATCATTTCATGATTTTCATCCTTCTCACTCGCTCTTTATTTAGAATTAGAATATTACGATTTATAGCATTTTTCCTAACTATAGATTTCCTCTTTAAGATTTAATTAGATGGCGAGATGAACCTCAGCCTTCATCATTCTAATCCAGCTCTCCTTCAATTTTATAATCTTCCTCGTCCATTTAAACTATAAGTCTATAAATGATCTTAAGTTATTTTTAATCGCCTCAAGCTGAATAACAATTTATGTATATCTTTAACAATTTTCCTTAGCATTTCAAAATTAAAGAAAAGATTATCACATTCATCATTAGATTTATTTATTATTTTTTCCCCACAATTCTCGTGACTTTACCCATCTGGTCAACTTAACCAATCAAATTTGAATTTACATTTTTAATATGTTAATACAGGTGCTACACGCCAACGACGGATTCAAAAGATTTATAAGAAAAATGAAAGAAAGTTAGAGAGGCTCGCTAATGAGACTAGCAAAAAGACCACATTTGATGCTTAAATCAACGAGGGAAAGTGCAAGCAATAGAGTATATAGGCTATGCATCAAAATGAGTGTAATTTAGTAGCCTAGGTGCAATCTTCCTTCCGTTCAAAAGATGTCCAACCTTGAGTCTGAGCAAAGTAACACCACCAGTAGCAATTCTTTTGGAATTCAGACTTTAACCAACCCAATAAATATTTGGACTTCTAACTAATGCATTTGAATACTCTCATTTAGACATAAGTTCGATCGGATGGTTCTGGAAACCTTCTTGTTTTGCTTTGAAGTGTCCTGTTCAGACATGGTAGATATTTTTACCCAACTGATAATTTGTGACTTTATAGTTTATACTGAATAATAACAGCATAATAGAAGAAGAAGAAGAAAAAAGAATGAGATACAAGTTCGGCAGGTCTCCACATTATTCTACCATGCGGATCGACATCATGAAAATGGTCTGACGAAGCACGCGAAAATCCACGCATTGGACCGCCTCACATGGGGACAAGTTTGATGATGCTCCATAAAACAATCATGATTGATGAACATGCCCAGGATTTACATGGGCCCAAAAAACCATAAAAAAAGCCCACCGAAATGGTTTGTGAAATCTCATGCCTATGGAACACGAAAGGGGAAACAAACATCCACGACCTTCTTTCTAAGGAGTAGTTCAATCAGTTGGAAATCACGACGTATGAAGTAAAGATCATTAGTTTGAATTTCTCCTCTCCCTTTTGTAAGAACATGTCAAAAAAAAAAAAAAAAACACGGCCTTCATTTCGACTTTTGTTTACCTCGAGATACAAACAAGAACTAATATAAGAGTCGGTTGAACTTGTTACATTAACATTATAGAATAATTATGAAATAAAAATATAATTTATAACATTATTATTTTTTAAAAATAATATTTGTGAGATCAAATGTAACGACACGAACACTCGGATTCTCTAACAAAAAAAATAACTACTATATACGGCATAAAATGGGCCAGGTGTTACAAACTATGAGGCTACACCACATCAGTTTATATGTGGGCTTATCTTGGGCTCGCTTTATGCAAAAAGTGGTCCAGTTACCAATTGCAACATGACTTTTCTAGTTTTCAGTCCATGCACTTTAATAATTCCCTTTCTTTGTTTTTCCCTCACATTTATTTTGGCAGAAAATAGCATTACTTTGAATATATATATATATATATATATATATATATATATATATATATGACCCCCAAAAATAAGAGAAAAATGAATAATGCTAGCTATATTGTAAGTAATTTTTCATGTAAACACTTAAAAATAAAAAACCACATAAACACATGTTATATAAACCGATATAAAATAAATGTGATAAATGGGTGTGAATATTATATAGCATTACTCAAAAAATAGCCTCCGAAGAAGGGGAAAAAAAATAGCAACTTCCTTAGAGAAAAATAAAATCTAGTGTACGTACGTTTGGGTCTTCATTTTCTTTAAGAATTTAAACATATATATTTAGATTTTGGTGTACGTAATTAATCAAGCCTAGCTAGTTTTAAAAAGCTCCCAAAACCAGTGATCTTAAAAATACTGCAGGACTTTAAATTTTAGAAATCAAACCAAAGAAAGATTCCATGATCACAATTCACAGCAACTCTCTTTGAAGACGACCCAACTCTTAAACAAAAAAAAAAAAAAAAAGTAAAAATATGTTTTGTGATTCTCATATAGATTCGGGTCAAACAAAAAATCTTGACTAGAAAGCGATAATTTGAATTAAAATGAGAGAGGAGGGGAGGGGAGAGGAGGGGTAAGGAAAATGAGAGTCAATGGTGAGTGGCAGTGATGCACAGTAAGTACCGTATGACCTATCATGGGGAGGGCGGCCATGAAATCTCAGGTGGCACTGTTTGCTTTTCCAAGTTTCCTTTCTCGTACAAGACGAAGAATTGGAAATCTTATCTCTGTCTTTCCCATATTCAGCTCACCTCATATACCAAATTCACTAAACAAGCCATGCATGAGCTACTGTTGCTTTTGTACTTTCTTTTTCACCACATGTAGTTCATTATAAATTAAATATTAATGGACACACTATTCAATGGGAGCGAGGGAGAGAAGAGTAAAGAGTTTCCTTTCTTCTCTTTTTTTTTTTTTTTTTTCTTCTTTTTCTTTTCTCTCACTTTCTTCTCAGACCTCAGTGCATGCACTTCAACAACAGTTGTGTCCTTTTCCTTTCTTGCCTTCCTTTATTTTTGGGTTGTAAGTTCGAGTGCCTTCACTCTTCAGGCATTTGCCTGAGCTCATGGCCTAATTTTTAACCAAGGTTGGTTTTTACAAATTACAGTGGAGTTACTTCACGAATTTATGAATAAGCTATACTATATATATATATAGAGAGAGAGAGAGAGAGAGAGAGAGAGAGAGAGCAAAATCATTGTTCCTGCAAATATAATTATCCTTAATTAATGATGTTATCCGGCTGGTTTCTTAATTATAGATCTTATTAAGCATTTCGAAAGTGGAGCAAATCTTGTACTTTTTACCAGCCTTTTTTCCCCTTTGAAGAAGCAGGATGGTTTAAGGAGCAATCCATCAAAGATTTGAGATTCGGGCAATTTCCAATCAAAGAAATGGCCCACCAACCATTTCTTTTAGCTCACTAGTGTTTTTCCTAATTTATATTACTGTCTTCTTAATTTTTTTTTGGTGTTTGGTTCCGCATAAAATATTGATTAACCTGAAAATATTTTTGGTTAACAAAAAGATAAAATAACATTTGCAAGAAGCAAAATGATTTGTGCTTTTCATATTTACTGTAAACCATTTTTTAACCGCTCTCCCGCACCCTCGGGCAGTGGAGTAGGTACTTGTGAGATGGGACCTCCTTGTTTTAGCAAATCTTGGACTATCCGAACACTTGCCCAATTGGGCCCATCAAGGGTACTTTCACAATTATCAATCCAAATTGCAAGGAATACGGGCATGCAATTACATTGGATCTTATTCTCACCTTCGAAGGTTTTTTATTTTCAAATACTTTCTTCCTCTTTAGCTGCTCATCTTCACCGTCTCTCTCTTTCTTGTAGCTAGCTTTTTGAATTATAATAAAAATATAAGAAATATTTGACAATTTTTCATACGAGACAAACGTCGAAAAATATTTACGAGTTGCAAGCAAATAACTAAATATAGCCACTTTTTCCTAAAAATATTCTCAACAAAAATTATTTTCCAACATAAAATATTTTACACCGAAATAAACAGAGCTTAGTGTTATCAGATTAGTGAAAGGACAATATTTTTTCTTTCAAATTAGAATGAAGAAAATTCTTTCAATTTGATTTATTAGAACGACACGTGTTTTTCTAACAAATAAGAATCTCATCTCGTACATTTTTAATAAAACATCTAACATTTAAAAGTATATATGGTCTTTTATAGGGTTGGAGTTGCAAGATGATCAGGAAGAATCTGTCGCAAAGTTCTCTCAGTTTTTGTAATTGAGCTAGCATAGCATGCATATAGCTATTGTCTGATTTGAAAGATTTATAATTGATACTTCATTGCACTAACAAGAAAAGTTATCAAACACCATGCACTTGAATCCTATTAAATATTGTCTCCACTGCTCCTGATGTTTTGTAAAATTCTCCACCATGTCACCTTACTAGGAACATTCTCACAATCTTCATCTACATATGCTCTCTTAATTCTCGATCGCATTCATAACAAGTTTAATTTCCCTTCAAAAACTGTCCAATCACATTCTTTTATTTTTATTTGAACAAGTGATCATTCTTATAAAAATTCTCAGTAAATGCATGTGAAATTAATTGATGCTTTGCTTTTTTGTTTTTTGTGTGGATATAGTGTAAGCCCTAGCCAGCAATTGTCTGAAGCTAATCTCCGTATCTATCGCCATCAATGTATCTTATAATTACAAGCTGGATAGAGAGACTCACGCCTTTGGTTGTACAGTTCTCCATATCTGCAAACCGTATGTACATGTGCATATCTCTATCACTCTCTGTACTTTCGGTTGAGAGAGAGAGACAGAGAGAGAGAGAGATGGAGATTAATTGTGGGCAGAAGAGAAATGAAGAAGATAGAGGAGATCTCGGGAATCGAGCATTTGGTTCGGAGCAAAAAGAGAGAGAGAGAGAGAGAGAGAGAGTTTCTGCTGGAGCCTGGAGCTGGTACGCTATTCTATGCATTCTTTGCCCCTACAACCAATCCTCCTTTGCCGGTTCCATGTCTCCTCCATACCCAAACACGCCAAAACCCAACATACCAATTTCCTCCATTCCACGTGCTCTCTCTCTCTCTCTCTCTCTCTCTCTCACTCTCAAAAAAAACAAACAAAACCATTTTCAGAAAGCAATTTAAACAATGCCCAACCTTACTATGCAAAAATTTCTCTATTTGGTTTTCCTACCGGTTTTGTTAATGGGTATCCAAGGGTAAAAGTTTTAAGTGTATTTCATGTTCCATTTACTTCATATCTTTCGTAAGTAAAGATATCCCACAACGTTAACCTGATGATTCAAACTGTCAACAAACAATTGGGATTAGACTTTTTTTTTTTTGGTGGTGCAAAAATAAATTGTTGCGGTGGGTAGCTAGAGATAGCCCCTTGTCAAAAAATAATTGAAAATTTTCCCCAATTTTACAAACTCTAAACTTTGTTTTTGCACAAAACAATTATAATAATTTTTTATCAGAGAGACAAGCCAAACTCATCCTTACAAAGATCAAGAAAGACACGATTCATTTTAAACTTGTGGAACAAAGGCAATTAAACAACTAATGAATATTGCCATATGTCCCTTTTATCTTTTCCAAGAGTGTGTGTATATATATATATATATAATAATAATTAAATATTTTAACATTCCTAAACTTAAAATAACCCACAACATTTGTTTATTTATTGCCTTTCTCGTCCCCCGCTTATCTTCTCCACCAAAACCATCTCTCTCTCTCGCTCTCTCTCTCTCTCCATATAACAGCATCAAAATTAAATCACCATGCAAACTCCCTCCTTTACTTACATATCGTCTAGTACTGAGAGTACTGCCTGTTTGGAAGGTGATGAAGAAGATGATGATTCCATTTTTCTTTCTCTTGGTCCTCCTGGCCAACACATCCCTAATAATATTCCCTCCTCAAGCCACCCTGTGAGTCACCAAAATCCTTCTAGCAGTGAGGGTGGTGTAACAGTAGCCCTTCACATTGGTCCTCCAATTACTTCAGCACCCAACTCCACTAACCCTAATGTCGACGTGGCTGCTCCTCTAGAAGGCCAATACTGGATTCCTTCTCCGACACAGATCCTTGTTGGTCCAACACAGTTCTCTTGCTCTGTCTGCAACAAAACATTCAACAGATACAACAACATGCAGGTTTACAAACAACAATACAATTGCCATGTCTGATTTCTTGTTAGTTGTCGCATTATAATTAATTATAAACTCTATTCTCTTGTTATTTCATGTATTCTTTTAATCATATGCATTATACGTTCATCTTATTGCATCTTTGGGCTTTTCCTGTGTCAAATTTTTTTTTTGGTTTGGTGATATATATAGATGCATATGTGGGGGCATGGATCACAGTACCGGAAGGGTGCAGAATCATTGAGAGGAACAAAACCAGCCTCTTCCATGCTGAGACTGCCGTGTTATTGTTGTGCTGAGGGTTGCAAGAACAATATAGAGCATCCGAGGTCAAGGCCACTGAAAGATTTCAGGACGCTTCAGACACATTACAAGAGAAAGCACGGTGCCAAGCCTTACGGGTGCCGGAAATGTGGGAAACCATTCGCCGTCCGGGGGGATTGGAGGACTCACGAGAAGAACTGCGGGAAACTCTGGTTTTGCATTTGTGGTTCTGATTTCAAACACAAGAGGTCCCTTAAAGACCATGTTAGGGCATTTGGGAATGGCCATGCTCCCCACACTAACACTACTATGGAGCTGTGTGATCATCATCAGGTTGATCATGAAGAAGATGATAATGATGACGAAGAAAATGAGATTAAGGTTTGGTAATTACTTAGTGGCTGTTTCTGTGTGTGTGTGTGTGTGTGTGTGTGTGTGAGAGAGAGAGAGAGAGAGAGGGAGAGGATGAAGACAAACAGTATAATGAAAGCCAAGGTTCTAATGCATTAAATGTTGGAAGTGGCAGTTCGATTTATATAATTAAAGGTCCTTTTTTGTCCCACTTTTGCTGTGATAAATATGCGTGTTTGTGTGTGTGTGAGAAAGAGAAAGAGAAAGAGAGAGAGAGAAGAGTCACAAAGCGGTCAAGTGAATTCAGTGATTGCAGGTAATCAGAGCAGAAATGCAGACAATTTGTACAGTACAGTCACAGATTCTACTGTTCATGTGTTTGCATTTGCATTTGCGTTCGCCATAGTTTCTGAAGACTGATGAGTGTCTCTGAGCTTCGTCTACCACCACTAAGACTTTGATCGAGCCATAGTGTCAGTTGGGTGTGTAACGAGGGACCACGGAAAGTTTACTGTTTTTGGGGTTTCACCCAAAGGGCTGCCTTTTTCCTTTTCAGACCGACTACAAACAGATAATCACCATACATTTTCAGACGCCCCTTTCTTTGCCTTTAACCCAAATTAATTTTACTCTTTCTTTCTTTCTTTTTTTCTTCTTATAATTTGCATGGCCTTTCGCTCTACATCATCATCTTTTCTATTCCCTTTTTACTATTCCTTTCTTTTCGTCGATTCACGATTTTGTCTTCACCACGAAAAAGATAAATCCCTTGCTTCCTTTCATGTGTATGCATGCATAATTGCATTTGGATTAATATAATTAATCAAATATACTAATAATCATAGTTATATATATAACTATTGATTTAATAATTTAAATTAATATTTTAATACTCTAGCCCACCTCAATAGTAGATGCCGTCACATGTACATTATTGAATATCTAACTAAAATGAAGTTAATTAAACTGTTATATTTGATTTGGTACTATATATTGAGCTATGTGGAACCTGGCCAAGTTGGACCAACAAAGAAAAAAAAAACCAATTAAATTATAAACTAAAATCTTCGTTTTTATTCTTGATCTATAGTTTTAAGTTTTGTTAGTCTGTTCAAAACTTAACCAAACAAAATAAGTTGTATTTTTTTTTTTCTAATTATTAAAAAAAAAAATAAGTTGATTTTTTTTTGTAAAGAAATGAGGGCTCCGGATTCCTCAATAAAGACATATTTGGTAGCTTCAATGTTGTTTTGTTTCCTTCCACTTTCCTGAATATTATCTCCGTAGTTTTTTGTTTTTCATTTTTCAAGTAAAAAATTGCAAATCTAACCCAAGATTCTTCCATCTAATATTAAGAGGTTTGTTTGCAGTTTGCACAGCCTGCAACATCTTGTCACTAGACAATGACATCGTCCCATTGTCAAACTTCAGGCAGTTTCCTTCTCCGAGTCCTCCTTTCTCTGTTTCTGTTTCTTAAAATAATAATAATAATAATAATAATTCTCTAGTGCCTAAATACTTTGATGTAAAACTGCATTGAGTTTTTAGGGTAAGCTTAGAAGAACTCCAGTCCAGTGAATGAAGCTCAATATTAGGAAGTATCATGTTCATAGCTACAAAAATCATTTGAGCAAATTGGTTTTAAGAGTGATGCGCGCAAAGAATACTACAGGTCTTTTATATAAGTTTTTTACAAACTAACATGATGATTTATGCGGCACTTATCACGTTAATAATTAAATAATTAAATTTACTTATCAAATTTTGTCGCTTAATTTTTTTTACTATTAAGATATTGTCAAGTGAGTTTATAAGGAAATTGTAATTAATAAAAATTTGTAATTTCTCAAACATTTTTCTTAAATTTTAATCACATTCTTTCAAGACACACTTAGGTTCGTTTGTTTCGGCATTTGGTGCCTACATCACAAATATATTTTTTTTTTTTTATATTTTTATAATTATATTAACCTATAAATATAAATATTTATTCACAACCATATATATATATAATTTAAATAATAATAATAATAATAACCTAAAAATTTGAGTTCGGGTGGTGGTGCATCGAACACCACCATGACATCGCCGAGACACCGTATATAGGGACCCACCATAAACACACAAGTACATGTCTCGGCTGGGCCCAACAATGTCCCGACGGAATCCCGGTAGGTTTCAGTGGTATCTCGGTCGGGTCTTGGCAAAGTCCTAATAGTGTCCTGGTGAAATCTCAATGGGTCCCGAGTCCCGACGGAGTTCTGGTAGTACCCCGATGGAGTCCTAGTCAGGTTCCGGCAAAGTTCTAGCAATGTCATGATAGGGTCTTGACGAAGTCTTCATAATTTGAGAATGAGAAGGTTAAACTCAAAAAATGGTTTACAGTTTTAAAAAATAAATCATTTTACAGAAAATTAAAGAAGCTTTTTTGGTCAAACCGAAAATGTTTTCCGTTAACTTCTATTTTCCTTCGCACCAAAAAAAAAAAAAAAAAAAAAAAAAAAAAAATTCTCTCTAAAACAAACCAGAGCCTTCTTGGTGAAGTTCACTTGTCGCGGATCCAGGCTATCATTGTTTAGTAATAATAGACTGTTGGAAAGAAGAGGGAGTATTGGACTGGCATTCACGTGGTTTCACTTTCAAGCAATTCATATTAGTTAACTGTCGTTCTTGTCCCTGTGTCATTGTTCTGTAGATGTATTTTCTTTCTATATATATATATAAGGTCGTTTGTAAGAAAAATATTATTATTTTTCTTTTTTCATGATGCTCATGGCCAAATAAAAAAGAATCATGAAGCTGAGCTCATCAGATCATCATTAGAGGCAATTAGTACTCCAACAAAATTGATGAACAAGTTGGTGGAAACTTGTTATGGTAATCAAGCTCAAGGTCACGACGACTGAAAATTAAGATTAAAGAAAAGTAGGACAAAGGTGTTCAAGGAATCCTACTTCCCACTTTGTTACTATAGAAAATCTAGCTGCACTCTTGACTGTCCTATAGGCAGGGTTGGATTTAATGTTAAATAAAAACAAAAAGTAGTCAATCTAAATGGATAAACAATAAGAGAAATAAGAAAGAAGGGGGAAGTCCGAGTAGTGAGAGTTTTTATAGAGTCTACCTGCTTGAACACGTAGACGGACTGTCCGAAACTTTCTCGGCCAAGTACTAAACTCTGTAAAGACTCACATTTTACTGTTTGAATTATTAGTAATCCCGACCAAAAAATAAATTGCTGGAATCTGACAAATAAAACGCGTCAATTTTACATCTGGGACTCACTTAAAAGCCGTACTTACGCTGCACCTTCTCATAGGCCAAAAACTGTGACAATCACAGTGATGACAACCAATGACTGCCGCTAGCAGTCCTAATCGTTCAATCATGTCAACAGTATGCATAGGTATAGAAACTCTCTCGGAGAGCGAATGATAGATATTCAACGTTGAACGCCTCACAGTAGCTTCATAACAAGCATGCTGTGCAACAATTTATATTGTTCAAATTAAGAGCCTTTCCTTTTGCCAAATGTTTTAATGAAGTCTTCTACACTAAAGGGGATGAAGTGGGGTAAAGGCATGTATAAGAAAAAATTGCCCTATCCTTGGTGCATTTTAACACTTTCACTGGCATCCATTAATTTTAGGAACTCTGCAAGCAAAATGAAAGAAAGCCAATCTATTGTCTGCTATATACTTAATATAGTTCATATACAGAGGAGCATATTGATACAGAATCCAAAAAAAAGAAAAGAAAAAGAAAAAAGAATACCATGTCAATATGTTGTTAAAATTTCTGCACCTGTTCTAGTAATCAAAATGGTATGCTCAAACTGAGCAGCAGGGCTACCATCAGCTGCGACAGCAGTCCAGTTGTCAGGCCATGTTATACATTCAGTGCTTCCCAGTGTAAGAATTGGTTCTGCAGTAAAACGGGTAGAGTCTTCTAAGATAAAGATTCGTAGATCAAATTTTCAGCTTCATTAGTGTAGAAACGAAATCACAGACTTCACTACCTCATCAAGAAGAAATGCACTCCAAATAAGGAAATTTCATAACAAGCAAGGAAGAAGAGGGATCTTACCCAAGAAGGCGAGACAAATTTTACATTTTTTAAAAATAATTTTCTGCCTTTTGTTTACAAGAACTACAAACTGAGATGTTAGACAGTTTTAAGTTTTTTAATTGCCGAGGAAAAAAAGAAGAAGATAGATTGCGGTTTTTCTCATTATCAGTTTAACTCAAAGAAAGGGCCTGTGCAGGGGGGAGGGGGAGAAAAATGTAAGGGATTGAGAAAACTTATTATGCTATCTAGAGTACCGTGTTTATTTTGGAGTTACATACATGGCACCAAGGCACAGTCAAAGCAAGAACAAACATTTCATTGACAATATGATCAGATATATGTTTGGAAACCTAGTACTGGACATGTTATTTATGGCTAAGATAAGGATGTTAGAATGAAATTAGGCAAGTAAAGCAAGCAAAAATAAACATAAATTGTGTTTGCAACATACCATTACAGTTAAGTGGAATACAAGGCAACAGGGATATGAAAGTTCCCGGTAAGTTGAAATAAAAGATGGACTAATGAACCATGGCAAGAGGACTAAGCAGTTCTTTTGGTTCAGTCAGTACTTATGGAGACTTGTTACTCTGCAGATTTAACCCAAGTAAAGGTTTGTGATAACTTTTTCTTTCTAATTGGGTGCAAGAGAGACTAACCACCTACATTAATTTATTTTATTTTTTAATTACTCATGCATACTCTCCCATGGCAATAGGAGAGGTTGGCAATAGGCTGCCTTAATTTCCAGCGACAGGTTAATGCACTCACCAATAGTAAATGTCTGACCTTCAACCATGTGACCAGGCTGGTCATTTCCTGTTAAACAATAAACAATTAGATTACAAGGCTTTGAAGAATATCTATCCACCATAAGATTTGACCCAGAACAGTCAATAAATTAATCAAAAAAATTCCATTTGAGAGAGAGAGAGAGGAGGAGGAGAAGGAGAAGGAGAAAGAGCAAGAAGAAGAAATACTTCCACAGCAAACTATAAAGTCTAAGCCAAATTTAGTAGAAAAGTAGTTGAATACTTGATGATACGCCAAATCAAAGTAATGCACTCAAGTAGAAAGCACTATTATCATATCTTTTTTTTTTTTAAGTAATCGCAAATTCATTAAAAATACAGGGAGTATACAAGAAAGAAGCCTAAATAGTAGCGGAAAAGAGATCTAAGAAAAAATGAAAGTTTGAAATACTAAAATCTAAGGCAGCAGCTCAAAGAAAGAGTGTCGTAAAGAATCATATGTTAGAAAAATGAAGATATATGTATGCAGTGTAATAAATTCTATTATCACTTAAAGAGATGTCACTTATTTTCGCTATAAATTATATGGTATAACAAACAAATTGGAGTGAGTGCAAAAAGAAAAAGATTCCTGCATAAAGGGAAATAAGTTTATAATAATGGGACATTAATTATAGTAATTAATTATTATCAACTCAAGATATTTTGGAACTCAACATTAAGTAATGAGAAGCTAGTTATGCAACACTCCAGTATTTTAGAAAATAACAGCAAACAAATCAACATGATAAGCATCAAACACAAACTGTCCCCAAGGCATTACTGAGCAAACAGAAAGCCTAGTTCACAAATTTGAGCAAGACCTTGTGGTACATTTGATTCACATAAAGAACCTCATTACAAGGTGTCGATATCAACATACACCACAAGAGGTTTCATTAAGATGAGAGTCCCCTTCTAATACCAATATTTACAGAATGGTCTAATATGTTTAGTCTACGGTGAGTCAAAAATTGGTTCAGTTTCCTAGACTGAATCACTCACTAATGGTTGGATTCGTCCTAAGCCAATAAAGCCAGTAAAGTAATAAGATAAGCAAAATACCAAAATCAATAGGTGACTTACGGTGATGATATATAAATGGTTCCGAGTGAAATACAGTTCCCACACCATGCCCAACAAATCGCTCCACCACACCATATCCGTATTTTTCAGCATGCTCACTGAGATAATGATGCAAAATAAAATTGTCATAAACAAGCTCTAAATTAAGTCAAATCAGTCATTGTTAGCACTTAATGAAATGATCATGTATCATCAGTTAAAGCAAATTATACAGGTCACAACTATAGATAACAGCATGCACAAGGACGCCAATTATATTAATAACTAACAAAAGTAATGAATTATGGTTAAATGAAACACATATCTGTCACTTGCCAAAATAAAGGACAAATATCCATCTATTATACACCATGCCTAAACATATAGTGAGGTGGCGTTTCAAAATGGACCAGCTATAACCATCTATAAGGTGAAGAAATTCTCACCCAACGGAAGGCTCTGAAGCCCACCCAATTTCATGTTCAAAGCATTATGCAAGCATCAGCATGCCAATTAGGTGACTGTTAATAAGACAAATAATCTTTTGCACCTGGTCCTAATATTTTATAATCATGTGAAATTAGAGCTGTCCTTTTCAATATAGCATAATAACAACATCCACCTTACTCCCTTGAAAGGTTTACAGTATATGATGTAACACAAAAGATTTTAGTAAGGTTTAATTAATAATAACAGTTACTTAAGGCATCATCGAATTCAAACTACTTCGCAGAACTTCTGTTTTATCCTTCTTTGTTTGATTACAAACAACTCGCTCATTAACTCTTTTAATGGCCGCGCCTTACACACTCATTAACTCTTGTAACAAGCCCTGTCCATCTCTTTGGTGGGTCAATTCTTTTCCTCACAGGTTTTGAACTCAATACATAAAGTACATGCTCAATAGATAACCAAGCATTTTTTTTAACTGCATTAATGACAACATATACATGCTAGTACTAATAGTATAGGATAGAGCACAAAGGTACTCCAATATATTCACTGCACAATCCGAATAAGCTATCTCACTATGAGCATGGATCTATTCCTAATAACATCTGACATTTTGATTGGTGTCTGTAAAGTCACTTAGTTTATACATTTTTAGAGTTGACACCTAGTCATCTACTAAAATATGTCTCATTTTCTGATCCAACATATTATGAGAGAAAAAAAAAGAAAAAAAGAAAAAAGCAATACCTAATTCGCTTTCCAATCTTCTTAAAACTAGCACCATCTTTGCAAACAGCTATGCCTCTCTCCAAGCACTCTTCAGTAACCTACCAGATTATACATAAATTGAACAGTTGTAAGAGAGGCAATGAGCTGATGCTTTATTTCTTAAAATGGATACATGGTTTTGTTAGACAAGAATGGTAGAGAAGAAATATGCTTCCAACTTCAAACAACTAGTGCAAGCATGTCGAATATAATAAGGCTAATGATTACAATTTGCAGGATATCAGACAAACATGTACCTTCACAAGGCGTTTCATTGGATCACTAACATCCCCACAAAGAAATGTTTTTGATGTGTCTCCATGATATCCCTAATACACGAAAGATAGACCACAAATAGCAAGTAATCAGCTTCTGCTTTAGAAAGTAGAGCATAAACAACGATAGAGTCAAATACCATAGATCATCTACAGCAGGAAACTGCAAAACAATTCATTAATCAATCTTCAAATATTGTATTTGTGCTCCCGTGCATGTGTCCGCTTTTGGGAAATAAATATTGGTAAACAGAAAAACTACTAGTAACATTAACTGAAAGGGGTCTACATTATTGTCAGAACATAAACATGCAGAGGGAATTGTGAAGTTCCAAATTTGTAAAGGCGAGGGACACTACACCGCTTGTTCCAATGTACATCACGCCATCAATTTCTTTATTTGCATTTATCCAAGGTAAATACGCATATTGTAACAATGAAGCTTATTCTAAACACTTTATTCACTAGCTTACAGGCACTTGACATCTAGCATATGAACATACAAGTAGAATATGCAAAAATACTCAATAGTCAGGAATGTAGGACAAGAGATGGTTTCAAGACCATTGCAATTACTGTAAGGGTATCTAAATAAAACAACAAGCAGTTATTCAGTACACAAAATGATCAAATCAGAAAAATTAGTAACTTAAGAAGAAGCATACATTGAGGTAGACGGTCACATCAATGTTTATTATGTCGCCATCCTGCACGTGATATGAGTATTAGTGATGAATGATATGCATACTTTGCAAGCATCAATAGGTAATCCTAGCACGCCAAACCTGTAACTGGCGAGAATCAGGAATTCCATGGCACATGCACTCATTAACCGATGTGCATACACTCTTTGGAAATCCCCCGTAGCCAAGAGGTGAGGGATAAGCGCCAGCATCAATAATCATTTGGTGTACTGCTTTGTCAATTTCATTTGTTGTCACTGATGGCTGTTAAGATACAAAAACATGTCCACCAAAAACATGTCATGTCACAAAGTCTAAATAAACAAATGAAGATAAAGCATAACTAGATTTGAAACGATGAGATAAAAATTAACTGAAGACGGTGTTTATAGTTTGCAGTGAGCATGTGTTCCATCATGATGATTGATAAAGGAAGCAGGGTGAAATTCTGAGACCTGTTCCACTTTTAACACTGCAACGTGAACGAAAATGATTGATTTCTATTATCAACATCAAAAGAAATTGCGTCCACATGGATATGAGAAGTCCCTCATCATATTGTGAAGTCATTTGCAGAAGGAAAAATAAAGCCTATGCATTAGACATTCCATTCAGGCAAAATGCACATGACAAACTCAGAATAGCTACCATCCCAATATTATGTTATAACAACCAGGACATCTTTCTTACAGATTACAACATAGCTCACCTGAATTTGTCCTAAAGACCTTCCATTGACCAAAATATATCTCTAGAAGATGGAAACAAATATGAAATCTACTTGTAAACTACTCACTGCTGAGTTGTGACACCCCGAAAAGTTAAGTTCCACATTGAGTGGGTGAATTGTGATGATGTTACATAGGCGCCAAGTCCCATATTAGTTCTTTACAAGGTGAAACTTGTTTTATAAATCATAAATGATTTCAGCGAGCACTAAATTGTAACATTGACTGGTTCTTCGGATTTTAGAGTAATAGTGTAGATGTGACTAGCACTTTCTATTGGTCGTGACATGCATTGTGCATATGAAGTTGTCACACAGAAATAGAGGTCAAATCCAGCAAACCAAATGCTCATTAATTTGCAAAATTAGATCGCTTGTAAATTGTAACTTTATGCCAATTTTCTCAAAGAATAAAACCAAAATCCCAAACAGAGACATGCAAGATTCTGGACCTTTATGTCAAGTTGAACTTCAGTTGCTTTGGAAGTTAAATTAACAAGAGATCTCAACTTATATTGTGAAGCTGTCTAGAAATATGAAAGAGGTTTTGAAAAATATATTTTGATAGGGCATATTGAGAAACAATATTCACAGAGATGGAGAAAAAAATTATGAACCTTATAGATCCTATCACTGACAAAATTCAGCAAAGAAATTCACATTAAATGATATAAACTAAAATGCTTACCCTAACCAATTTTCCAGCATTGTCTAAGACACGAGCAGCAAGCTCACATGCAGCCCTCATGCAAGCAATGCCTTCAGAATCATGAGTTTGATATTCACTTGCAATTTCTGGCAACAAATTTGAACCTACGTAAGGAGGCTTGGGTATGTGATCAGGCACAGGAAGACGTGGTGATACCTTTCCCCGCCTCAATGGTGGACTTCTTATACCCTTTGTCGTAATTTTAAGCTCACGTTCTCTACATTTGAACAAAGAATAAATTAAGAGGCAAACTAAGAATCACATCGACCTTCACTAAAATATGACAAAGACAAGAACATGAAATGAACCACTCAAGGTCCAAATGTTTTAGGTCCTGAAAAAAGCATATTGTTAATGACTAATGACCCTACTCTTTCTGAAAGCAAATGTGTGTGTGTGTGTGTGTGAGAGAGAGAGAGAGAGAGAATGAAAGTTGAATTTCGAACTTCAACCTTATAAAGTCTAACAGAATCAACATGGAGATTATGAAAAATAGTCTAATCGGGCTTTCACGCATGTAGAACACAGAATTAAAAGAAATACAAACCATCATTAAATATGCTATAATAATATTAGATGTGAAAAATGTAGTAGCAGATATTGATTCACCTAACATTCAACAATGTTCTGAACGTCGAAGCCTATTGGTTTTTCATATTGTTTTACTAACCTCAAAAGGGCACAAAAAATTACTTAAATGTCATTCCCAAGCGACGTCCAGAAAACCTCTATTCATTTCATAAATTAAGCTTCTAAGTTCTAAGCCACGGCCCACAAAAGCTAATTCTACTGAATATGGTATAACTAAATTAAAAGTAAATAAAGCTCAGAAGAAACAAAAAGAGAGAAAATGTGACCACTTCATAAACGTGAACTGTCTTTATCTATTCAAAGAACACCATCTATCATCTATTGCCACTAACAAGGGTGCATTTTAAAGAAGGGTCTTAATGGCCCTTCAAATTGGTGTACCTTTTGATTCTCATGGCCTCCGCCAAACCCGATAACTTCTTCGAAAAAACAACGAGTTGCTTTCGAGAATGTAATTGCTTTCCTGATATGAAAAACCACATAACACAAAATAACGCCAAGATTGGAATCAAAGTTAGCAAAGTCGTATTACCGAAAGATAAAAACATCCATACATTCCCCTGTGCTTCCATGGGGGAGCTCGGGGAATAGAAGAAACGAAAAGAAACTAAACTTTCAAACTTTTCAAGATTCATGTTAATGAAACGAAAAAGACCCATTAGCTGAAACACATGATTCAAAGTTTTCTTAGCAACCGAAAAGAAGGATGGTGATAGAATCGTTGGTGTCGGTGACAAAACAAAACAAGAAAAAATAGAGAGAATGAGAACAGTGAGGGAGCCACAGACCAGGGAGAGTCGAGGCTGAGAAGGTGACGGGGCGGCCCATGAAGATATTCGACTTTGATGAAGATGATAAGGCTTCGCCATGTAAGGATGATGCCAGCTGCAGCGTCGCACTGCTTGTAGCGAATGCCATTCTCCAGACACACTGACACACACACTCACACAGAGGATAACAGAGCGGAAATATGGGCCGGGTCAATATTGAAAATGAAGACGCCTGGACCTATCCTGCGAAGATGGGCTGATGATTACCCAAAACAAAAGCCCAATCTATAGCAGATCCATAACAGCGTTCCATTGCTTTTACAATTTACTTTTTTGAAGGGAAAAAGGTGATAACAAAAAAGGAGGAAAAAAAAAAAATCAGATTTAGCCCTAAGTTTTTATCTGATTTTGACTTGTGACTTTTGACTCTCAAGCGGTATATTAGAAAATAATAATAATAATAATAATAAATAAAAAATCTCTCAAGCAAAGCATTGTTTATTCACCATTACTATTTTTTTTTTTTTTTTTGTGTATTCAACTACGGGAAAAGGAAAGGGAGACAAACAAAAAACACAAAAACATATTACAAGAAAGGGTCTTTGTCACTCCTAATTCTTAAAATCGAAAGGAAATGAGAGTTATCATGAATGCTTCTAAATACTAAGTGGGAAACGGCCCATTTTGCAACTGAGTATGCCCTGGATATTGGCACATCCATCTCAAGTAATGACAATATGTTTTCTTTTATGTTTATCCGCACGGATCTAATTGTTTTGGGGTTTATTGTTTGATTGTCCAACCTTTATTTATTTATTTTGTGTTTCACTAGATGTAATGCCCTCTCCCTCTCCCTCTCCTGTCCTTATTGTTGCTCGGAAAAATACAAAACATTAATAAGAAGCTAAAAGGAAAATATCTTATTATCCCTATCAATGTCATCAGTGTCTTGCCTCATGGCTGGCAACCTCATTTTGCCAGTCATCTTTTTTTGTTCATTTTTCCTTCACTTTTTTCATTGGTAAAACACTAAAACATGTTGCAGAATGAAATAGTCATATATTTGTGCATTGTCTTGGTGACATTTTGCTTTTGTTTTCTTGAACACGGTCATTGGTAAATTGACTAAATTCACACCGTCGAACTAATACTAGTCCTTTTTTTTCACCTCTTCACATAACAAAGAGAGTCTTGGATTGAATCCGTGAAAGGAGAAAAATAATTTTTTTTTTTTTTTGATATCGAGGAACCTCTACAAGGCAGGACCCTTCGGACCCACCCCTGCAGAGTAAACCCCGGCCCCGTGCACCGCACCCTCGGAAGTTTCCCTACACGGAACAGAGTAAGTCACTGGCTATTCACCAGAGGGGTGTGGCCCCAAGGGGGAGGTAGCACCTGGTGGGTTTCGAACCTGAAACCACTGAGGAGCAAACTCAGAGCCCCAGGCTTTACTCCCTAACCACCAAGCCAACCCCTTGGGGTTAAGGAGAAAATAATTATAAGAAGAAAACATTTGTGTTAAGGTTAGTATAACATTCACAATGATTTGAGTACACAACAGGATTAATCATAGGTCACTCTATCAAGCGCACACATCTATGGCCATAAATATTTAATTAGAATGCACTAAAAACTCAAGATTTATGGAATTAAGAGTTATTCTATTTATTTGACATGAGTCATATCACATGCTTACACATATCACCAAGTGATTTTCAAATTGTTTTAAGATAAAATCTAATGTTCGATAAATAATGCCTCACTTCCGTTTCTTAAGGAGTGTTGTAATCCTTCAGTTAGACTAACATTCCCAGATCAAAAGGGATTGAATCAAATTAATTAAGTTCAACAATGATTCAATTAGTGGGTAAGCTTTTTGACCCACACTCTGCACTACCTGCCTTCATTCATTTGTTCTAAAAAGAAGTACAGTGGACATCTGTCGGAAAGACGTGCCAGCATCCCAGCTCATGCATATGAATAGGTATGAGGGCTTCAGATAAATTTTGCTTTTAGGCAATAAAAAAACAAACACAATTGGCTTGTTTAACTTTGGCTTCCCAAAGCTAGTCCCCCACGTTCAGCAAACGAGATATGACAAGAAACTTAAAAGAAAGAGAGAGCTCCATGGATTCCCACATACGAGAACAGTTTGCAGCAATTCTTCTATAGCCGAAGCAACAGGCCACCTGCAAAACAAGAAAAAAAGAAGTAACATCCGCTGGTCTCCAAGAGACCGAAGATGCTCCGATGTCTGTTCCGATGCTTCAGACAGTACATTATTTAACAAAATAACTAAATAGAAAAAAAAAAAAGTCCAGAGAAAAAAACATATCTATAAGTCCTCCGCATTTTTGGAGAGAGCAGCACTTTTTAATGCGAGACTCTAAATATGGCCTTGGGATGCTTGATACATGGCGGGCTGAAATTGTTTGATCAATGGTATCGATGGTGCTGTTATTTCCCATTATATTTGTTGTAGCATGTGTCATGATAGGTGGTATCCAGATACAAGGCTACTAATGTTTTTAGATAAAAAACTATTTACGATCTTTATCATATCCGATGCAATATCACTCTTTTCTTCCTCAAGATCAGTATTGATATTTCTAAAAATCCTCACATCATGTTATACAGAAGATGATTTTCTTAAATCCTTGCCCACAAAGATGATAATAGGTATTTCCACACTTATCTTCTCATGCTCTTTTCATCATGCTCCCGTCATTTGACTAGCTATCGTTCTGGTCACCCAATTCAGATTTATGCAGAAGAAGTTTGGCTTTCATCAATTCCTTCTGTTTTAAGGGTGCACATGCCTAATATCATCTTTGTAGGCAAGGATTTGTGAACTCATTTCTATACAACGCGACGTGAAGATTCTCATAAGCATCAATATTGATATTGATAAGAAAAGAATAATAATGTATCAGATATGATAAAGAACATAAATAACTTCTTACCTAAGAACATAAGGAGCCCTTTATCTTGATGGCGTGCGTATGGAATGTTACAACAAACATAATGGTAAGAACGGGAGCACCAAGAACTATACAAGAAGTAGCTGTCTCCATTTCCATCCTCTCCCTCTACGATTTCTACCATTTCATGAACTTTGGATTTCACATTTAACTTTCTAATTTTTACTTTAAAAAGAGGACCGGCGATTCTCTCCATCACCTGCATTTATTAACTAAAATCTTACAAAGAAATTGAAGGAAGAAATAGAAAAATTATGAATTTCTGCAGCTTACTTTATGCCATCTCTTACTATCCATGAAAATTCTTATTTCAAAATACTAAAGTGACCTTAAAGAAATAGATTTTTATAACTATAAAACTATCCATCATGTTGAACTCGTATAAGACTGAGAATCATCCAGAGTCGCCTATTTACAATAGATTATGTCCTAGTTTATAAAAGATATAGGTAAAGAGAACACCAATTTAGTACATTTAAATTTTCTGGAATTATAGCTTTCTATTTTCAAATTAAGAACTGGATCCAAATAATAACTATGTTAAATTGGATGAGACATCTATCAAAAACTAGATCCAAATAATAACTCGTATGCATATGATTCATGTCAAATAATAACTCTTAATCCTATAAATCTTATTCATATATAATAAAACAATGATAAACGCTTACTCAGAATTAACATTGTAATTGAGAAAAATAGCTAAGTCTAAACTACTACTTCCAAAAGGAACTGGAAAAAGAAATCCACGTTTTTTCCACACAAAAATCCAAGATCTATTAAATTAGATACTGGGTATGCATTTAGTCTTCATTTTACAAAATTAAAGAAGATACCTTTGGTTTGAGGGAGATCTGTGGCCTGCGATGACAGGATACGCTGTCGTTAGATGAAGCCGGCGATAGCTCAAGAGAGTGTGAGGCAGAGATGAGCTGGTTCGAAAGAGAGGGGAGTGTCGATGGTGAAAAGAGACGCTGGAGTGAGATGAGAGAGAGAGTAGTGTGATTAGGGTTTGTTTCACTTTGATTCGAAATATATAGAAGGTTGTTGTTTTTTTTTTTTTTTGGGAAAATAAGCCACGTGCCATTATTTGATTCGTTATGATTCGTGTCAGGTCTGACTTTCTTGAAAATGGGCTGGGACAATCTTGAAAATGAATAAAGCTGGGCCAATTCTGCTCATTGGGATCGCATCACCTCAATAGCCCAATCTATAGCACATCCATACAAAGGTTTTTGAAGAAAAAATGTAATAACAAACGGGCCAATCTATATGGCTCGTTTGGCAACAGTTTTTTACTTTATTAGTGAAAAAAATACTTGCAAATTGCTTTTACATTTACGTTATATCACAACTAAAAATAAAACGCACACTCTAAAAAGTTTTATCAAACAATTCAAATTTATATATATATATATATATATATATATATATAAATTGGGTTAAAAAAATTTTCTTCAATCTAATATATTAAACTAAAGCGTGTTCTGACCGATGAAATCATATACGTTCGTGATTCTCATATTTATTTTTTAAAATGTATATGAAAGTTAAATTAAGTCAGTTTAATAAAATAAAATATTCCTAACCCAATTTGAAGAAAAGAAAAAAAAAGCGTAACAAAAGCAACTCAAACATGAGACATCACAACATAACCTACGCTACACAAGATGGATGCAGGTTCCGACAACCCACGTAGAGTTAGGGGCAATAGAAAAATCAGCCCAAAAAATCCGCAAGATGTGACAAAATGATACATCATCGGTGATTGGGTGTCCCCAGTTGAGATTTAACCTGAAATTGTGAAAGAGGCTGAACCATAAGCTTTACTATTTCGGTTTGGTTTGGTTAGAACTGAGCTATCTATCGAGAGAGAGCCCGTGAAAGTTTTCACGTACATTAAATTGTTTGTTTTTGTGTTGGGTCAACAATTTCATGATGCCATGCCAGTGAAGGTATATATTCTCTCTTAGCTTGACCTTGCCCAGAATCTTTCATTCGAATCCATCCGTAGCACTTAAATATATATATATATATATAACACATGCATTGAGATCGATTGATGAAATGGGGCTCAGAAAAATACGAACGAAAGAGAGAGATGATTGATGAGATGTGCAAAGTTGCAGAATCAATCAGTGGGAACATCGCAGGAAACTAATGGTCAGATCAACTTGAATGAATTCCTAGGTATTTCTATGGAAGTTACGTAGAAGATACATGAAAAAGGACGAACTAATTAAGAAACCATCTATGGATCGTATAAAAATAAACGAAATTTAATTTTAAAAAAAATAATGAAAAAAAATATATTATGGTTTAATTTATCTTAAGATTAGATATGTGTATTAAAAATCTGGAAAGTAAAATTGCTCGAATTAAAAATATTTTATTTTAATAATTTGTGTTAAATTATGGTTTATTTAAAAATAATAATATATATATATATATTTTTTGTAAGTATAAAAATAATATTTTTAGATTGTCAAAAAGATTAATTTTAGATTGTCACTTTTGAAAAGCCAATGACGGCTGATTTGATACACACCAAGAGTATAGTCTATAGATGCCACTTTTGTATTTAATTTCACTACTTTTTCAAAATTTAAAATAAATCTTCCCATCTATTTTCGCGTGTATAGACCATTTGACACATCATTTAAAAATAAAAAATAAAAGACTATTTTATATAATCTCTTCGTCACATCATCATAAACAAAATCGCACTTAACGCATTATTAAATTGGGGGTTATTTTCCACACCAAATTTATTATTGTTACCCTTATATCACAATTCTTCGCTTATAACCATTTATTGCCCAATAAAAATAGTCTATTATCGAAAGTAGATAGATGGATTGATTTTACATCGACAGAAAGCATAATTACTAATTTTATCATTTTTAAAACCCAAGAAATAATTTGATACTCACCAAAAATACAAGTGCCAGTTTTATATTTAACTTTATAATTAATATTCTAACAGGGTCAACACCCTTTTTTTTCTACTTATAGGACGAGTTCAAAATACAACAATAAAAAGCCGAAAAATATTGTCTTTGAAGTTGAGATTGATTATATGAACCTATGAGAGAAAAATATTGTCATGGAAGCATTTTTAATGAATAAAATGATTATTCTATATAAGAAAATCATGAATTGAGGTTACACTAATGGAGATTTTTCATTTCATTAGCCTTCGGTGTTTGGAAGGCATTCCAATGTGAGCACCTGAGGTATATATGGGTTTGATCAATCTTTTACAGGCTTTGATTATGTAAAATGCCTAATTTCAAGGAATAATTAGTTTTTAAGTAATTATTTTTAGCAGAGCAAAATGAAAAAAGTTTTATTATGAGCCTTTTCCATAACATGGGACATGGGGTGTCTTGCCTCATGAGTGATGGCTGGCAGCCTCATTTGGCCAATCTTCTTGAGACAAGATCTATTCAAAATGATTTCAAGATCTTCAGCATCCTGTTGCCACCAATCTCGTCTACCTAATGCACAGTACTTATTATACACAAATAGTACTACACTTGGTTTAAGGTAGGCCAAAAGTGAAGGAACCTCTCATCAAACCCAAACTGCCTCTCTCTTCTTATTAGACGAATGAGTGAATGACTTCCAAGTTGCACCCACTTTTTTCTTATTTTCTTATTTGTTGTTTTTTATTAAATAAAAAAACCAAGATTAGCTATTCTCTTTTTGAGGGCAACTGGGCAAAGGTTCTTTCTTTCTTCCACTACTGCTAATAGCCGTCTCTCTTCCCTCGTGAGGAGGCCTTGTTTGTCAACATTAGATATTTTGGGAAAGCAAAAAACATCCACAAAGCACAACTTGACAGTCCAAAACCATGAACAAAACAACTTTGTAAATTCTTTTTTTTTTTTTTTTTCATTTGTAATATTTGTTGCACCTAATTTAAGCTTTCTTCAGGCTTTTGTTTTGTAATGTACAATTCTTCAACCTTTTGCAACTTGCAGGCTGCAGCTGCACCGCCACTTTCCTTTCCCGTCGCCACTTCCCATTCCCCTCCTTCCTCGCACCATTCACAAAAGGCCAAAAAAGAACAACAAAAACAAAGAGAACGATGGAGAGAACAAAAAAAAAATAAACAAATAAAAAAAAATTTGTTACAAAGCTCCAACCATTCTTGGTTTCTTGCTACACTCTAACGTCAACAGCTCCATCTCTCTCATTCTCTTCCCATGGCAGCCACCAATACTCTCCACGACCCCACCGACAGGTATTTGCAGAATGTTGACCCCAAAAAGCCTAACCATCTGAACCTGTTGAACCGGGAAAACCGGGTTTGATAACCCGACGACAACGGACTCCGTCCTCACCTTCCAATCGATGTAAAGCTGCTTGTCCGGTCCGGTCGAGCGCTGAAAACTAACAATGTCACCGGCCTTCAAGTTCTTCTCCTTCACGAAGCGGCTCCAACCCTTGGTCAGCACATAACTCTGGCTGCTGTTCCAATAAGAGTACCGAAACCTCCACACTTTGCCTCCAATATCCTCGAAATTCAAGAGAACGCCTTTGGAAGTGCTTGCGCTTTGTAAAGGAAAGTGCTTTTCGGCATGTTGCTTCGGGATCACGAGCCGGTTCAGCTTGCCGACATCGCTCGGCGTAACAGCTTTCTCGAAAAGCTGCTCACGCGCTTTCAGAAACCCGGCTGAGCCGAACGAGGCAGCAGCAGAGCCGTCAGCTTTAGACCTTTTCCCATTGCTGTCCAAGCCGCGGTTACGCTTGCTTTGCTCCAGCTCATCATTGTACGTGTGCTTCCTGAGCATGTCGACGATCTCAGCCTTGGAATGAGAGTTCAAGAACGCCGTCTCCACGTCATCCTCTTCGGTCGTCGCCAACGGTTTGAAGTTGGTGACGGCGTCGCGGCCGCGGAAACGTTGCGCCGCGATGTCATAGGCCCTGGCGGCTTCGTCTTCCTCGTTGAAAGTGCCGAGCCAGACCCGCTGGTGCTTCTCGTAAATCTGGGCACCCCATCGGCCGTTGGGCTGGGGAACAACTCCCTTGTACTTGGAGGACGGGAGCTTCCCACGGGATTCAGCTTCGATTCCGCTTTCAGAGTCCAAGATTATGCTGGTTATCACGCTTCCGACACGGCAGAGACTCTCAGGCGACTTGGTGGCCGGTAACGGCGAAAGGGTCGCCGGAGAAATGGATATAGAGTCAGTACTTGTTGTGCTTTCATCTATGCAGCTTCCATCCATGTTTTTTCAAGAAGAGGAAGAGGATGTGTAATTGACAATGATTAGTATACAAAAGGAAAGGAAAGGAGGAGAGGAAGAAGTGGTATGAGTGTGGGTCGTTTGAGGGTTGAATATATATAGAACCCCCCACCCCCAAACTTTAATTTTTTTATTTTCTTTCTATTTTTATTTAGTTAGGGCGTGTTGGAGAGATATGGGGATGTAGGCGTGGTGGGTCAACCCAAGAGAGATGGTAAGGAGCCTGGAAGATTCATGGGGAGAGAGAGAGAGAGAGAGAGAGGAGTGGGTTTTGTTTAGGGGTCATAGTATGTGTGGGTTGGGTTGTGGGCTGTGTATGTGGGGAGGGTCCCACTCTAGCAAGTTGATGGGGTTCACATGAGTGTGGACCGCGTTTTAGTTGAGTTCATCCCCCCCTGAGCCTTGCTGCTCCTGCTGAGAGCTGACTCGCCAACATGGCTTCTCTCTATCTCTCTCTTTTACTTCCTCTTTTAGACAAATTCTTTCTTTAATTTAAATCATAAATATGCATCTTATCTGATACTGATACTTCGTCAAAATCTGCTCTATTATTTGTTGTTGGGCGCCAGACCAATTGAAATCCAGATAAGCATGACGACAAAGGCAGAGATGGAAGGGAAGGGAAGGGAAGGGAAGAGAAGAGAAGAGAAGGGAACTTCCGATAGGATGGCTTGTGGGGCTCAAGTTTAATAATAAGAGGGAGAGGATGAATGGATAGGCATTCAAGACAAAGCTCCTCATCCAACAAGAAATTCTCCACCTCCCCCCATAAGTCTTACCTGGCTTAATTTCATTCGTCCTCTCTAGCTTTTCCCTTGTCTTATTGGCTAGATTCACCTTAATATCTATGAAAAATAAATACAATCCATCTACTAAAAAAAGGAAAAAAAGTAAAACCAACGTTCCATTATTTCCAAGCTCCCAACCGACATTGACATTTCTCCCCCCAAGTGGGTACTCTTTTGTCTGTTTCCCCCCTTCATTGTTCCCAATTAATTCCCTTTAAAACAGATAGTAACCCTGCAAATCCCTTTTTTATCCCACTATAATTTTATTTTGTTTATGTTGCAATACTGATTCCCCTTTAATTTTTTTTTTTTCTTCTTCTTCTTCTTCTTCTTTTTAATTTAAACGCTAAATAACAGCACCAAGTCAACAAATTAAAAATAGTAATAAAAGGTAAAATAATAGTAAAATAAAATATTTAAAACCTGGGGGGTATTAGTCTATTAGATCAGGTTTTGTAAGGATATGATGGCTGATTTTCCATGCACAAACATCATTTGCAACAGCAATTTTACGAGTGGGGCCCAAAACTCGTAAAAAAAATCAAGCGGTGATTTTTATTTGTGGGCCAAGTGATTTTTGTTTTCTTTTGTCGGAGCAATGGCAACTTGACATGTCTCTCAATTTTTTTTTTATTTTTTCATTTAGAGCGAAGAAATCATGAAGCCGGTGATGATATTACACGTGTGATGTTGTACGGGCAAGTCCTCGGTCTTTGGACGGAGCCCACATGCAAGTTGATCAAAAACCGAGCGCTGGAGGCGGGTGGGTCAGTGGTTTTGGTGGGGAGGGGTTCATTTGGATGTGGTTTTAGCTAGTCACTCAGCTGGGTCCTACCAAGGGATTCCACCCCCTAAATATCATTTTGGTTTTATTTAATTTTTAATGTGGTTTGAGAAGAACAGAATACGTACGTTGTGCATACGGCAAATGCTATGTATAAATATGTATGTATATGGTTTGGGTGTCATGAAAAGACCAATAATGTGATGGAATGGACGTGGGATTTATCGTGCTTAATGGAGCCTATTTGGCTATTACTCCTTTTATTTTTTTCATCATGTTGTTGGTGTCCGGTTGATGGGGGTTGCTCCTATCATCATCACATTTCTTCTCTCTGCTGCTTGGGAGGACACATAAACAAGTCACGTCAAAAGCTCAAATAACTTTGCCATCCTCCTAATCACTATTTATCCCTTTCCTATTAAGACATAATCTTATGTTTGGATTGTTGATATTTATTTATATAATAAGTGTAATAGAGTTTTGACGTTTATTATCAATCTTTCAAGTGCCAAAACAAAAGAAAAATAATAGATTAAGCAGATTTCTTAGTTAATTTTCTCATTTTTCTATCCCCTAGTAGTAAAATCTGTCACGTATGTAGTGGTTACATACGTCAAAATCTATGGAAATCCAATAATTAAGATGCATAAGAGTTGTTAAATTAATTAAAATATTATTAATTTAAAATCAAAATCTTCAGACTCCTTAAGTTTGAATCACTTAAAATAAGTTATGTATTGTTTGATCCCACATTAAATAAAATAAATAATAAATATAAGAGCATGTATCACGCATCAAAAACTTTTTATATTGTCCCCGTTTTGCTTCATAAGATTAGTTGATTAAGATTAATCTATATTATCCTTTATATCACTTTTTATGTTTGAGCCGTCTTACCTCTATTCAAAAGAATCAAAACCCAATTTACAAATTAATAGTTAGAATTAGCAAATTACAATTGAAGCTCAAAACATGTAACGATTCAAATAAAACGTTAGCTATACCTACTCCATAACTTTAAAATGCCTAATCAAATCGTTATTAGAGCTCTTCAGAGTCATTTATAACACTCGATCAATTTCATCTAATATATGACTTAACACTTATGAGCTCATTTATATTTCACAAATATATATATATATATATATATATATATATATATATATATATTTTCAATATGAGGCTAACTTTTTAAAATATCATAAAGCATTTGTTGACATGATCATAGCTGAAAATGCTGTTTGGTGCACTTCTACCGGATCCTTCCTATCTTTAATCATCATCTTCATCTACACGACTTATTTTATAATAATGGGTCATCAAATTGGTCATCAAATAAGTCCATCTATCTATCATGGTTTATCTCTTAGGATGGCTCACGATGCATATCGTTTTCACTCGGATGAACCCCTTTTCCCTTTTGCTATAACTTGCTTTTTGAAACTTATCTACGCATTGCAATAAACTATGTATTAAAAGCTAATCCTGTTAAGGGCATATCCATCCATTCCTTTCACATATCCTGGACTGGCCAATCAATTTCTTGACCAAGATTTCTATATTTGGATTGGGTATCCATCAAATAAGGAACGTTGTTAAATTTTCAGCAATTTGTTCTATAATAAAATAATTTAGGCAGCAAATTGTTAGAAATTCAATGAGTCTGTCACGTAGCCCTATTAAGATAATGCCTAGTGGCTACTGGCTAGTGTGCCTCAAAAGCCCAAGCATGTGTTTATCGCCATATGTAGATTTTTTTATTAAAATAGAGAGTTTGTGTTGATCTTCAAAGAGTTTTGGATTAATTTATGTGCATGACATGTTCCCACCTTCCCACTACATCGGGCTTTTCAGTTGGAGATGACTCATTATAAGACTCGAGAATCGAGATTATTACGCCACGTCATAGAGGGCGCCGGCGCATATGCAACAACCATGTCACAGTGAGTAGGAGTCGATTACACACTTGTGACGATATCAAATATATTTGGGAATCTCTGAATAGGATGCTGCTTTTTTTTCTTTTGAAAATAAATATGATGATTATCATTAATAAAATAACTGATGTGGAGTATAAGCCCCTTTTAACAATCAAAAGATAGAGTAACTTGCTCTATCAAAATAATGTCACTAATACAATCTGAAATTTGATCTCTCCAAATCCTATCATTGCCATTTGTAATAGCCTCCCTTGCGAGTCGATGTGCCGCTTCAATTTAAATTGAAAAATACTTTATATATAAAAATATTAATTACTTTTTTAGAACTTAGGTTTTTCATGTTTTTATTTTTTCTTATCATAAATGGTACTTGAGTTATAGATAAATACTAATTTAGTATCTTTGTCACCATTCAATCAGCTAAATTAAGCAACTGCCATGGGGTGATTTTGGCCACTCCTGCAATTGTCTGAAGGTAACCAAACTACTTCTAAGGCCCTTGGAAGTGCCTCGACCACCCCCCTACTCTCAAATTGCTTGTTGAGGTGGCTGAAACCACCTCTATTGCAGTCCATTAGTTTGGATGACGGAATAGTTATGGAAGTACTAAACTGATATTTATCCATAAGTTAGGTACCATCTGTGATATGAATTGAAACTTAAGTGTGAACAAACAAAAACGTGAAAATCTAGGTACTAAAAAGGTAATTAACCCTATATAAAAACCCATCACCATAAATTAACATCCAACGAACAATATGTGACTTCAGCCTCCAAGATTCACAACGATTTCCCACCTCATGTACCTCATATCGGAAGATCATATATGTAGTTTTAAATATTTTTGACTTGCTAATTTAATAAATTTTGTTAATGTGATATTAATTTAAATAAAATAAGTACCATAATTTTATTAGTTCTGATGTTCCATGTTATCAGAGTTAAATTATTAAACAAAATCTTTTATATATATGGACGGACCAAGATATGATAAAAATAACCTTATATAATACTCAAAAGCTTGACTTTGTACTTGATCTTTACGAAGTATTTTAGGGTATGATGATCTCACTGAGTGATCAGGAAGTTGATGGTGTTGCCTTTGAAGGTTGGACGGATTTGAGTCATCAAACTTTTTTCTGTTGGAAAGATTTGTGGCATTAACCATATAAATAATGACACTAAAGAAAATTATCTCTAGAGTAGCAAAAAATCAGCCACTTTGATATTTGATTATCAAAAGTAAACTCTTCGTCTAGATCATCACAACACCATTTTCAATTCAGATTGAGCACTGCAAGCCGCCCAAGCTATCAAGTTTTGTTTTCATTGTTAATTAATTCAGTATTTGGTATACAAGAGCTTTTCAGAAAGATTAGATCTTCAATGTTGGGAATAAAAAAGATTCTTAATTATCAACAATATCATCCAATCTTTACCTATATATATATATATATATCCTGGAGCTCCTGGCTTCATATTGTTGAAATATTTTCTATTTTCTTAATTAAAAAAAAAAAAACAAAAAACAAAAAAAAACAATTAATGTCTAGAATTGGGGGTTGATATTCAACATTAGCAGTCCTAATCATTATTGCCAAACAGTCCTAATCATACAGGTGCACTAGTAAGATTTTTTTCTTTGAGTGTTTTTTACTGGTTGTGTTGGATTTTGAATAGAATAAGATCTTGGAAGATGATGTAGAATAGAATAGAATTAAGGTGGAAAACGATTTGAAAAGAGAGTAAAAAGTTGGGTTGCTGCATACGTATTTCAGAATAATATATATTCTGTCCCATCGAGGAACACTAATTTATCCAGAGAGCTTCACTCAACAACGAACGTGGTGGATCAATGGGCCCCCCATTCTAGTTTTAAACCCTATTTTACCATGTGAAACAAATAACACGATCATAAAAGTTTCCAATCACTTCATTAAATATCGACCATAAAGATTTTTTTTTTTTTTTTTAAAGGGAGAAAACCAAAAGGGACGCCGGCGATGTTTGTTAATAACTTTATTTTTCATTAACAAATAATTTAAAATATATATACTTTCGAAACACAAAAAATTTCATAAATTTTCATTCATTTTGACACTACTTTTAAAGTTTAAAAATTCTCAATAAAGGATATTGAATTTTCAATTTCTTTTAATTACTCAATTCTATTATGATTTTCTATTAGTTTTTGTCAAAATATCTAAAATTGTTAGGGTTATTTTACATCGGTTGTGGAAGGAATTGATGGTCACTTTATAAGTGTGACGGAAAACCTCACTTATTGAGTCAATTTTTGAGTTTGAGATAGACCCAAGACCACCCAACACTGGTATTAGATCTCAGGTTTACTAACAAGTCTCAGTCCAACAACAGTCTACAAGAAAAATGGATTGTCGCTACTCTGATCCAGGACCCGATGTGTGAGGGAAAGGTTGTTAGAGTTATCTCACATCAGTTGTGAAAGAAACTGATAGTCACTTTATAAGTGTGAGGAAAAACTTTACCTCTTGAACTAACTTTTGAGGTTAAGATAGATCGGAGACTACCCAACAAAAATACAGTGAAATTCCTCTTTATTTTTACCTTCATATCATATCAAAATATCATTTCAAAATTAAAAATGAAAATCGTCCTCCAAGACAAACATAGGAAAATGAGATATTTAGTGGGACTTTCTCTGCCGCGTAAGCAGCACGCCACATTCCCCTGCCTTCTGTGTGTTTCTTATGTTTTTTTCAACCTGTTCACACGCAACCACAATAAAAATAATATTTTGACAAATAATTAATTAATTTCGGCCTTAAAAGAATATGAAAAGTAAGCCCTCAAACAGGGTGGCATCATGGTTTCTTTGACTGATGCTTGATCCTTTACCGACGTGGACAGCGACCCGCCTTCCCGGGTCAAGCTATGTGAGCGTATCAGATGTACTACTTACTGAGACTTTCTAATCGAATTAGTCTCTCCTTAATTATTGACTTAATCGAGTGCTTACTGCTTAACCATATACTTTTTTTTGTTGAAGAATGGTCTTAAGAGTGCCAGGCCCTGTTTGTCAATGAATACTGAGGGGTATTTTTTTGTTTTTGTTTAAAATAGCCTTTTGATTACAATTTTTTCTATTAAGGGTAACGTTATATATATATATATATATATATATATATATATATATATAAAATATGATTTATAACATTATTCTTTTACGAGCAGATATGCTACTTCACGTAATATTTATCAATTTGATTGTAGTTAACGTGACAATTTTTTGTGGTTGTAAGATTATAAGAAAATTGTAAGAAAAGTTCAAAAAGATCCCAAACATTTTCTTTCAATTACGAAAGTCACCCTCATAAAAATCTACCAGCATTTGGACACTTGATTGATATTAGTGTTTGTTATCCAATTTTGTCTTGTTTTTGATTTTAGATTTGACAATGAGAGTTAGGGTGTGATTTTCTTTGATGAAACCAAACAGTTGCTAACTTGTATTGTAATTGAAAGTCCAGAAAAAAGGCTGGGTCAAAATCAGCTTTATTATAGAAATTACAGCACAGCCAGGCCAACCAATAATGTGTATCCATGGAGCCACTAGGCTATAAAGAATGACTGAAGTTGCTATTGTTGACTCACCGCATCACCGCCATTGGTCAATTATAGGGACCCACCAACCCCTGTGTGCCACATAACTCGTCCCATTGGTTGAAAGGCTGTGTCAGTCAGAGAAAACCCATTTTATGGGTGAGACTTGAAGGCTGAAGCCATCGAAGACATTAAAGGAACAGTTCACGGTGTAGAATTTCAAATTGAAAGCATGTCTCCTGTGGATTATTTATTTTTTGTAACTTGCAAAGTGAATCAATGGGTCTCCATGAATTTGACCTAATCAACGGAAAAAAATTAGAAAATATCACGAGCATTGAATTTGACTCATTCAATATTCAGTTTTTTTTCTTTTGAATATTTCGAATTATTTTTTAGAGTGGAACTTAAGGCTATTTAGTTTGTCTTTCTACGGGAATAAGACATGTTTTGTAGTTTTTTTTTTTTTTTTTTTGCAACAAAAATAAAGGAACAATTTTTCTATGAATTTTCTTCTAATTTAAACCGATATCTGTCTTTAGAGTACAAATTCTATTTGTTAATTAATGTGTTTTAAGAATATTTTTTATTTTTGGTTTGAAAAGACATTGTAATATGATAAACGTGAATCTGTTTAGATTGTTTTTATATTTTGAGTTGTTTATATATATTTTTATTTTAAGAACATAAAACAAAAAGTTTAACAACCATAGCCGTGTAATTGTAACTTATATTTTTCAAAATACTGGTGAAAATTACATTTTTCAAAGGCATATATCAATTAAAAGATAGTATTGAAAGAATAACTCAATTTTTTTTTTTGTCAAAAAAAATAAAAAAATCACAAGGATTTGCTTTTTGTCAAACTTGATAATGGGTTGCCAAAGAAAGATGGACTTTTATATATTCTAGAAAGAAAAAAAATAAAAGTATCACAATAAACTTAATGTATCTCTAATAAATAGTTTAATCGGTTGTGAACTACGTCTCATGAAGTAAGTAAAGTAAACCCAATGTGATGCCATGTTTACTCCAAGTCTCCAATTGATGAAATGTTTTTTTTTTTATCTCTAATTAAAAAAAATAAGGATTAATTAGTAGAGAATGATGATGCTGCCGACATGGCACGCATAAACGCAGTGTTTAAAAGTCAAATGAAGTTGGATCGGCCACTTGGATGTTGCAGCTGGGTAGCAATATAACAAAATATCATCTGTTTTCTTCTGTTGCAGATGAGATAGTCATCTTTCTCACTCACCCAAATATATATATATTAAATGCAATATTTATTTATTAATTTATCTAAGCGTAGAAGGACCATATGCCATACCATATATATGGGTCTCTGTGAGACATTGAACGTTGGGGAAGAAGTTGGGGGCATCATGGAGGAGACCTTGCTGGACATATCGAGGTCAACCAAGTCAAGCCAACCAGCCATCCTTCAATTATTTGCATACTGGGCTCCATAATGTGGAATAGATTTTCTCGAATATCTTTCGATTTTAAAATCGATAGACATCTAACTATGTACATAATATCATACAATAATTTAAAATTTAAAATGACGAGCAGTATGAAATGACATATAAAATCATTCAAATTATAATAGTTGACATTGAATTTTTGTCATTCGTCTAAAAAATATATATGATAGTTGACATGTTTAAGGAACATTTGGAGGTCATTTAAGTAAAATTATGTATTTAAGAAATAAGCAAATTAAATTGGGTTTAGCATCTTCAAAGATGATTGATTTGAGGACAAATGAGGTTAGTAAAGAGAGAGGCGATGATTGGTTGTGGGTTTCCATTATCAAATGGGCCCATGAAGAAACCATTCCTTTAAATGGTAGGTTGAATGGTAGGGATTGCCAATGGTTTTCCATTTTTGGTGGTTTCGAAAACGTATATATAATTAAGCAAGTGGCGATAGGTATATTGTTTAATATTGAAGCATATAAAAATATTTCTGTAGCTTATAAATTAAGGAAACAAATTTCCATGCATTATAAATTAAGCACATGTTTTTTTAGATTATAAGTATATAATTATTCTAAGAAAAAAAAAAGTATATTATAAGTATTTAACGAAACAATAGAATATATAGTTCATTATGATTTAATTACAAAACAGATTTTAATATATATGGCAATAAATGTCTTTACACAAGTGGTGCATATATATATTTTTTATGTAGAGTTATGGGATTCAACTCATAATGACTATATATATAGGATTAGGTTAATGCATGGTCCTCTCAAATAAAAGTCTTGAGCTCCGGCGAAATCAATGCAAAGGGTTGGACTAGACAATGAAACTTGTTGGGATGGTTTCATTCATGTAGGATTGACTTATATTGTTATTTAACTTTTTTAGGGCGTGTTTGTTACGTAAAAATGGAAAAGCTCTTCTTTTGAAATACTTTTTAGGGTTTTTTTTTTTTTTTTTTTTTTTTTTTTTTGTGGAGAAAGGGTGCTAATCTTTTGTTATTTTTATAAGTAAAGATGGTTTGTTTTTGTTGATTATGCCATTTGAGTGGAATCAAATGCCATCAATTGAACCAAATCTTGACCCCAAGTGTAGATATTTTTGAAAGTTTGGTTGAAAAAATTTGATTCCGTTTCAATTAATAAATTTGGTTTATTCATATGTTGTCATTGATCGAATGAATATGGATGACCTTTCAATTCTAAGTTATTGTATTCATGGTAATACTCATTCCTATTTCGAGATAGTCATCATTCTAATCATAAACAAAATTAGGAATTTAACTTTAGGGGCTGGATTGGATTGAAATTTTTTTGAAAGGCAAATTTTTTTTAAAAAAATAGACCAAAAATATATTTTTTTAACAAATTTAAATGCTAAAATAAGCAACTCAGATAAATGGAAATACTAACCGGCCTTGTGTCATAATCCACCTACCATCGATATCGGCACCTCATTTGGCTTGCAGATGCTAACAAAACCCCAGAAAGGTTACTCCCATATATATCGTACAACAATCTCTGATGAAATATTTATTAATTTCCTCATCACTAGCAGAGCATGTGTTGGTATTTCGAAGAAACTACGTGAGCCTATGCCTAATTACTTCGTATTAACGCTAAACAAATCAATTAATAAGTTCTAACTTGATAGTCAAATAGAGAGGCTCCAGTGCATGGAAACATCGCTCTAAAGGACAAAAATAATTGAACAAAAAAAAAAAAAAAACAGAGAAAAGCATTGATGGGTCTCAAAAGTCAATCTAATTGTTTATCATACATAGGAGGAGGTGTATATAGAGAAATAGCCAAGTTGGGTAATAGCTATTTGGCGGGGGTTTCGGGTTTCAAGTCAAAACTCAATGGGCAAGTTGTTGTTGGGGATTTCAATGGATATATATATATATATATATATATATATATATATATATAATCCGTACGTAGTTTTGTTAGGAATTTGGTGGGATTAACACGGTTTCTATATATTAAGACTGGCCTAATCACCCCTTTCAAGCTCCAAAATCTTAAACAATAAATATAATCATTTAAATAAGATGAATGTCATATATCATTTGATTAATATAAACAACAATTCAACCAAATTCTATTATTGGAGTATTGTATTACAATTGTTCAACTTAAACTTGATACTATTTCAAAACCCAATTGTCAAATAAGTGCAATATTATGTATATTTATATACAATTTTTTTTTTTTTTTTTTTTTTTTTCGAGCCTATTTGGGATTGTGTTTGAGAAATAAAGTTTTTAAATCAAAAAGAGCTTTTGGACAAAAACTTCATTTTTAAGTTTTTGTCAAAAGTGTTTTTTTTTTTTTACCATTTTTAGGCTTTTTGGACCCTTGAAAGCGTTTTTTAATTTTTTTTACCAAACGAGTAATTTTTTTCAAACGGACTTTTTAAGTGTTAAAAGCACTTTTAAGCTCCTCAAACGCAATCTCAAACAAAAAGGACTTTTCTTCATTTTTTTCTCCCCAAAGCTAAAGTTGTTTGAGATTTTTATGGACATGATTTCACACATATTATTCTCTTGGAAAAGGAGAGTCAGGGAAGAAAGAGGAACCGACACTTAGGAAGCAGGAAAATAAACACCAACTAACGTGGGTCCAATTGTTTTACATAGTTGAGAAGTAGCAGATTTTTAGTTTGGTAGTTATCTACCAAACCCCCACTTGGGTGTTTAACATCAAAATGTGAAACCAGAAGAGATCCCATTATTCATGAATCATGAGCGCTTCGACATGACACTATCAGTACTGCTACAATGAGACAACAATTGAGCTGTAAAATATGTCTGTAATTGACTGAATCCCTTTTGACCTCCCAATTTTGTCAACTTTTATTCACATTTTAAATTTGGGGCTTTTAGAGTACAATTCTCGTATTAAATGCTTGTAACCAGAAGAATATATATCAAGATAGTCGGCCGCTTTGAAAGGATTGGGACCTTCGACAAAGATCGTATTGATTCTAACCAAAGAAAATCACCGGTTTGATCGATCGAATATACAATCAATCAATTTTTACCTCTTGTTTTAATGTGTGCTTATGGAGAGGAAGAAGTGTGAGATGGAGGCAAATGGCAAAAAAATATCTTCTACTTTATAGGATTATGAAGCAAATAAAATATATTTTATGTAGCAGTTAATCCTTACATCTACTACAGTTGGACCGTGGGGTAACAGCTAGTAGTTTTGGTATAAAAAGTTAATACCTTCTATGGAAAGTAAAAAGTTATTCAGTGAGACGATTTTGTTTTGTTCTTCATTTTTCCTACATCAATTTGGCATTAGGAGTAAAAAATCAAATCTGAATATTTGTCATAGAATAAGACAAACAGAAAAAGTAAAATCATCTCCATAGATTTTTTTATTTCTTTTATAATCTTTCATATTCATTAATTTGAAAAAGATCAAAAGCATACATCTTTTATATTAAAGAGCATAAAATTATGATAAATCATATATTATAACGTCATAGTGACAAAAATAAAAATCTTATAATCAAATCCTATTTATAACTTTAACATTCGTTAACCCATATTCAAACTTCACTTATAGAACAAATATGTTTCACGCAGACTCAATCTTATACATAGGTAACATATATTCTTAACTTTGATTTTATCGGCTATGAGAGTAAAACTCTCGCACCGAAACTAATCATCCTCAACCCAAAGGTCAAGATAAAAATCTTTACCCCAAAGATCGCTCATAAAAGTAGATCTAAAAAATAAATAAATAAAAAACAATAAAATAGTCAACAAACAGTTACATCCTCAACCCAAAGGTCAAGATAAAAATCTTTACCCCAAAGATCGCTCATAAAAGTAGATCTAAAAAATAAATAAATAAAAAACAATAAAATAGTCAACAAACAGTTACAACAGCCAGGGTGAAGGAGGCGAAGCGCACTGGCATGCACGTGGTGGACGAGATGGAGCCGTTTTGTGCTGATGGGCAGTTGAGGAACCGGTGAGCACGGTGAGGCAACGCATGGTTGCGCTAAACCAATTGAGTAGATTAGATCTAGATTTGAAAAACTATATCTAAAACCTAACTGATTATGGGGAGGCGAAGAACAGCGCGACACGGTGGAGGGCGGACAGAGACAGTGCAACATAAGCAAAGAAATGGTCGGAGCAACTAGATTGGTTAGAAAAACCAAAAAAATAAACTTAAACAAAAAAAAAAACAAGAAGGGGAGGGGAGGAAAGAAGAGGGGAGTAGGAAGGGGCAGAACTACCTTAGCCATTGGGGAGCCCTAGCATGCAAGGCCTAAGGTGGTCCCCAAAAAAAATTATTTTTGTATATATATATATATAATTTTGCCCCAAACTTAAAACTTTTAGTTCTACCCTGCGAGTAAGGGGAAGGGGAAAGGGAAAGGGAAAGGAGGAGAGCGCTCCACCTCTCTAGGAAAACCTAGGGCCGGCTCTCCTTGGATCTTTTGAATATCGTTTGTCATTTCCGATCGATTACAAAAGAAGCCATTAAGGTTACACATCTGGGGCTAATCAAGTTGGCATATTAATTATAATGTAAGCAAGATAATCGACAAAATGAATCGGGGGTCCAGTTGGTATAAATAAAGTGTGGTGTCATTACATACATTTTTGCACTATAATGAATTTTCGTCAGATATTTCATCAAATGCTGGCGGCTTTATTTGTTTGTTTTGGTAAAAATTAATATGAGAGATAAGCCGTCATTTTCTCACAACTCTATTATCGGAAAAATAATAATATTTGTTTTCCTATACAGATAATCTGATGGGTCATTCTGGCAAAGGAGGCATACCACCGCCACAGAGCTTTGTTACCAGAGAGCCCGTCGAGAAACACATTTAGCTCATAATTATAATATAACAGCCAATTCTATAGACTATAAATGATTTACAAAATTAAAATGTAGTTATATAATTAGAGTCTGTTTGAGATTGTATTTGAGAAATAGAGCTTTTAAGTCAAAAAAAGCTTTTAGACAAATACTTCATTTTTAAGCTTTTGCCAAAATTATTTTTTGGCCATTTTCAGGCTTTTTGAACCCTTAAAAACGCTTTTAATTTTTTTACCAAAATGAGTATTTTTTTCTTCAAACAAACTTTTTAAGCGTTAAAAACACTTTTAAATCCTTTAAACACAATCCCAAACATGCCATTTCTTTCTTCTTTGACGCCGCCTGTCTGTGTTTCTGTTCGGTTGTTCTTTACGGTTTCAGGGCTTGTAAGATTGAATTGGTTTCAACTTTCACACTTTTGTTTTCCGAATTAGAATTGGGCCAATACCAAAATTGGGCTAAGAATTGGTCCGGGCTATTCTAAAAGGTTCTATTTGTTCTGCGGGCTCAATTGTTTTTTTTTATTATTATTATTATTATTATTGATTATGAAAAAAAAAAAAAAGGAGGAATGGCTTGAAAAATGAAGTGCCTAGACTGTAGCAAATTTGATTGATGAAAATAAAAATATTTTGTATAAAAAGTGAAAAAAAATTTGTTTTTTAGTGATTTTTTTATTTGAATAGTAATAAAAAGTGATTAATGTGATGTAAAATGTAATAATATTTGGGTAAATTTTGATATGAATTTTTTGGGTCTTTAGGTCCGGTGGGCCGCTCCTTTGCCAAACGGCCCAAAGACACCGAATACCTCGACCATTTCAACATTTCCGGTGCTTTCGAACAACCCGGCAAGCTGATCAGCAATGTCCACACAGAAGGAAGATTACCCACAAAGAGTTTAATGCCAGGAGAGAATCTGAGTTCGTCTCCCTCCTATTCAATGTAGTTCGGTTCCGAGAGCCCCGAAGGGGTAGTGAGAAAGCTCTGGGGAAAAAAAGAAAGTGAAAAATGCAGTGAGTGACAGTTAAAAAAGTTAGTTAAAAGAGAAGGGAATGGGGATTACCGTAGGGGTCAGAGGAAGAAGGGAGAAAGAGAAAAAAAAAAGAAAAAAGTGGAAAGGGAGGGTGGGAACTGAAGTAGGAAACGGGTCAATTAATGCGAGATTAGCGCTTTGAATGAATGGAAAATAGTGCGACAGTACGTAGCTGCTGATTTTGGTGCCCAACGCTGACTGCAAAAGTTGTGGCCAGTCTGAAAAATTGATTCATTTGACTTCCATTTGAGCTCCGATCGTTAGGTGATTTGATTGACTCTGAAAATTCAAAAATCAACATCTCTTTAGCATGAGGATTATGATAACTCTGAAAAACAAGCTGATTTGTTTGTAATGTAATTTAATTAGAGAAATAGCATATAGCTTTACTCAAAGATTATTAATTTGGCATTGAAAAATCCTTATTATGGAAGCATATATGAATTTGGAATGGCTATTGGAACAGTATTGCTGAAAGAAAATGGGATTTTGAGCTCCTTTACAGGAACAGTTCCTTATATAGATATCCATCCTATTTACTCCATATTCATGCAGAGAGAATATATTGCAAAAGATACTTGGAAAGGCTTATAACACCTGTGTTGTTAAGTTAACTACGTACAAATTATATGTCTAAGCTTCCATTGATTGCCAAAGCACCTTTAGAAGCAAAATAATGTAATTTAAGTAGCTTGCTTAAAATGCATTATTCTCCTACACTTGTGCATTTCCTCACTTCTTTTAGCATATTAAGATTTTTGCACTAGAGTCTAGAGCCCAAGCCAGTGTTGATTAAGCATCAGAGATTAATTTTTCAATGCAGATTCCATATTTGTTATCTAGTTATTATTTCATGACTCCCCATTGAGTTCAAATCTTTTCCTTCTTTTCCTAAACAAGCTTGATAAAATAATTTGCTGCGTCATGCTGTTTCTGGTATATATTATAGAACAAATTAATTTGGTTGTTTATTTTTGGTTGAGTCTCTGTAACCAAGTATGTTGTTCCAATGGACAAGTTTGCTTGTATCTGTTTCAGCCTTCCTGTGGCAGTTGATGAGGTTTAATTTAATTTGCTTCAACTTTTGAAGAAGTTAAGATCTCATTCCCAATGAAAGGAGTTGACACTTGACAGGAGTGAATATTGGTAGATTTTCAGCACCGCTAGCTAAGTGCTTTAGCAAAAAGCAAATGCTCTACTGATGTAGAAAATGTGCTTGTAAAAACAAGTTTACTGTTTGAAATAGAAAGAGATGTTGGCTTTACCTTCCTTTTATTTTCTCGAGGCTCTCTCATTTTAGCTGTATTCTTTTGAAGGTGATTACAATATTGGTAATAAATAATATAATTCAACCATGTTGGTGATTCACGCTTGACAAAATATGTACATTTTTAATCTTGAAATATCTATTTGAGTGAAAAGAAGAAGTATTTTCTCTTTGAAATGTTTATGAAGGCTGCTCTAATGGTGTTAATCTTTTAGATTTGGCTAACTCTAGATACTTCCTCTCCAACTTAGTGTGGCGCTTTCGTACTTACCGCCTATTATTATCTCATTTCGTTGACGTTACAGTACCAATCAGTTTATTTAGTTATTTTTAATAAAAAGGGTTGATCCAAATATTAATTAACACTGACACGTTAACAAAGTGAGATAAAGGTGGAACAAAAATGTGATTTTTTTTTAATTCTTAAAAAAAAAAAAAAAAAAAAAAAAAAAACTTTTGTTTAATCAATATGCTACATGTTTGCACGTTTTTTGTTTTTTATTTTATATTATGCAAAATTTTTGTGCACTTTGTAAGGATGTGGCCACAACTTGTTAGAAAAGAATGTAGCAATCTTTTTTCTTTCCCAACCTTTATGTATAAACGATAGATTCTCCATTTTCTTGAAGCATTAGAAGTACTATAACTTTCGAATCAAGGAATCCCTTTAACATACACACACACACACACATATATATATATCCGCAGCAATCTCTTCCATTAAAAGGCTAAAGTCACAAATCATGAATTGCATCAAATTCCTCCATATCCTTTTGACCAATAAATTGAATTGCATCAAATTCCTCCATATCCTTTTGACCAATAAATCAATGACTGTTCTTTGCAGTTTGCACCACTGACAAGGGACAACGTGGATGATAGGGCAAGTGAAAGGTGCTACATCAGTAATTAAACATAATTCTACACACATGTACGGTGTACCAAAGCCTATAAACATAATTCTACTCTTGCTCCTAGCTAGTCAATATGAGACAAGGATCACTCGTTTTCCAATTATTCCAATTGTCTCTTTCTTCTAGATAATAAATAAGATGGATTCCTATTGATTAAGTTGTTTGCTCCTGATGACCAATTGATTTGGTCATTTGGATATGAATAATATAAGATAATAGACACGTTTTAACTAAGACATGTGATCTCTTTTTATCCAATGATATAAAGAATGTCATTAGGAGTCGGCAATACCTGCATAAACTTGCCTTGTCCTGCCTCGCCCCGCATATATAAGATTTAAGGGTTAAATTTGTATAACCAGGTTAGTTTTTTGCCAACCCGTGCGGGCGGGATGAGCTATGGGTAGGAATTTTTTTGATTAGGTAAGGGTGTCCAAAATTACTGGAAAACCAGGAAACCGTGGACCTGGTTCTGATTCCGGTTTTAAAAATCCAAAAACCGGGTACCCCGGTTCTAGTACCTGGTTTTTACTGGGAAACTGGAAACCGGGTTTCCATTTTATATATATATATATATTTATATTATGCTAAGTTGAAATTTTCAGAAAGTTAGTTTGGAGAGTAGGAAAAATGGAAAACAAAGAAATATATTGTTTGAATATTTATATACATACATATTTATTGTTGGTAGTTTATATTTATTGTTGTAATATTTATATATATTGTGACTTTAGTGTATAATATTAACATCTAAACAAGATTTGATGGAATTATGATGTTGGGTTTATTGGGTTGATTGTAGTAGTTGTTAATTTTCTGATGTTGGGGTCTTAAGCATCTGGAAATTTGGTCAATTGGGTCACTTATTTGATGTATTTATTTGCATAAAGTTTGGTTCTTACAATTTCTTAGGCTCACAATGAAATATACTGTTTGAATATATATAAAGTATTTACTATTGGTAGTTTATATTTATTGTTGTAATAATTATTTGGAATAATCACAACAAAGCTCATTTAATTTAGACAAAAAGACTAATAGATTTTTTTTTAAAAAAAATGAGCCAACTTATATAAAAAAAAAAGGGGGGCTTATTTTAGGCCCAATACCTAAAATAAGCCCAACATTTTTTTTTCTTAAAAAACCGGTTACCGGATCGGGTAAAACCGGAACCGGCCGGTAACCGGGGTCCTGGTTCAGGTTTCGGTTTCTCAAAACCGAGAACCAGAGTACCCCAGTTCCGGTTCCCGGTTTTGGCCAAAAACCAAGAAACTGGACTGGGTTGACACTCGTATGATTAAGTGAGTACCCAACCCCCCCTCCCCCGGCTAGTTAGAATTTTTTTTTTTTTTTTTTTAAAAAAAATAAAACACTAAGGCCTCGTTTCGTTTGTGAAATAAGTATTGCATTAGAAAAATAAATATGTATTATTGAGAATATAAGAGGTTTGAATAAAATAATTATTTTAAGGGTTAAATACCAAATACCCCCCTGGGGTTTGGTAGCTTTATTTTTACTTCCCTGGGGTTTCATTTTGATCACAAGACCCTCCTAGGGTTTTGAAAAAGGACCAAATTAGTCCATCCGTTAGTTGATCGTTAGGACTGACACGTGGACCAATCAAATGTTGACACGTGGCACCTATTTAATTTTTTTATTTTTATTTTTATTAAAAAAATTAAATAGGTGTCACGTGTCAACATCTGATTGGTCCATGTGTCAGTCCTAACGGTCAACTAACGAATTGACTAATTTGGTCATTTATCAAAACTCCAGGGGGGTCCTGTGATAAAAATGAAACTCCAGGGGGGTAAAAATAAAGTTACCAAACCCCATGGGGTATTTGATATTTAACCCTTATTTTAATTTTTTAGTTTGATAGCAACACATATTTCAAAATTAGAATTAAACCAAAATTATTAAAAAAACCATATGATTTTTAACTATTTTAAAACTCAAATAAAAAAAAAAAAAAAAAAAAAGAAACAATGGTTGAAGGTTTGGCCACCCCAAGAAGACCTCATCGTGGTCCTTTGGAGGTGTTGCAACCACCCTCGACGGCACTTGGGGGAGGCCACAACCACCTTTGGAGGGCTTTAAGGATAATTGCGGTCACCCTAGGACCTTCTGTGGGTGGCCGACCACCCACAACATTTTTTGTTTGTTTTGTTTTTTAAAAATAAAATTAAGTTTGAGAACAAATTAAAAAAGAAGAAGAGAAAATTAGTTTTTTTAAAAGCCTTGTCCTGAGGAATATTTACTTTTTTATGTAAGAGATTAGTTATTCTCACTACAGTCATAAAAATATGACAATACAAAAAAAAGAAAATGACTATTCTATCGATTAGTCATTCCGAGGTTTATTACGCAAATCAAACGAGGCATGAGTATTCCTTCCTCCTATCCTAAGCAGAGCAAAAACCGAAGAGTTAGGCTAAGAATTGCTTGCGGTGTCTGTCTGCCTCTCTCTCAGTCTCTCTCACAGATTTCACTCTCTCCCTCCAGACTCCAACCTACTGCGCCGCTCCCAGTGCTCCCACCTCCAGTACACGGCTCCAGCTTCCAGTCCCGTAGCACCGGTCAGCCACCTTCGTCCATGTCTAGCCGTCCAGGTTTCTCTCTCTCTCTGGACCTCTTTCATTCTCTCTCTGTCTCTCTCATTAGCGGCCATATTAGTGTCTTGCATCTTGTATTTTGGCTTCACCGGATCTATTTTTCGCTTTGTGTTTGAATCTTATTCTTTTATCTATTTTTCCCCTAAATCTAGGGCACGCTCCGTCACAGCTCCTTTGGACTCTCCGCTATCAAAATCACGCTGTGCTTGGGTTTCTGATCTGATCGTCCCATCCACCTGTAAGTTTATCTACTGACCTTTCTTGGGTCCCTATTCATCTCATCGATATTGGTCTTGTTCTTTTGATTCTTACATCTTTCCTGGTCGTTTAATCTTTGTAAAATACATGATTATTTCTTAGTCTTAACATTTTGGGGGTAATCCGTGTGTTTGGTGAATGCAGACTTAACATGTAATCTTAGTCTTAACACGTTCTTTTAGATCCCATTTGTTGGCATAGAGCTGTCGTGATGTCTATTAATTTTTCTGTCGCACAAGCAGCTATGCCTGTAAAGGTGTTCTGGATTAATTTTCCCTCACCTTTATTATCGATTCTGAAACTAGAAACTCAGGATGATGTCTTTGGAATTTGTGGTTTTTGATTATTGGTGACAAATTAATTATATATATATAGTTAAACAATGGACTTTTGCTTCACTTTGAGACGGAAGCTTGGCTGATACATGATCTAATTGAATATGAATATTTTAATTATGTGATGATGAAATATAATTATTGGGATGTAATCTTAGTCTTAACGCTTAATGTTTAATCTTTGTAAATAACAGCCTGCTAGGGAGTAAGCCAAATCAGTATTCATTATCTCATTGCTTCAAATTGTAATCCGTGTGTTTCTTAGTACATTTTCGATTCAAGTTTGATGAGTCGACGTTGTTATTGCTTATTTATAAGTTGGATTGTTCTTTTCTGTTTCATAATTTTTGCTCTTTTCTTAATATTTTTCTTCCTCTCCTTTATTTTTCATATTTGTATTTAGATTGTTGTTGGTCATGGTGTGGTTATGGGTACCTATAATTTTTATACATTGTAACATTGTCGTATTTTATAAATTTTTGATTTTTTTTCTTCCACTTATTGTAGACTCATGGATGGTAATTCCACTAGTGGTACTAACACTTTTGGTTCTATTTCTGCTTCATCTAGGCCTAGTCTTTTGGATAGCACTATGCCTTCCATTGATAATGATAATGTTGAATGTGTTGGTGTTGGATCTACAACAGCTGTTGGTACTCAAAATCCTAGTTCAGCTCTCCCACCAAAACCTAAGAAATCTGAGCAAACATCAATGGTTTGGGAACATTTTACCAAGATAGAGGGGGGTGATCCCGAGGATCTAAATCACAATGCAATTATTGTAACAAATTGCTTAGTTGTCACACTAGAAGGCTAGGTACTTCATCCATGCTAACACATTTGAGGAATAGTTGCAAAAATATCCCGGTAGGTGATAAGTCACAATCAAAGTTGAGTTTTGATGTTAAGAGGGAAGGACAAGTGGCAGTGGGAGAAGGATCTATTGGCATTCTTATGATTGCGAAATACAATGCTAAAAAATAAGGGTAGCAATATCTAAAGATGATATTTGTGGATGAGTTGCCATTTAGGTTTGTGGAAGGTGAAGGGTTTCTGGATTTCATGAAAACAGTTGAGCCTAGGTTTCTAATTCCTTCTTGTTATACTGTGATGAAGGATTGTATTAAGCTCTTCATGTCTGATAAGGAAAAGTTGAGGGAAATGTTCATGACAATTGGTACTTGGAGGTGACAGCGAAGTTGCACACACGCATCACGCATGAGATCCACTCTCCGGCGCATGGCTGCCAGGCGGAGGCATAGAAGGCAGCAACGGGAAGTAGAGAGGTCGATGACGATAGTGGTGAGACACGTTGGTGGTTGGATCTGACAAATCATGCTTCAAAGGAGCCAAAACCGAAACCCAAAACAGATCCGAAAGGAAGAGGCGATGTGGCAGTGCAGAAGAGGCGGCACAGAAGCATTGAAGGGGTAGAAGCTGTGATTTTGGGAGGATAAAGGATAAATCGCACAAGGTGATGGATATGGCCTCAGAAGAGGCTGAATGCATTAGAGAAAACTCTAAACCTAAAAAAACGAAAGGTGAAAACTCCATGAGGAAGGAGGAGAGGGGAGGAGTCCTTCTCTTCTCCCAAACCAGACAGCGGCTAGAGAGAACTAGGGTTTTTTCTCTTTGTAAATGAGGGGTTGGGAGCGTTTCGGGAAAAAATAGACCCTTCGATTTTTATACTTTTCTCAACTAGGATATTCAATAAACCATAGAAAGATGAGAGAAAGGAAAGCATTCTAGGAACCTCCTGTCAGAGGTGGCAAAAACCTAATTTAAATTCAACCAACAAGAAACTAAAGCTAACGTCAATACACTGACATAAAGACACACAATGACCAAATCCTTCTTCTACTAATAACAGGATTAATGCATGGTTCTGCTCATTCCATACTAAGTTCTTACAATTAGATTTGGCTTTCTCAACCCATTTATGCTAAATTTGAATTTTGATCATGCACCCTTAACCTAGCTAGTTGCTATTCCTACCACAGGACATGCATGGGCTTTCATCCAAATTTCTAAGTAACAGTACTATCCTTCAAGAGCTGTTTCTTTGAACTCATATAGTCCAAGCTCAACTCAAATACAATTACGCAAACCCAAACTCTTTCATAACCCCAACCTAACTCCATCATTAACCTAATAATCCAAAGTGTACTTCTGTTACGCACAAAGATTTGCATCAACCACAAATCTCATAGCGAACTGAATTCCTTACAATCCAGCAACCGATTTTCCCCGAAACTTCTTATTGGATTGTGCACAAAAGCATGCCTTAACCATTCATAGACCTGATCAAGTCATGCCGAGCATTGATCAAGTAAGACCCAATACAAAACCTAACTGGAATTGAAACCTTAAGCTTAGCTTGGCTTAACTCCCTCTAATTTTCACCAAAGAATAAAATTTCTAGACCCTGTAATTGCCATTAAAGGAATACAAATTTTAAAGTCTTATATCCTCCGCAGCCCAGTTCCTCAGAAACCCAAAAAAACCCAATTGAATTCGGTTAGTAACTATCCAAATTTAGCATACCCAATGTGAACCCCAAAACAAAATTCCATACTTGAAAATCTTTGTTTTCCTCCACTTTCTCAGCTACAAAACAGAATGTACACACCGACAAAACCAAATTAAAAAAAATGGCGCGAAAATCTAAGTCACCAGAAGCTGATACAGAAACCCTAATCCAACCTTTTCCTTAATACACACAAACACCAATCAGAGACAAAACAAAGAACATATAACAATATGCATAATGATCAATCCGGAAAAAAAGCATGGAGATTTTCACATACTTGTTGTGAACCAAAACAAATAAATAAATAAATTGCTCTCTAATCTGAAATTATCGGCCTTCCTTGCAAATCTGAAAGTTGGGTGAGCTGATTGGTGAAGATGAAAATCAAAAAGAGTCTCTCACAGTTTGTGTACCTTTGAGAGAGAGGGGTTTTGTTCTGTTTTTTCTTCTATGTAGGTGAGAATTGCTTGCTCTTGTGGGCTTGTGGCTCAAAGGGGCTTTTCTGGTAATAAGAGAAAAGTGGATAATTCAAAAGGTGGCCCTGAGTTTAGACAAAATTGTCATCTCAGTCCTACTCGTTGGGTATAAACGAAGCAACGGCCGATATTTAAGACATGTCATCAGGTATTGAATGAACAGTGTCCTTGTTCTCAGTTACCCTTTTGGCTAAGATCTAGCTGGGATTTCAGTAGCGAAACGATGTTGTTTTCCTGGTCTGTATTGGATTGGGAGGGTCTCAACTCTCAAGTCATGAAGGTGAGGGACCTTTGCATTTTAATGTGAATTAAAGAAAATTGGGGTGTGGATGCGCTCAAAGTATCAAACCCTTGCTTTTCTTTGCAGAAAAGATTCTGTTTGGCATTAAAGGGTGTGATGTTTGAAGCTTTTAGATTGAGCTAGCTTGCAATTCTAAGAATTCACTCAAAATGAACGGTCTAAATTAAGCTATGTATACCTTCAAAAAAAAAAAAAAAAAAAAAAAGGTAAAAAGGTGGTCGAACCACCTCTTAAGCTGGGTGTCCACCCTTTTGAGGAGTGGTCCACCATCGTTTTATCTGTTGAGGGTGGCCAACCGCTCCAACAGAATATCTAACCACCTCTTCAAAGGGTGAGGGAGCTCAAGAAGGGTTGACGTGCCTTTCGAGTTTCGTCTACCTTTCGGTTTCTCTTGGGTCATTTTTGACCCATTGCCTACTATTTGTGTATTTCCTGCACTGCATTTTTCATTTTGGGTTTGTTGTTAGAGAGTCCATCCCTTTTTCAGTGGTCTAATCCTTGTACCCATTCCTTATTTGCTTAGAAAAACAAAGTTGAGAAAAGTATCATTTTAGATTGGATTCCATGGGAAAATGTGTTCTACTGTTTGATTTCTTGTTTTGAATATGCTTCCACCAGTGGTATTGCTATCTAATAGAATCTGACTTCATCGTAATCCCTGTAACACCCCCTTCCCGCAGGAAGACAATACTACATTTCTTAATTAGAAACATGAGTTTATTAAATTTTTAGTTTATGGAATTCTTATATCCTCATGTTTCTAATTAAGAAATTGTTGTACTGTCTTCCTACGGGAAGGGGGTGTTACAATCCCTGCCTTAAAACTGATCCTTGTTGACCTTCTATTTTAATCATAAATTTATTCTAAAAATATTATTTTTCTACATCTTTATTGATAGTTAATATGTACGGCTCAGAGCTTTGGATTTTAACTGTACTTTGAGGCTCCATTCCTTTATTTCTAAAGAATTTCTTTTTCTTTTTGCCAGAAACTGATGTTACAGTACATAGTTGAATAATGGCTGTTCAGACTTCTAGTAAATCAGTATATGATGATGATTTTGAGGATGAAGATGGGCCTACAATTTTCAAAAGGAGTAAACCACTGGCTAAGCAAAATCAATTAAACTCAGAAGTAAAGAAGTCATTATCCGAAAGGCATGATGGACAATCCAATGGTCAAAACTCCAGTTCGCAGAAGGGTAAGATGGTTACATCTAATAAGGCATCATCAGTTAAATCTCCTGCACCCAGCCCAAAAGCGTCAACGTCATCCATCAAAGCATCAACTGAGAAGTCACCGGTAGCAAATTCAAAAGCATCGATTGCATTCGTTGGTCATGCAAAACGTTCATCTGAACAGAACATGCCAACTTCTGTTAAAGAGGAAAAGAGTTCTGTCAAATACTCTTCTGTAGAAAATAGTGATTCCGAAGATGATAAACCACTGAGTGCTAGACTCAAGGGGAACTCCAATCATACCCAGAAAGGGTTCAGCAAACCTGTTCCCAATACATCACCACCACCAGTGTCAAAAATCACTATAAAAAAATCTCCTGAAGATTCGGATGATGAAGTTCCTTTGTCTTCAAGGTTCCCATTGAAAGCCAATGTGGGTACGTCCAGTAGTAAGCCTTATGATTCTGATGACAAGAAACCCTTGGCTTCAAGAATTCAGCAAAATGGTTCCACCTCAAGGGATAAACAGCAGAAATCTTCCATGGTAACGAGTAAAAGACCCTTAGATAAGGCCAATTCCTCCGAACAGTCTTCGGTTAAAAAGATGAAGCTCTCAGATGGATCTGCACCAGTGAAGATTAAGCAAGTATCAGTCAAAGCAGAACCAAAGGCAGCAGATGATGACCATATTCCAATTTCCCAGAGAATGAAGAAATCATTCGCATCAGACAATAAATCTTCTGCCACAAAACAAAAACCAGTAAAAACTGTTTCTACTACTTTCAAGAAAACAGCTAACAAGTCTAAGAAAGCAGTAAAAAATTCAAAATATATAAAGTCGACAAAAATGACACCTAGCTCCGGTGACGGACAGAAGAAATGGACTACCCTGGTTCACAATGGTGTCATTTTTCCACCAGCGTATACGCCTCACGGAGTGAAGATTCTTTATAATGGGAAGCCTGTTGGTTTGACTCCTGAACAAGAGGAGGTGGGTCTCTCTCTCTCTCTCTTGCGTAGATCTACTTTTCTTCTTCCCTGTTCTCTATTCTGATAAAGTCTTACAATTTTTTTTTTTTTTTTTTTTTTTTTTTTTTTTTTTAATTTTAATTTAATTTAATTTAATTTTTTTCTGTATTAGGTTTTATTGACATACATTTTCCACTTGTTATTTCCTCAGAGTTTCTAATACTTTTTTGATGTGCTTACTAAAATTCTATTTGCAGGTTGCCACAATGTTTGCAGTGATGAAAGATACAGATTACATGCAAAAGGATAAGTTCAAAGAGAATTTCTGGAATGATTGGCGAAAGTTACTTGGGAGAAACCATGTGATTCAGAGCTTGGAGAAATGTGATTTCACCCCAATATATGACTGGTACCAACAGGAAAAGGAGAAGAAGAAACAATTGAGTACAGAAGTAAGTTGATAGCTCTGGGTTTGATAAACAATGAAGTTTACTTGATGAGCTTGATTAGAATTCAAATCATCCTTTCCATCTTTTTGTCGATTTCACTTCCAAATTTGTTCTGCATTTTATTGACTAGTTTTTATCATAAGCAATGTCAGTAACGAGAGACTATGGTTTCTTTGCCTAAAAACCTTGAGATTTTTCAACAGAATATACTTTGGTGTGTGATTCCTGTAGTGTCCAATAATAGGATTTTTTTTTGGTTATACTTCCGACATTTTTCTGACTTACCCATGAATTGATGCCTTTTGTTGATGATTAGAAGCAACTTCTATGGAGTTCATTAAATCTTGCAACTGGTTCATGTGAAAAACTTCTCATTAAAGAGACTTGATGCATTTAAAAGGCATTTGACTTGTATGTTTGATCCATTAGCTTTTTGACCCACATCTGTGCTAAGAAATTATCATACACGATTTAAATGACATTTTTTGATAATTTTTATTGCAAAACGGTTGTCTTTGTTCTTTATCCATATCACTCTCTCAGCATATATGTATGTCTAAGCATGGTTTAGATTAGAACTTCTATTACCAATAGTTAATAAGAGCCAAGTGGTCCTATAAACGGCACTGAAATTAGTAGGCATTCCGTTTCTAATCATGGTTTTTATCTCGAACTAATTTGTTATATTCCCTTCCTAGTATGGAAGACAAGTTCTCGTGAAGCATTATGTGAATGCGATCAATTGCTTCTCACATAACTGCTTTTGCCTGTGCTTTTACAGTGAAGACAACACGTCAATTTGCGTTACATGCTCCAGTTTGAATTCTAATTGATATCTTTCTGCATAAAAAATGTTGACTTAGGATTTTCTATTCATGCAGGAGAAGAAGGCCTTGAAGGAAGAGAAATTGAAACAGGAGGATAAGTATATGTGGGCCATTGTGGATGGTGTTAAAGAGAAGGTTACTTCTACCTTTGATTTTCTTTTGTGGGGTTTTTTTTTTTTTTGGTGGGGGGGGGGGGGGGGGGGGGGGAGAGGTTGTGGATGTTTTCCCTTCTTTCCAATTTCCTAACTTATCCTATAATGTGCTTACTTATGTTATGTTCTGTAGGCTTGTTGGTGATTGTTTTTGAATTTGATGATGTTGTTTGGAGCCATTAATTCTGTTTAATAGATTGCATTAAACCTTTCTAGCTGCACTCGTTTTGCCTGTTGCTTCGCTTTTAGTAACAAGCTGTAGGGATCTGAATATGATTCTGTTTCCCAAGGTGTCTACTTATAAAAGATATTTTCTGTGATGAGTCATGTAACTAGTGAAACTTTACATAAATTGAAATTGGATCAGAAATTTCAGTCTTTTAACCATATGGTTAAGGCCTTTTACATTAAAATGACTATGCAGAGCCATTGTGTTACATTGTTTGCGATAACCCTTTCATGATCATTTCAAAATTACCATGATTTTTTTGTCTTCAATCTTTGGAAGGGGTTTTTTTGGTTCACTTTCAGAATTGATAATTCTTGCCATCTTCATAATCACCCCCTATTGTTTCATTTTGCTTTAACTTGTATATAGAAAATAAACAAACCATTTCAAATTTTTAACTTGTGGATTTTTTGATAGTATCAAGTTCACCTTTTGATTTTACTGCTTACCTAGGTGCATTGAATACTGTATGGCGGTTTAGGAAGATGTTAGAACTTGTATTGGCAATGCACATGTGGTTATATTGCCGGATTCTGCTCCTTTGTCAAAAGTTGTGTATGGTTGCCTCCCTACCATTCATAACCCCCAAGAGTATTCCACGAAGGTGATGTCACTAAGTATCTCGTGTAGTGGATATGAAGGATGGAAGCTCCTTCAACTGTGCTTGGATTTAAAGCTCCTTCAACTCCACTTGGAGTTTGCTGTTCACATTTTCAAGCTCTCATTCTCTGTACACCATTATTGTGCCTTGTAATTGGTTTATCAAATTGATGATGCCTAAGAGTGATAGATGGGTTTTCAATATGTTAGTTTTTGCCTTTATTTCTTCTCTTATTTTGCAATGTTAGATATCGCTGTCTTCTTTCCTATACTGCTATTTATGTTGTTTATTTTCATTATATGGATCTGTTTCATTGATTACAAATAAGTTCTAGATGATAACTACAATCTCATTTTATTTTCTCGGACCTCAAAGTATGTTGTTGGTATCCTTAAAGCATGCATTTAATTTTTTATTACACTCTCAATCTCAGGTTGGAAACTTCAGAGTCGAACCACCTGGATTATTCCGAGGCCGCGGAGAGCATCCAAAGGTTCTGTTGACATTTTTGTACTTACGATCATTTAGATTTGTATGCAATTGTTTATTAGGATTTGCTGTGCCTATATGTGGGAGTTTTTCTTTAATTCTAGAGCTTATTATTTGATTTTTCCATTGATTATTTGTTTATATGGTGTCAGATGGGAAAGCTGAAAAGGCGCATTCGTCCTCGCGACATCACAATTAATATTGCAAAGGATGCTCCAATTCCAGAATGCCCTATCCCTGGTGAAAGGTTTTGTTCTTCACAATCTCCTTGGGAAGAAAAAAAGTCATCAGGAATTTTTTAAGGACAAGATATAGAAAGTACTATATTTTCTATTGTTATTGTAATGTATATGATTGTATCTATGTTACTATGTATCTACGTTTGTGATGTCAAATATATTGTATTATATTTAGGCCAAAAAGGAAAAAGCATATATATGTGTGTGTGTGTATATTTTTTTTGGTGTATTTTAAATTTTAGAATTTGTAATATTTGGCAGCTGGAAGGAAGTAAGACACGACAATACTGTTACATGGTTAGCTTTCTGGAATGATCCAATCAATCCAAAGGAATTCAAGTATGTGTTCCTAGCAGCTAGTAGTACCTTGAAGGGGCAAAGTGACAAGGAAAAATATGAGAAAGCAAGGATGCTGAAGGTGCTTTACATGAAATAAATTACTGATCATGATGTTTAAGGCTCTTTTCATCCTTTTTGCCAATAAGCTTTCAATAATTGTCATTTTGTTAGTTTCCGATGATACGAAGGATCTTGTCATTTTTTACTAAAGCTCTGCGATTTTGAGTGCAGGACTACATAGAAAACATCAGGGCTGCATACACGAAGAATTTTACAAGTAAAGATGTATCGAAGCGGCAAATTGCAGTTGCTACCTATCTTATTGATAAGCTAGCTCTGAGGGCTGGCAATGAGAAGGTATATTTTGTATAGATATACTTCAGCTGTGCCTATTTGATATTTCTGTAAACATCCACCCTTCTTTGCGTGCGCGCGCACATACATATGGGTATAGGTATTTGTCTGTTTGTCAATAAGCACTCTGTAGAGCAGAGTTACCAAAACAGAAGAAACCTGTGTAGCTTCCATTAGTTGATGGATAAGGCTTTTCAAGCTCAGTTGAAAAGCAATGAAAGATCTTTAGCTTAAAAGATGACTGGCATTTTGATGACTTAATTAGGTTTCTCTTTGGATTGAAAGAATGGGCAGGACCATGTTTTAGTTTCCCTTTATGCTAGTTATTGCTTTTGTTTTTCTATTTTTTGTTTCTAAACAGGCTTGCCGAGGTGACACTATTGCATGCATTTTACTTTTTTATTTGCTTTATGCAGCTTAAAATTCTGTGTAGCAATCAGCTGTTCAATTTCTTGTGTTTGCATTTGGTAGCGAACAAAAAATCATGGTTTTCTTCATATTATTGTTTGCTTTCCTGCAGGATGATGATGAGGCTGATACTGTTGGTTGCTGCACGTTGAAAGTAGAGAATGTAAAACCAGTACCCCCAAACATGTTGGAGGTATCATGGAACTAGTTTTAGAACTTTTTAAACTATCCCGCATTGTTCCTAACTTATAGTTTATTACCAATGATAACCAGTGGACTGTGTTTTTGATAAATTCAGTTTAACTTCCTCGGTAAAGATTCAATTAGATATGAAAATACAGTTGAAGTTGAGCTTCCTGTTTACAAGGCAATTATGCAGTTCCAACATGGTGAGTTGGCTAATCATTTTAGGTTTTCTACACATATATGTAGTTTGTGAGTGGAGCCAATGAGTATGTATTCTCTGTTTGCTCCAGGAAAACGTGGGTCTGATGATCTTTTTGATCAGCTGGACACCAGTAAATTGAATGCTCATCTGAAGGAACTCATGCCTGGCCTTACTGCAAAAGTCTTCCGAACGTTTAATGCGTCCATCACGTTGGATGAGATGGTAAGATACCACATGGACCTCAGAGCGTCTCGAGTTTGCATTTTTGCCATTGATATGAAGGCGAGCAGGGTGCTTGCCAAGGCACTGATGCAAGGCACGAGGACCCTTAACTTTATTGTTTAGCATTAACAGCGTTCAATGAGATAATTCCTTTGCTTGTATGAACGTTTAATTATCTGGTCCTTTGTTTGATTTTCTTATACTGTTTTTTTTTTGGGTTCAAAGGAATTTTTTTGTCCAACTTCCTGTTAAGATCTCTCTCTCTCTCTCTCTCTCTCGCTCTAACTTGGTTCATTTTCTTATGACAGTTGAATAGGGGAACTAAAGATGGAGATGTTGCAGAGAAAATTGTAGTTTATCAGCACGCAAACAAGGAGGTAAAGACAGTTCCTCGTGAAATGTTTCAACTTATTTAATGTTTTTTTTTGAGTTACTTGTGGCATCTACAATCTGGCTTTTCTGGTTGCAGGTTGCGATCATTTGTAATCATCAACGCACTGTTTCAAAATCTCACAGTCAACAAATGTCAAGGTTAACTGAGAAGATTAGCGAGCTTCAGGTAATGACCTTTATGTTGTTGAAAGGCATAGGTGGTCATAGATGAAGTATAGAGTGATGGTCTACTTTGGGCTTGGGAGTGACGTTCTTGCTTGATGGACTTATCATTGTTGCTGTGTGCATGCGTTTTAAGGAATAAAATATCAATATTGACCATCATATCGAAGGTCCAATGAACCAAGTTATCAATAGATTAATCAATGGTGGAGTTGGGGAGGGCTTCACTTAAATTTTATCCAATTGAACAGTTTTAGAAGTTGAATTTTGCTAGACGAGGCAATATAAAGTACTCCTTAATAGTTTCTATATCAGGGATGCAAAATATGTGTGGGCATGCATTTGCATGGACCTTGTGGTGAACAGTTGTGGTGAACAGTTTTAAGTCACGCTTAGCTAATCTTTTCTATTTTTGTTCTCTTTTTTTTTTTTTTGGTCTTTTTGGTAGGGCTTGCTGAAAGAGTTGAAGACAGATTTGGACAGAGCAAAGAAAGGGAAGCCCCCATTAAAGAGTGCTGATGGAAAACGAAGAAACTTGGCTCCTGAAGCGTAATATTAATTACTTGTTTGCTTTTTTATGCCAATTATTTGTCCTGTTTGAATATGCTATTTCACTCGATCTGTTTGTTGTACTATGTTACTCGTACAGTATAGAGAAAAAGATTGCTCAAACCAATGCAAAGATCGAGAAGATGGAACGGGATATGAAGACCAAAGAAGATCTGAAAACTGTGGCATTAGGCACGTCCAAGATCAACTATCTTGATCCTCGGATCACAGTTTCATGGTGCAAACGGCACGAAGTTCCCATTGAGAAGGTGAATAACTTCTGCCATTTTAGATGAAATATCTTACTGACAAGCATGCTTCAGTTTCACTGGAAGCAAAATACGTACTTAGAAAGTGAAAGTTCTGCCTAGTGAATAAAAAAAGAGAAATGCTACATGCATTCCCACATGAACACTTCCTCCTAAGTCCGGAAGACTTGGGAGTACATGTAGCATTTCTAATAAAAAAAGAATTGAGTATGGTTTTGAAGCAACTGCATTCGATCATTTTGTTCAAAGGTGTAATTGTTTCTTATCACTTAATTGCTTCTTATTTTCCTGAACTTCTACAGATATTCAACAAGTCACTTCTGGCAAAGTTTTGTTGGGCAATGGATGTGGATCCTGATTTCAGATTCTGATGCTAGCTTGGCCTAACAAAAAGAAAAGAAAAGAATTGTTTATCTTTTTACATTATAGATATTCACAATTTTTTTAAAATCTCCTGCGGAAAAATTGGTGTAGGATGTTCATCTAATCTAATTATGGGATGAGTTACCCCTTTCCTCACTTGTTTTCTTTTTCTTTTTCTTTTACCCTTTTGGTTAAGAAGCCGCAGCAACAATTGTTTGCTTGAAACTTTCAAACATCTTATTTCAATATAGTAATTAACGACCACATTTGAATCTTGGGGCTTTTAGAGTACAATTCTCGTATTAAATGCTTGAAAACAGAAGAAAGTATCAAGATAATCGACCGCTTTGAGAGGATTGGACCTCCAAATGGTCACTAGGCACGAAAATAACCCATTTGATGGAATATGCGACCAATCAATTTTAAATTTTGTACCCCTTATTTAATGTGTGCTTATGGAGAGGAAGAAGTGTGAGCTTGAGGCAAATGGCAAAAAATATCTTCTACTTCATATGATTATGAAGCAAATAAGAAGATATTTTATGTATCAATACTTGCATCTACTGCAGGTGGGGTAACAGCTATTTTTGGTATAAAAAGTTAATACTTTCTATGGTATTAAAAGTTATTTAGTGAGACTATTTTGTTCTATTCTTCCTTGTTCATACATCAATTTGGCATTAGGAGTAAAAATCAAATCTGAACATTTGTCAAAGAATAAGACAAACAGAAAAGGTAAAATCATCTCCATAGATTTTTTGAATATCTAGGTTTGTCATTTCCGATTGATACAAAACAAGCCAATAAGTTTACACATCTGGGGCTAATCAAGTTGGCATGTAATGTAAGCAAGAGAATCGACAAAATGAATCGGGGGTCCAGTTGGTATAAAGTGTGCTGTCATTACATACATTTTTGCACTATTGAATTTACATCAGATATTCATCAAATGCTGCAAATTGCATATGATACAGTTGAGGGGCTTTATCTGTTTTGTTTTGGTCAAAAATAATATGAGAGATACTCTACATTCCACAAACCGTGACCAATTTCCGAATAACTTTTGTTAAGAATATCCAAAACTATTAAATAGTCCTTCAGAAGCGGCAGTCGATCACACTGTATCTCATCGTCTCGTGTAATCATGCTAAACATCGACTTGCTATGCCTCTCTGGTGAGGGGAAGTCTCAATGTGAATATTCTACTTTTTCGAATACTCAGATTAATAAGGAGTAAGAGGTGATGGCAATCCTTTGGCATGTTGGCTCTCCATCTCAAGAAGCATTAAGGATTTCTGCCTCTGATACCTGTTTCTCTTTGCGGCAAGTGCTGAGAAAAAAGTCATCATATGAAATTAAATTGGCAGTCAGTACAAAAACAAGGGCTTAAATACAAAACATCCGCTCACGTGATAAAAAGAACAATGTCTAAATAGATCAACTACATGTTAGTCATCACATGGACATTGGAACACCTCCATAAATTCTAGAAAGGATTTGAAAATATAATCAGAAAGGCACAATTGAAATAAGAAAATTGAAGTTGTCAACCACAAGTTCTGTTAGAACATCAATTTTGAAATTTGTGGAAAAACACTATCTTAGATTTTAGTTCTGGTTCATAGTAGATCCTCATGTTAAAATTTGTGCGGTGTTTTAAAAGTATTTTACATTCAATACAGATGTAGTGGTGATTCTGAATTCAACCTTATGTTTGATAGTGAAATATGCATAACTTGATTTAAAAGGAAGTAAAGTAAATCAGCAGATCACAGAGCAGACCATAAGAAAGCATATTACGGTATCTCCAAGCAGATACAAAAATGGAGAGGAGAAGAACAAGGGGAGATGATTGACAGATTTGAAATGCTTTTTAACTTACACATTAAATCTTGAGGTAGAGCAAAGTCATAATCATTGCTACCCCTTCTGATGCAGAGTATGTATATCACCAGCAGCAGCACACAGAAAACAACAAGACATGACAAGCTTATCGCAATTTTACCCCTGGTAGATAAGCCACCATTTTCCCAGAATATAGGACATTCTGGCAAAGGAGGCATACCACACAGACCTTTGTTACCAGAGAGGCTGTCAAGAAACACATTTAGCTCATTATGTAAGGAAATGTATAATATAACAGCCACTTCTAAAAATGATTTACAAAATTAAAATGTAGTTATACAATTAGGAAGATCAACAGATAGCACTTTATTTAACGACTTTGGCTGCAACGATATGCCAATAAGAGAATTAATTGTGTTGATCACAGTAATGAACTGTTTGCACTCCTTTTTTCCGCAGCAGCAAAGGTTCTGCAATTAATCTTATTTGGATCCCTAGAAACTAATGTTTACTGGTAGAACAAATGACTAAGGCAGAAATGATTGCTGTTATAGCTTTCAAGAGAATGGATAAAGGGCGAGGGAAGTGAGAAATATATTTAAACTGATATCCCTAGAATCAATGCACAGCTTTTTATTGAATTAACAAAAAATATATTAATGCATTTACAATAATGAAACAAATCAAAGTATAATTAACTGAGGAATTCAAGAAAACATAGTTTTGGTAGCTTGCTGAATTTGTTGCCTTTTTTTTTTTTTTTTTTTTTTTTTTCTGTGTGTGTGTTTGTAGGGCGGGGGGCTTAAATTGGAAGTAATTTAAGCGGGATCTCAGTACCATCTGTCTTAAAAATGAGATCAGAACAAATATAAAGTTGATGGTAAGAATGCAATGATTAGCTATATTTGAAAAGATGCTTAGGCCTATCACAAAATTATAGTCATAAATTGTTAGACTGGATGGAGCCACTATTGCTATAGTTTATACATAAGATAGATATAAATGTGAATTTTCCAATTCCATACACAAATTGTTAAATCATTAATCAACCATAGCCAATCATGTACACTACAAAATTTGTAAGCTTTACAGATTCCTTAATATTTAAAATAATCAAATAAACGAAGAGCAATTCAGCTAGCAAATTAGATTGTAACATACTCAATAGCTCCACCATGCACACCAATTGAATAAAGTTCCTCAGGTACTCGTCCTTCTAGTAAGTTATCATTCAATAGCCTGACATTAAAGAGATAATTAAGAAAAATGTTACTTGACCCTGTTATAAAAAATAAAAAATAAATTAAAAAAAGAAAAAGAAAAAAAGGAGAGCTTTACAAAGTGTTTAGGTTCAGGAAATTAATTAACATTCCTCCTTAACTTTGTATCACAATTTTAGCTTTTGAATTGGCAGATGCTAAAGGATGGAGTCCATGTATGCAAAAAGGATATATAATCAACATAACATGTTGGAGCTTTATAACATTAGTTCAAGTGGTACTTTTTAACAGTATTATAAGAGCAGCATTGGGAATAACTATCTTCACACTCATATCGAGAAGCACCTTTGATGTTGGGTAAGCTACTCAAAGTAGCACCCTTGCACTGTTATAACCCGTTCAGATAATTCATCCAAAAAAATAAACCCATTCAGATAAAATCTTATCTTTTTGGCAGTTGAAAAAGCAATATTTGATTTAGGGCTTTTCAAAAAAGGAACATAATGGGGATGACTGACAATGCAGCATCTTGCATCGCACAAACTGCATTACTTCGAGAGAAGGTTCTAAAATACATTATTGAGGAAACCTTTCAGAAAATGCATTACTTGTCAAAGAATAGGTTAAATTCTAGATTGAAGAATTTAATTATATTAATTTCTAACTCAAAGAACTCTAACTATTCAAGCTACATTTTCATTCACAATTGGCTTGATTAGACTGTTGGGAAATTGATCATTTTCCAATATGTGTTAATCATTAAGGCGTTGACACTCTAATACTTTGAAAAGGTAGGTGTTATATTCTGATCAAACATGGGGCGCTGGATGCCAATCTACTTAGCAAGCCATTATCCATACTGAAATAGACAATTAAATCTGTATTTTTAAATGTCAGTTAAAATGATGACTATATATGATGTAGAAGGATATATTGGTAAACTCCATTAATCATAATAGATAAAGAATCAGAACAGACACATGCACAGTACTTACACCAGCCGCAGACTTGAAGAAGATAGACTGCCTGGAATGGACCCTGTGAACTGATTGTATGACAAATCCCTACAACGTACAAAGCATACTAACAATGATGGATAGTGTATGTAAATCTGACAGTTAGTCCTATCAATTTGCATAACTTAAATAACATTGTATGCAGGGGGTTGTACTAAACAAATGTGAAATACTTACAGCTGTATGAGAGACTTTTGACCTAGCCCAGATGGTAATGTACCTTCCAAAGAATTAGAACTTAAGTTCCTGTAAATTTAGAAAAATAAAAATTTAAAAATATTTACATCATTCTATACACTAACTACATACAAAAACTATATGACGTGCATGTACACACAATCTGGGAATAAAATAAGAAACACCATTTCAACTTAAGTTAAAGCAACTGCATCAATACGTTAGAATATAACCAAACTAGAATTGAACAAAAGGCACAACCTTCTAAAGGTATTAACAATAGAAATCTATCAAATTCACAACTTAGGAAAAAGGAAAATAACCATCATTTTAACAATCTACTTATGAATCTGTGGCAAATAGTTTTTGGATGAGCTATCACTCCAATCTGAACATTTATCAAAATTAGGATATGTTGGCTTAAATTAGAGGAAGCAGCTTAAAATGAGTGCATTTGTGCTATAACTAGCACAATAATAAGTGAAGGGGGAGACATGGTGACCTATAACTGGGGAGAGAGGATATAAGCCTAGAGATTGAGTACATAGTGAGGAAGGATCCATGCTCATTGAATTATTTCCAATGCTAATTTTGATAAATGTTCAGATTGTGATTATATGAAAGGAGGACATGGTGACCTATGACTGGGGAGAAAGGATATAAGCCTAGAGATTGAGAACAATAGTGGGGAAGGATCCATGCTCATTGAATTATTTCCAAGTGGAAAAAAATTATAATTAGACACTTTGACATGTTGAAGGCAATAAATGTAAAGGATGTGCATTATATCAAAAGTTGGCAGTTGATACTTACAGGCTTACCAAGTTTGACAAAAGACTGATCTGATCACTAATGTATCCTTTCAAGCCTTGACTTCCAAGATCTCTGAAACGTATATATAATTTAAAAGAATAGGAGTTTGGCACAAGAATAAGGTTTCTTACATGATGAGAAACAAAATGAAATACAGTGTCTAACATGAACAGATTTGGAAGTAAAAGAAATAATTACATTTGAGATATAGCCAGGGCCGTTTCATTCTTGTTGAGATGGCATGTAACCCCCTCCCAAGCATCCCAATTTGTTGGAGCACAAGGATCACCATTCCAACCCATTCTATCAGGAACACGAAGTGAATCCTTCAATGCTCTCATAGCAATCACTACGAAGGAAGTCCAAATTAGTACGCCTTACATTGTTAAAGAAGCAACCACATTCCCAAAATTCCTAGAGTGTGTTTCTGGTTATTGAAAACATTTTAATGTTTTCATATTTTTCAAATTAAAAATAAAAAATTTCAGCCTTTCTTATACCCCCATTCTCACAGAAACTTGTCTTGTTTTCAAACCACCAAACGCATTTTCATTTTTGACAGCTAATTTCACCATTTATTTCTCAAAACAAACCGGGAGAAAGGGATATTTTCAATGACAAAACAAGCCCCAGTAATCTCTATTTCATTCATTTCCTTACCAAAAGATTTGTTTGGTTACAAAGAAGCACAAGGGGAGATTATATCAGAATTTCCATGCTTCCATGATCCTAAAATCTCTTGCTTTTCTTCGTTTCCCTCGTCATCTAAGCACACCACGAAATACCCAAATGCATGCACCATAGTAAAAAATTCTTAGGTCCAGTTCTCATAAAAATAAAAATGCAGGGCAAGCCGGAAACCAATTTTCAAAGATCCAAAGCAAACACATTAACCACATCATTGTCATCTATACCACCTAACCAAACAAGCACCATGTCCTTCCCCTAATCATTTCCATACTCCCCTATCCCAGATTCTTCTAAGGCTACATCAAGTTTATCTTAAGGGAGTTTATATTTATAGATTGGAGTCCTTTTTTTTTTTTTTTAGCAGGTAAGAGTTTATTTTTAATTTTACTATCAAGTACCAAAAGGAAAACCCGGACTGTATATTTACCTTGCTCAGGCACCGTGGAAAGATCAACCGGAACAAGAGCGTAATTCTCGAGCCCGCAAATCACCGGCGCGCCAATCACCGGCACCAGCCTCACGGTCAGCGTAGTGCTGCTCAGATTCTTCACCGTGTAGTGCCAAGTGTACGCCGCGAAGCTTCCGACCTCTTTGTATATATCGATCCTGTTCACGTTTTTCCCGTTCACCACCACGTCAAACACTCTCTGCTCCGCTTTTTTCACGCTGGAATCTATCTCCACAAAGTGAAACCACAACAAGTAGTCTAGCTTCGCGTCCACCGGAAGCTCGTACTCCAGCGCTGCGTCCCCACCGATCGTCACCCCCGTCTGGTACAGCTTCATCGGGAAGTAGTTCGGCGTCGCGATAGTCCCGCTTATGGAATTGAGTGTGGATATAGTTCTGTACGCTTGGGCAGAGCCGGTCGTTTGGAGTCGGAACTCCTCGTCGGACTGCCAGGATCGGCCGAACAGGTCGGTGTCGTTCGTAAATCCGGGACCCCATTGGTTCGACCCGCATGTGAGTCTACCGTAGTTGACCAGGATGTGGCTCCTCCCGGTCGATGCGGAGTCGTACGATAGCGGGTCGATTTGATTGATCTGGAGCGACCCGATAACGGGCGGGTCAGTGGCCATGCCATAGAAACATACGTCAACGTGGCCGTCGGAGACGTACGCAAGGAGATCGGAGTACGCGCCGTCGCGAGCGATTGACTCCGACCAGGGGGAGCGCCAGCTGTAGACGAGCGTGCCCTCCACAGAGGCGTCAAAGGAAGGTGAGTGAGACCTACCGTCGTAATTGTCGTAGACGGCGAAGGTACGGACATAGTAGCGGCCGTCTGGGACCGGAACGGAGTAGCAGTTCTTCTTGCCGGAGGAGAGCGGGAAGTAGCGGAGCGTCTTCTCCTGCGGGTGAACGAAGTGCAACGGCTCGGAGACAAGCCCGGATGCACCGCCGGTGTAGAAGCGGTCCGAGAGCCAAATGGTGCCGAAGGAATCGGTGCTGTTGGTAGGCCCGCCGCAGTCAATATAGTAGGAAAGCTCTGTGGAAAAAAAGAAAGTGAAAAATGCAGTAAGTGACAGTTAAAAAGTTAGCTAAAGGAGAAGGGAATGGGGATTACCGTAGGGGACGGAGGAAGAGATGAGCTGAAGAAGGGAGAAGGAGAGGGAGAGGAAGAGGAAGAGGGGGAGAAGGGACATGGTGTAACGTTAGGTGGTGGATTGTGTTCGGAGAGAATGGGAAAAAAAAGGTGGAAATTGAACTGAGAAACCAGTCAATTAATGCGAGATTAGCGGAGAAGTTTCGAAAGGGATTTTGAATGAATAGGAAAGAGTGTGACAGGAGCTGCTGATTTTGGTGCCCAGCACTGGAGAGAGACTGTGGCCTACCTGAAAAATTGACTTTCATTTGAGCTCCGGGTCTAATGGTGCTTAACTTATCCTCATTAGATTGATTTTGAAAATCTTTTTAACGGAAGGGTGATACTCTGAAAAACAAGCTGATTTGTTTCAAATGTGATTTAATTAGAGAATTACCATATAACTTTCCTTCAACATTATTAAATTAGTGTTTAAATTTGTTGTTATAGCACTTAATTATCATA